>NC_137608.1:46189771-46525743 GCF_963280865.1 Gymnoscopelus braueri | reverse complement strand
TGGAAGTGAGAGAGGGAAAAGGGCCAAAGGTTTGAGGAGAGAGAGAGAGAGAGAGAGAGAGAGAGAGAGAGAAGGGTGCAGTGGTGGATCATGAGAGGATGAAAGGATCTGCTGGGACACAAAATGATCTAACATCTTCCTGTTCCTTCATGTCTAGACTCTTCTGTTGACCCACTTTCCTCTCTGTCTGTCTGTCTGTCTGTCTGTCCGTCTGTCTGACTCGTGCCCCTCACCGAAAATAGAGGCTCGACAAGCTCCCAACTTGTCACAATGAGGCACGTCGTGAATCTGTAGACTGGCTACTTTCAGCAAGCGACACAATTGTACCCCAGCACACTATAGTCACGGCTATGTCGTTACCACAGCAACCAATGCACATAGGTGTACAATGTCTGAATACACAAATCCGTGATCTGATTTCTGGCAAATAACAGTGTGGACACCTAAAGATCATATTTAAGAAACACATCTGATTTGTCTGATGATGTCCGAACAAAAGCTTTATAAAGGCTGTCTGTCTGTCTGTGTCTTTCTTTTACCATGTCTGTCTGTCTGTTAATCGTCTCTCTGCACTCTCACTCTGTGTCTGACTTCCTCTTCTCTGTTTTTCTCAAGCAAACGTTCATACAGTATACTGTAGGGCAGTGCTGAGGCACACATGCTGTGCCATGAGACAAGTCCAGGTGTGCCTTCCTTGGTATTTTGAAGCAAGGCAACCACACATTATTACTGAAATATACAACCATACAAATAGTTCTGAATTATCAGTATTATGTGGGCACGCATTTCTTAATACAGAGGCGAATAATACTATAACCTTACTTTATTTTTCTACCACTGTAAGCATGGCGTGTCTATTTGGGGAATGTCGTTAAAGGCAAAATGTTTACATTTTATTTATTTATCTTTTCACTAATGTTGTAAATAGCCAATCTAAACAACATGTCGCATTGGGACATGGTGTGCTTATAGATTTGTGAAAGTATATGAAAAGGGGCTTACAGTGAGTTAAACTTTGTATTAGGTATTTGTAAATGAAAATAAAAGTGTGATAAAATGTTATAGAGGCTATTTTCCACAGATACTGTATGAACACAGGTGTGCCTTGAGATTTTGACTAGTCTAGCCCTTATTGGAAAACTACTGCTGTAGAACATACAGTAAGTCTAGGGTCATCAGCCGTACACATGAGGGAGATTGGTAATAACTAAATTGGGGAGAATATGGGGTATTTGTGCATGGATTATTGTTGTGACTACACATTAATAGTGTACATCCTTTTTGTTTTGTCTGTGTGCAAATAAGTTCTCTGCCTGAATTGTCTCTCTCTGTGTGTGTGTGTGTGTGTGTGTGTGTGTGTGTGTGTGTGTGTGTGTGTGTGTGTGTGTGTGTGTGTGTGGTGGGCAGATGGCAGAGCAGATGATGATTATGGTGGTATTAAATTGGCATTGGGTTGGCGAGTGCTGCTTTAATCACAAAGTGTAGCGTGTGTGCACACACACACACACGTCCAGTATAACACATGCATTAACGTATATAGGCAGACACGTGTCTACTCAAGTATGCACACACACACACACACACACACACACACACACACACACACAATCACACACACACACACCTACTGTTATACCTATGTTTACACTACAATCTATGGCTGCTTGCGTCTAAACATTATATTTTCTTTGCCGATTCATCTGTTGATTATTTTCTCGATTATTCTATACTATACTCGAGTTAGTTGTTTGGTGAGGTCTATAAAATGTCAGATAATGGTGAAAAATGTCGATCAGTCCTTCCCAAAGTCCAAGATGGCGTCCTCAAACTCTCTGAGTCAAATTAACGGTGAGGATTTTACACTGTGGGTAGAGAGAGAACATGTAAGCATGTTGCAGAGCAGTGGCCCCGCCCGTCTGACCACGGCAGCTATTCGGCTGCCGTGTTAAGTAGAAAGATGGGTGGGCCGTGTGCATTTTCAGAGCATGTTTATTTTAATGATCAATCAACCAAATGGGTTCCATTGCTTGGATCAATGGAACTAACATAGTGTGTACATTAACCGATTAAGACCGGGAAGATTTCTTTTGCTATCCAAAAATAGCAGATAATACAAGCTCGTAGCGCGGGCTATTTTTGAAAAATCATGTAAATTTGTACAAATATTTGAATACATATGATTTTTTTAATGTTTAACTTAAATCTTTGCTTCTGGGGGGTCCCTGGAACAACATATTTTGAGATGGGGGTCGGTGGCCAAATTCATATAATTGTGGGGGCCCTTGATATGAAAAAGTTGGAGCGCCACTGATGTAGCAACATACGTTTTTTTTTTTTTTTTTCAAAAAAACGTAGGACATTTGTAGAATCGCCAGAAGCAAAGATTTGAGTTAAAAATGTTCCCTTAAAAACTAAACTGGGAACTGTGAGTTACTTTCTGTTAATTCGGCAAATCAAGCTAAGGCTGGGGTTGCCATGGCAATCAATTGGCTCATTTGGGCCACGGCCAGAGCCTTTTCTGGTGGTTCTGGACAACCACCTATCTGGCTGACTCGGCGCCGGGCACTGCACTCACTCGGGTCGTCTGTGATGCATGTGTCGAATTTGAAGTCTGTCGTTGGAACGGTTCTCGAGATACGTGGATAACACACACCTACACACACACACACACACACAAACGTATTTTTAATTGTGTTTTCTATTTGTTTTACAAGACAAAATGACATTTTAACATTATTATTTGCTTAATATCCATTGAATTTTTGCCACTTATTTGGTGGCCCACTGGCCATATCCTCACGGCCCCGGCCCACAGGTTGAGAACCACTGTTGTGTAGAGAAAAGGAAGGAGGAGAGAGTGGAAGGAAAGTGTTCTCTCTCTCTGGGTTCTAAATGAATACGGAAGTGGGAAGAGGATCGTGGCTGAGTGTGGGGGGGGGGGGTGGAGAGAGAGAGAGAGAGAGAGAGAGAGAGAGAGAGAGAGAGTGAGGCTGGGGGTCAAAAGCTCAATCTATCCCTCAGATGAAAAGCAAACGGCAATAGCGGCGGCACAAACAGGCGTGTCGTCTCTGGGAATTGGCTGGCTGGCGTTGGGCTCCCTTTTGCTTGCGATCCCCCCCACCCCGCCCGCCCGCAAGCCGTGCAAATGGGAGCGAGAGAGATGGAAGGGAACGGCATTTATATTTCATCGGAGCAGACACCACGATGCCACTTAAATTGATGTCGCAGCCCTCCGGGGTGGGGTAAAGACGACAGGAGTGGGGGAGGAGGAGGAGGGGGGGGGGGGGGAGGGGGGGTGCACAGAGAGATGAGGTGGCGGCGGGGCTGGGTGCGAGAGGTTAATCTAGAACAAATATCCATCGTGACAGAACAAGAGGGGCCGGATGCGGCCAGTTGTTACTTGGAGTGGATGAAAACAGATTTACACTGTCTGAGAGGGATTGGACATGAACATAGATGACAGACAACAGAGCCACAGAGAGAGAGAGAGAGAGAGAGAGAGAGAGAGAGAGAGGGAGAGACACGCACACACACACACAGAGAGAGACAGAATAAGACACAAGACACAATAAAGTCCTCCATTTACCTCCAAAGAGTGTACGTTTGGTTACATTTGTACACTCGTCAGCGTTTGAGGCAGTTAAATGAACACTGGAGATTGTACCTGTGTACCATGTGTGACTGACGGGGTTCATTCAGGTGGCGATGTTCCCTGATCCTCTGGCGGAGCTGCAGGCGATTAAAGACTGAGCTCAAATCAATATCGGAAGCCCTGGAATGGTTACCAGGGGACTCATAACGAGTGGGACGGGGGAAAAAAACTCTGTATTCTGTTCTCCGTCCCTTCCATCGGTGTCTGTGTGAAAGGACGGAAAAGGACTAATTTTCAAACAATCTACATTTCTCATAAGGAAATGCATGCATTTAATTCAGTCTGACCAGAAGCATGGATGAAACACATTCCCACCGGTCATAAAAGTGAATGTCCGGGGCAGGGTATCAAAAGCAGAGACATGGATTTCCCCTCAATCCCTCCAGCAATTCCAACCCTGTGTGCTAGACATTGCAGACGGGCGTTTTTTAAGCGCTGTTGAGAGTGATTTTTTCATTGGACGTAATTAAAGGAGAGATCCGGACATTTTAAGTGTTATCTTTGATGTGTCGCTAATCACTCACCATCATTGAAATGGACGTTGAGTTATTCCAGAGAGTCCCCTGTCGTGCAGTCTGGCGACCCCCTCCGTGGCATAATGGGAGCCTGTGTAAGAGTGAAAATCGTCTATTATAACCGATGCAAAGTTAATTTTTTCTCTACTATTGCTCATTGTGGAGTCTCATGATACTCAAACATGCACTGAAAGTCGCGCACAAGCTATCGTTCGTGCAGAACTAGACGAGGCTGGTTGCTTGTTTCTTCCACAGACGCCAGGTTCTGTGAGAGAAACAAGCAACCAGCGTTGTCTCGTTCTGCACGAACGATAGCTTGTGCCCGACTTTCAGTGCATGTTCGAGTATCATGAGACTCCACGATGAGCAGTAGTAGAGAAAAAACTAACTTTGCATCGGTTATAACTCAACGTCCATTTCAATGATGGTGAGTGATTAGCGACACATCAAAGATAACACTTAAAATGTCCGGATCTCTCCTTTAACTCTTTGACTGCGGACGACGCGATAACGCGTCAAGTGCTACTTTGTCCAGTTGGCCGTCGACGCGCTCGACGCGCTGGACGCGCGTTCATTGTTTAATCTCTGATTGCGCTATGCTGCTTAATATTCAATGTTATTCTCGAGTTCCACTTACTTCACGGACATCTGCATCCGGTTTCATGACCTGGATTCCGTTTCCGGTTTTTGATTCTTTTCCCCAGTCATTTTCGTCCAAAATAGGTAAATAAACGGTCTTTCACACGGTATGACGGACAAACGGACAGTTTCTCTTCTATAATCTATGGTCTGGGTGACGATCAGTCATCGCCGTCGTATATCACAACGTAATTTTCGCCGATCAAAACAATGGGGGGGACGTCACATCCGTTTTCATGTTTTTCCTTGTCTAATCTATGAAGAAGGGTGAGAGAGACCCAACGACATGATCAAAGCTGTCATGTGCTGCGCTCTAGTGGCGGATTTGTGCTGGGTCTTTACATTATGTGTCCTTAAATTATTTTCATGAGAGAAATTCAAAATATAAAAATAAAAAAACACGAAAATTGCTGGCACTGGGGGAGTACTTTATGAAAATACTCTGGCAGTCAAAGAGTTAAGCAGGGAGGTGTCATGTCAGATTTGCACATCCACGTCACAATAGGATTCAGGTTAAAAATGGGCAAAGACCCCAACCTTTACAGTAGGCCAGTGATTATCAACCTTTTTTAGATTTAAAAAAATATATAGATACAGTATGATTTGCGCCGATATTGTCTGTTATTCATTTAATGTACTGTAGTTATAGAGATAACAGTGAACTCTACAATAGCCATTGTGGAAGATTCTCTAGCTGTGTATTTGGACATGGAAATGCATGGTGAAGATAAACTATCAGTCATCTAGCTGAAGACCCTCTGGAACTCCCTCAAGGACCGCTGGGGGGGAGAGAGAGACCTCAGACCCCACATTGAGTACCACTGGAGTAGGTGGACCCCTGGTGGTCGCAGTGTGGGTGAGTTGGGACCCAACAGTTTTGCACACTCACCAAAAAAGGTGGTCTAAAGGTTAGAGGAGCGCACTTGTTGCCGGAAGGTTCCGGGTTCGAGTCCCCGGACCGGCAGGACAAATCTGGGTGGGGAAGTGAATGGCCATCACTCACCCAACACCGTTGAAGTTGAGCAAGGCACTGAACCCCCAACTGCTCCAGTGGAGCTGTTCAGTGGCCAACAGTATAAGACTGTAGTTGTCAGGTTTTAATGTGTGTGTGCCTATGTGCAGGGCCTTGCTGCAAAATGAGCACAGCTACTACCCTGGGTATATAAAGTTTTAAAAAAAGCTCCCATCAGACAGTGTTCAGAGCCCTTGCAAAAGAAACAGATGTGAACCAGGTAGTGGACTTAACGTCTTCCTGTTCATTACTCACATTGCCGCATTCCTCGTCAAAATTGTCTTTGTATCTGAATTTTGATCTTTTTTGATGCTCTCTTGGCAATCATCACAGAAGAGGATTAAGGGTTTTGGGGGAACGCCATCTTCTGTGGAGAGATATAAAGCCTCTCATTTTGTCTTAGAGAGTGATCCAGTCTTTTCAACCGGGGGGGATTGCTTAACCGCTTAAGCCCTGAGGTTACTTTCGTAACTCCGGTTCTCTGATGAAGCACTATGCTTCGCCACATGACGGTGTCTCACAGCAAAAATAGCTGATCTAAAAGCTCACAACGTGTTGCATCGCTGATTTTCACTATTTTTGAAAATGCCTACCTATAATGACATGCCCAAAATTGTGACACCAGGGTTAAAATGTTTAACTGTTCTTCTTCTGACTTGGATGCTGGCAGCCGAGCCGAATTTGATGTGGGCTACAATGGAAGAAGTCAAAACATCACTGTCACCGCTGTCAAATGTTGTACGTTGGCATTTTCAAATCTGTATAGTAAATGCTGAGCTGTGGGCTTCTGACATTTGCGCTGGCTTTGTTTGTGTTCTAACAATGTGTGACCGGTGCCAGCACTTTGCTGCTCATCTCTCTATTCCTGACATCTTAGAAATGAAATGGTGTTTGTTTACCCCAACCCCTCCCCCCCCCCACACACACACACCTCGTCCTCCCAATGTAGTTATGCCAAATCCCAGTTCCCCTAACCACACTAAACCCTGTCACTGGTGACCCCTACTGGTTGGTCTATGGGAGGGTGTAGACAACCACATGTCTGATACACATGGAGTCACCAGGCCCAAGAGTTCAAACTTGTAATCCAGATCAGATTAGAATTTTAGTAGTTCAAAACAAAACAAAAAAACGATTGGGATCACTTTGATATCTTTAACACCCAAAATCTAAATCTGATCCACTCGGTTAGGGATTAAAGTTTTTGAACTCTTGGGAGGATCAGCAGGTAGACCTAACAATTGAATAAATGCGATACGTTTTCAGAGCAATGTCTATGTATTGGCAAGTGTTAAATACATTTTAATCAATTTTGAATCTAGAATAGTTTTGAATCGAAAATAGACTTTGAATCAAATGCCAAGAATCGGAATTGAATCAAATCATGGGATACCAAAAGATTCACACAGCTAAATAACAACCCAGAAACCTCCACACCACACACTCCAGGGCCTCTGGGAACGGTCACCCCTTCGCCACCCGCGTCACCACCACCACTCACATTCTCTCAATAAACAACTCATTATAGATGTTGACGCTGTGGTGGTCTTCTGCCAAGTGAACGCTGTGAAAATGAGCCGCTTGACGGAGACGGGGCAGACAGATGTGGACAGATGTTTGTTTACAGACAGAGAGGACACAGATGCAGATGGGTGGAGATGAGAGAGAGAGAGAGACAGATGGAGAGATGGAGATAGATGGAGACAGCAAGTGGTGGAAGATATTGGAGATTCTGGCCTTGATCCTGAATCAACACGGCAAGCTGACGGCTATGTATGTGGGCTTTATTAAACACACAAACACACTGATGGAAACACGCACGCATGTGAGCGTGCGCACGCACACACACACGTCTGAAACAACATGAATCCATCCAGGTGTATGCAAGCAGCATCTGCGTGGTGTGTGTGTGTATATGTCGATATACATGTTTGTGTGAGAGAGACAACAGACAAGCAGGTGCATCACCCCATAGATATCCCTAGACAGATGCTTTGATAAAAGAACCATTCACCTTCCAGTAGACGCCTGCCCATCTCTAAACGCACACACATACGGAGGCATGCACACACAAACACACACAGACACACACACACACACACATGTCCGCACGCACACATGGTGCCAACTTCTGTCCATACACACACATGAATAAATAAAGTTACATTACACAAATATACTATCTGCTATATGGACGAGGTCAACCAGAGTTCATAATGTGCAGATATATAAATTGTTAAATAGTGCGCACTGTGCAGTCATTCAAAAGATTGCCTGTGTGTGTGTGTGTGTGTGTGTGTGTGTGTGTGTGTGTGTGTGTGTGTGTGTGTGTGTGTGTGTGTGTGTGTGTGTGTGTGTGTGTGTGTGTGAGTGAGAGAGAGGGGGAAAGGTAGAGGGCTAGCAGCCGGCTTGCACAGTGGGCACCATTTCTGTCTGTGAATTGGCGTGAGAATGTGACATCACCTGTCATAAAGTTTAATTAGCACCATAGATCGTGTCTGCAGGCCTGAGTGTGGTTGTGTGTGTGTGTGTGTGTGTGTGTGTGTGTGTGTGTGTGTGTGTGAGAGAGATCATCTTTGCTTATGCCTGCATGTGCTCGCAGACAATTACAATAAATACTTAGCTCTCTCTGGAGTACACATGTTTGCATGTGTCTGTGCATTTGTCCTACATTCTGCATACGTGTGTGTGTCTGTGCATGGTTGTGTGAGTTGGTGTAATGTTTAATTAGCACCACAGTTTGCAAGTGTTCTTTTTTTTGTTGCTTGTGTGTGTGTTCATATGAGCGTGTGTTGTGTGTGTGTGTGTGTGTACGTGCGTGCACGTGTGTGACAGCTAAGGTCATTCCTGGGGGTTTTAATATGGGCTCACACCAGGAAACGGGGAGGTTTCAGCTGTCCTGATTGGAGTTTCCCCCGACAACCAGCTGGACGGATGATTCTCTTCCTGAAACAGCGGAACCCTCTCTCTCTCCACTCTCTTTGTCTGTGTCTTGGCCTCTCTCGCTCTCTTTCTCTCGCTATCGCTAGCTCTCTTTCTAATTATCCAGCTGTGAGTTAGACCTTAAGACAGCCTCTCTAACACCTGGTAGTTGTAATTAGATTCTGTCACCTTCTGCTTCGGTCCGTACTGCATAAACCACTCAGCACATAGTGAGCAAAAGGGCCAAGAGATGACGTGAGTCCGCACTGCAGAGAGCATAAACATTGACCCATAAGGGTTAGGATGTCGTTGTCTGCAGATTTCAGGTTTTTCTATTAATATTCAAGATCTGCACATTTTAGATTTGCATTTCTATTTCCTGACTGTTGATTGTGAGTGAATGTACTGTACTTTAAAATCCTAAGTGGAAGGACAGTCAGGATTTTAACTCTGAGAGGGTCCATTTGGTTACATATTTGGCTAAGCGTTAGTGTTTGTTTAGTGTTAAATAGCTTTATATTCTGATAGTAATCATTGGTATTAGCGTGTATGTTCAGTAATAAGGTTCTCCACATCTCTCCAGCTCTTTAGTAAACAGAGAATACATTTCCAGGTCTGGTCCTGGTCTTTATCCAATCAGGAGAGAGAGAACTCATACAGGATGATAAACAAAATAAACAAAAGAATGAGCAATTGGAAGTGGAACACTATAAAAAAAATTGAAGCTGATAAATGATCTTTGTGGAGTCCTCTCCCCTGATTGGTTAAAATTAGTATCCCGACCTGGAAATGTACTTTCTGTTTATTAAAGAGCTGGAGAGAAGGGGAGATCAGTTACTGAACAAACACTCTATAGCAATGATTACTATCAGAATATAGAGCTTCAACGTTTTAACAAAAAACTAAAATCACTTCACCCCCCTTTATCACTGAGGATTTTACTGTGCAGTGCCTAAAGTCATCAGGGGAAAGTTCCAGCTTTATGTACCCTGAAGTATGTTGGCTGCTGTAATTTACCCCTATAAAGCACAATCTCATTTAATCTAATTAACTTTCCTGTTGTTTATCTGCAAAAAAAATAAATTTAAAACATTTGCATTTATCTTAGGGCATTTCAGTTGTCACATGAAATTACCTACTTTCTGAATTTTCCGTTTCGCTAAGGCTGGAGTCTAAGGCTGGAACAAGTTCCATTTCTTAAACCAGACACTACAGGCTACCCAATGTAAACTATTGGGTGGTGTTTCTACAATACATCTCAAAATGCAAGATATGATCGTACTCCATATTTGGGTGTAGCTGCATTGGGAACTCCTTATATGGTTATGGCTGAGTCATAGTGGCATGAGCGTGACAACGTTGCTGGCCAGCCAATCCTCCCTTAAGCCACTTTTACTATAAAAGAAGAAGATGGTCCCTTAGAGTGTATGTACAACGTTTCATGCAGATTGCTATCAAATCCAAGAAGAACGGATTTAAGTGTTTTTCAAAGTATTCAAAATGGCGGAAAATCAAAGGGCGGACCTTAGTGGTGAGTTTCATGCAGATTGCTCAAAAATCCCAGGAGGAGATTTGAACAGTTTTTCATATAATTCAAAATGGTGGGAGATCTTAAGAGCAGAGCTCATAGGTCAAGGAGCCAAAGTTGTTCCTCATGAGGAAACGCATATCTCATCTGTAATGAAGTTTCATGGCTGTGGGTCAAATTTCTCAAGAGTTATACCTGTTCAAAGTTTCCATTTTTCAATCGAGTGCTATAGTGCCACCCTTGAGTTTCATGTCTCTGTAGTTTTTCATGACCCTCAACCATACTGCAGAGTTTCATAAAAACCGACTGTGTAGATAGTGAGAGCGGTGGAAGAAGAAGAACAAAACTAACAAATGCAAAAGGGTGTCTACACACTGCGTGCTTGCCCCCCTAAACAAACTGTATAGGCTCAGGACTTGTGTGAGACAGATAAGAAAGCTCTCATGCCAATAATAATCAACTTATTTTCTACAGCACTTACAAAGTTACTGTACTAAAGTACTTTACATGAAACTAAGGACAGTAAAAATGTATAAATAAAAATAAAACAAGTTCCTAGTGTGAGTGAAACATGTACTACTGTAGCAATGTGATTATTTCCTTTCTTTTCCATTTCCTAGATGTCTGAATAATGTTGAAGTTTTATACAACCAATTTGTTTGTTAGGTTTTTGCCTTGTAATGACATCATCGCCCTGTCTCTTTTGATTGGTTCCAGGTCAGCGTGTACAGAGCCTGGTTTAAGAATGGTGGCTTTTCCTCTGAAAGAGAGAAATATGTTCTCTGTTCTCCGTCTACAAGCTCTTTTTAAACTTCTCATTTCTGTCTTTCTTAGCTTTGACTACTTCATCATCTGGGCTTCTGTGACAGGAGGACATTAATCCTGGCCTCTCTCTCTCTCTGTGTAGCACACACACAGGGAGACACACGCGCGCGGGCACTTGCTCGCAGGAACCCACACACACACACAAGAAGGCATTCACATAGAGACTGGTACACATGCACACTATATACAGTAGACACACACATTCTCACACACACACCCCATTTACATATTCACATTTACACATGCATAAATGTGCGCACACGGTTGCACTGACATGCACCCGATGCGTATGCATTCAGACGCATATACGTGCATGCAAGCTCACACACACGCACACACACACGCACGCACGCACACACGCACACGCACACACGCACACACACACGCGCACGCGGGCGTGGTTGACAGCATTGGAAAGACATTCAATTCCTCTCCAAGCGTAGCCATAGCCAGGCCATGTGGGCTTTTGCTACATGGGACAGAGTAATAGCTTTTATCATATCAAGTGGTTCTATTACACCAGTGTTCCCTAAGCCAGTCCACACTGGGGGCTGCAAAGGGCTCCGGGAATTTCACTCAATAGCATTCATGTAGACGTTTAAACTCTTACTAGTTGTAAGTCTCTGTGGATGAGAGCTGAACATGTTGGAAATGGGAACCGTTGGGTGCAGACATGTTGCAAGGTGACAGTTTGTGAATATCTCCCCATAGGTATTGCAACAATTACATTTTTGATATTGGATGTTAGGCTACCCTTGTTGATTGACTAGGGTTCATGTCACTCTGATTTTGCACTTTGGAAGTCGCTCTTGATAAGAGCGTCTGCTAAATGCCTAAATTGAAAGATATGTCAGTAAAAAATATGTCATGAAATCCACTCAGAGTGTCTGGAAAAGATTCAAGTTATGTAGATTCCACAGCATTGTGCCAAATGTGAGAAGGGTCTGTGTGGACTTGACAGTGGTTAACCACGCGTTGTGAGCTTGTCGATCGGCTATTTTCTGCGAAAGCTTTCCCCACAATAACAGAACATACACTCTAGTACAGAGCCCTGAGGGATGCCCTGAGGGACGCTCAACCATATGGGGTTCAAGTGGTAGATGTTTGTCTCCTTCCTGCCGAACTCACTGAACACACGTAATCCTGCCACGTTATTCGGTATACTGTCTGTCTCTCCTACACCGTCTCCCTTCTCAGCTTTCCTACTGTCTGTCTCTCCTACATCGTCTCCCTTCTCAGCTCTCCTACTGTCTGTCTCTCCTACATCGTCTCCCCTCTCAGCTTTACTACTGCCTCTCCTATTACTGTCCCTCTCCGTTTTACAACTGTCTTTCTCTTATGCTTAATTTATGCTCCATTGTACGGAAATCGGCAATTGCAATGCTCCAACTGTCTGTCTCAGAACAGAAACATATGACAGGGATGAGACTATCCACTCTGCTAGTGTCACTTCGGGGGAAGTAGATAGAGCAGATACAGCGTAATTAAGCTCTATCACTCATCAGAGACAAAGTGCTGTATAAGATAAGTAATGGGTGTTGTGTTATGACAGAGTTTGCTGTTCATCATATATACAACGCACAATGAATCTGAATGACAGTGAGGTGCATTCATTAATAATGTGACATCCTCTTGTGGAAAATAGCTGTAGCAGATCTGTGTGGAAAATGTCAATTAAACAATGCCATTAATCACAGATAACACCCAATTAACATTGCTTAACATTGATAATACGTCAGGCGCGCGCGCGCACACACACACACACACACACACGAAATAAGAGATGATTGTGCCAGTTATAACCACTTCAAACCTGGCGTCTCTATTTTGGCCATGTCATTATTGCGTTGTGAGCTTGTAGATCGGCTATTTTTGCAATTTTCATCAGCCATTTATCCGCAGCCAGGGGATATGGGTATTTGGGAACCCCTGTGATAGAGAGACTGAGAGAACAGTAAGAGTGGGACAGGAACAGGAAAACAAGACAAACACTGACTGAGCGGGTGAGATAGTAGAGACAAAGGAAGAGAGACAGACAGTGTGGAGACAGATGGTTTTGATAGCTGCTAGCTAGCTCGTTTCGCAGACAGGTCTTAAACTATATGACCAAGGTCATCTCTCCATGTGCTGCGCTGTCGTCCACAACACAGATTTACACTGCTATCGCACAGTCTGTCTCCTCGTTCTTTTTACTGTCAATTTGTGTCTTTCATTCCCTCTCGGTGTCTCTCGGGGACAGTCAATCATTGGGCAATGGCTCTCTCTCTCTCTCTTTCTCTCTCTCTGTCCCCTTCTCTCCTTTCTTCTCCTCTGTCATTTACTCATTTTCCTTCCATCGCCCCGCCACTGTTTCTTGGATGCGACACAAGCCTGCTGCTGACGTGGCCTTGAGCGAATTACTTGATGGTATGTTTTGCAGTGATTTAAAGTAACTAAATACATTTACTCAAGTACTGTACTTAAGTAAAATTTTGAGGTACTTCTACTTTACTGGAGTATTTCAAATGTTCTGTACTTTTACTTCTACTCCACTACATCTCAGAGGCAAATATTGTACATTTACTCCACTACAATTATTTGAAAACTTTAGTTACTAGTTACTTTGCAATTATCAATTAATACATTATAAAACATACATTAACCACTTTAGCCCTATTTTAAACCTAGGCTATTTGAAAATAGCCGATCTACAAGTAGATCTGCTAACATTTTAGTACTTTTACTTTTGGTACTTTAAGTAGTCAATTTCGAATTCCGGACTTCTATTTGTAACAGAGTACTTCTACATTGCAGTATTGATACTTAAGTAAAACATTTTGAGTACTTTTTCCACCACTTTTTCCACCACTGCACTGCACACAAAAAAATCACATTTTGTCTTGTCTAGATCTGCTATTTTTGGAAAACAAAATATAAAATCAAAAAACTTTGTGAGTTTTTTGCTGATTTAATCTGTGCCACCAGGTGACATACATTCATACATGTACACAAACAAACATGGGTTTTGCATCGCTTCAAGGCTCAACTAACAATGAGTTGAGTTCTCTTGTATACACGCACACATGCACCTACTGTATATACGATTCTTGTGCCAGCTTGTATGTACATAATGTGTATGTATGCATGCGTACTTACATAAGTATGTATGCACGCACACGCGCACACACAGACCCGCCCGCAGATGGGAATTAAAGAAACAAAGCTACTTTGCATCTCATAATTACACCTCCGCAATCATGCACATTAAAGTCTCCTCAAATGAATGGCATCCTCGGCCCGACCTTCCTTGTGTGTGTGTGTGACGGCCTAGCGTTTATCAGCCTCATATTAATATCTGGTTTGAGAGGCCACTTAATTGATTTCCC
This sequence comes from Gymnoscopelus braueri, assembly GCF_963280865.1. Classification (NCBI taxonomy): domain Eukaryota; kingdom Metazoa; phylum Chordata; class Actinopteri; order Myctophiformes; family Myctophidae; genus Gymnoscopelus; species Gymnoscopelus braueri. The sequence continues at coordinate 46,511,285 of NC_137608.1, read as the reverse complement.
GGTGTGTGGTAATTGATTGTAAGGCCTGTCGGAGATGAGATGGGGGGGGGGGGGGGGGGGATTATCTGTATTTGGTGGATGAGAGCGTGCAGGGTCGATTTGGCTGGAGAGATGGAGGGGGTGGGATCCATGCCTCTGCTTTTGATATCCTCCCCGCTCTCATTCATTTGCATGGCCAGTGGGGATAGGTTTTATCCCTGCTTCTGGTCAGACTGAATTAAATACATTTATTTAATTTTGGGAAATACAGACCGTCTGATGTTTTTGATATTTATGTTTGATAATAACACAATTTAATTATAAAAATGTATGTTAACCCCATTCATCCTGGATTCCTATACCACACGGTGTAAGCTTGTAGATCAGCAATTTTGTCTGTGCTTCTGGCATACGAAAAAGAATATACTTACCTCTTTTTTTTACAAATTGAACCCTGGATGAGAGAGAGAGAAAGAGAGAGAGAGAGAGAGAGAGAGAAGTAAAGACATCTCTGTCAGAGAAATAATTAACACTGAGTGCCTGACCTCCACTAATGATGATTGAGTCGATGTTAAATTTGGAACGCTATGTAGTTCGTGGACGCAGGTCTGCGATAGGATGTTTACCACAAGTCCAAGTGAATTATTATTATTTCATGGATGACGGTTTTTCTATCTGCCGATCTGTCTGATTATTATTATCCCTATAAAAGTATATATACTGTATATCTTGGTCTATCCGTCGGTCTGTGTATCATTGTGTCCTATTGTCTTTTTATTATTACTGTGTCTGTCTGTCTGTGTGAGAGAGAGGAGAGTAAGATGTATTTGTCACAGAGGTAATTAGCGCTGGGCATCGAACCTAAGCTAACGATGATTGATTGCCAACTTAATTAGCTTGTTTAAGTACTAATCAGGAAGAGATTCCAAATTAAAAGGTGAAGAGCGTTCTGTATCCCTCTCTATAATGTGATATACATAGTACAACAATAGCCTGCTTTGAGGAAAATGTATGAGTCTCTTGTGGTTGAAAAATAAAGAAAAGGAAAGAAAGTCTATTAAAAGTGTGTATTATATTGGCTACAGGGGTTCCCAAATTTTCCATGCCAAGCATGGAAAAAAATAGCCATAGCCTCAGGCTGCGGTCCCCCTATTGCGATCCCCGACCATCTTCTTTCTAATCGCCCCCCCCCTGGCTCAAACTGACGGCCCCAAATTTGAAAACCTGTGGGCTAACAGACTCAAGAGAGTTGGGCATATTGATGACATCAGGGCACTCCATATGTAGCCTGAAAGAGCGAGCCCTATCGATGGTCTTGAAGGGCGGATCCAAACCCAGGCGGTTGGATTCCAGCGCCGCTTCCTATTGCTTCACCAATCTATGTCCCCGCCTCCCCTTCCCTCCCCGGCCTGTGCACGGAACACGCTGACATCACCAAATTTAGAGCGACGCCCCTCTGCACTCTGATTGGTTAGGAGTTAACAAGGTTCACTCCCACTCCGAAACCACCGTTCCTGCATGGTTCCCCCAGACTTTTTTTCTTTTGTAACAAAAAAAAAAGGCATGGGTTTCCGAGGCTACTCCATTATGTGGATTTGCTGTTTTATCGATATTTTTTGGATCCCTTCTGCCTGTCTGTGTCCCTTTAATGGACATTTTATGGGCCCCATATATGGGCATATTGTGCTGATCGGCGGTTTTGGACAACCGGATCTCAAAATGGGCCTATACTGTATGGGCATATCGGTTGGAACAGCGGTTTCGGACAACCGGATCTCAAAATGGGCCTATATATGTGCTCATCGGTCGGATCGGCGGTTCTGGTCAACAGCCTATCTGACCGACTCAATGCAGGGAACCACACTCCCCTGTGAGTTTCAGAGTTTGAAGTCGGTTAGTCCCATATATGCATGCCGATCATGGTCATGTATAGCGGACCGGTCAGCACATTTTCCCTCTACACCAAATCTCTTCACCCCAGAATATCAGAATATCAGTTCATGTGGTTTGTTTATCCAATTCTGTGTGAAACTGTAACCTGTTGAGATTGTGATCATTGGTCCATTTTGCTCTTCTTGATTAGCTTTGGTAAACACTGCAACGAAGATTAAACACTCTCAAGAATGGGTCACTTTATGCAGTGCGAGCGTTTCCACTCAATCTAACACCGTTTAGACTGTTTGTATTCAAGTTAAATCAATGTAAACTCAAGACACCCTCTTGAAGGTTTTCAGGTGTGTGATGCTGCAACAGCTCTCTCTCTCCTCTCTCTCTCTTCTCTCTCTCTCTCTCTCTCTCTCTTCTTCGGGATCTATTGATCCCACTTTCTCTCTCGCTCTCTATGTAGGTTCTTCTAAATTTTCTTTCCATTCTCTTACTCTGTTCGTATGTTTTTCTTTAACCCCCCCCCCCCCCCCCCCCCTCACTCTGTTTTTATCTCGTTATTTCTTGAGCTGGGTCTCTCCAAGGTCCTCGCAACGAGCCTTTGTGCTTGTTTTGGACACTTTGTGATAAACCAATTTACCCCGAACCTGTCACCTCATTGCAAGAGAACAGAGAGACAAAGAATGGGAGGGAGAGAGAGAGAGAGAAAGAAAAGCAAGAAAATGAAGAAAAGGCAAAGGAGAGACGAGAGAGTGAAAGTATGCAGAATTGAAAAAAAGTAAAAGAAAAATTAAAGAGCAGGTCACGGTCAAGGTGTAACTCTGTATGGGTGTGCGTGCGTACGTGCGTGCGTGCGAGCACGCATCATTTAGCGTCTATGTGTTGTTAGTCGCGACCAGGTATCCCAGGAGGCTGTGCATGAGCGAGCAAGCGGGCGGTCTCCGGTGATGACCGCATCGACAGCTCCATTGTTGCCGCAGTGATATATCGCCAGGGAAACCCCCAGGGGTGGGAACCACTTATTTAGACATCAAATTAAGGCAGAAATACACACAAACACACACACACACACACACACACACACACACACACACTTCTGTGTACTGTAGTTATATACTGTACACACATACTGGGTACATACCAACAGACAAACACCTGTGCACACACAAATACAGTAACAGTGCATAAGCATTCTGTATACACACACATTCATAACTACACACATACATATGCGCACACTGCACACGTAGGCTATTGGCAACCATTTGCATACTTTACCAAGTGTATACAGTATGTGACCAAGTTCATACCAACTATGTACCAGTTCATACCAACTACATTAATATATAACTAGACGATTATGAAATATGCTCACATACACAGACACACACAAACATTAAGTCATGCACGCATGCACGCACGCTCTCTCTCACACACACACGCACACAAGCAGGTATCTAAATAAGGTGGCAGGATATCACAACGAGAACCTTGCATCCTGTTGTTTACTTTGTTCACAAGATGATGAGAAAGACCCCAGGTGTGTACACACACACACACACACACACACACACACACACACACACACACACACACACACACACACACACACACACACACACACACACACACACACACACACACACACAGTAAATTCATTGTAATTCAGGTTGGATGATGCTCGCGTCTCACCCACAGGCTCACTAATAGGATCATATTATCATAGCAATCCCATTAGAACAACTCACATTCACTCATCTATCTGCCCTCCATTGCTCCATCCATCCATCTATTCGTCCATAACATGCTAGCTGCTAACAGGTTCACTAATAGGCCAACATTATCACAGTGGATATTGTATTAGGGACGAGCTACTGTATACTCACTCCACCCTGCATCATTCTCTCCCTAATCTCCTCGCTCCATTCGTCTGTCTGTCTATTCATGTACATGTACTGTACATGTACACTGTACATGCCTGATTCCCCTAAAGCAGGATTTGGCTACCGTGTGCAACAAAGTTTATCAAGCCCTTAAGCTAACAGCATACATAAAGTATATGTACACCTTTTCAAATACATTTTTAAAGCTGCATTGTGTAAATTATTGTGCAGCACAGCAGCACCTGGAAATAATACAACCTCCCCCAAGACTGTCCATGTTGTTTTTCTCCTACTTTCTAAAGCATGAAACTTCTAACTTATCAGTCCTAATCTACGGCAACTGCCCCTTTTCTCCCAAATGTAGTCGTTCTGCCAATTCATTACGCCCACTGCTTGCCACTGCTGTTGTACCCTACTAGCTCACCTGCCAGTGAGGAGCACCCTCCGTCCTACTCTTCCCTGATGACAGGTGCCACCCCCCAGCCCATAAGGGTACGTGTAGTGTCAAATATTCCGCCCGGCTCCCCTTACCCGAACACAAGCCAATTGTGTTCGTAGACGCTCCGCCCAGCCGGATGCACCGCGGTGGATTTACTCCAATGTGGTGGACAGGTACTTTACTCCTGTGCCACCCGTGAAGCACGCCCGAGCGAGGGCGCTAGCTGAGTGAGTGCCCAGTACCAAAAGGCTTAGAATTGTAAATCATGTCATCCATCAACATCCATCAACATGCGATAGGTGTAAAATGCCTGGCGCTTGGTCAACTCGCGTTTTCCTCTGAGGAAAGGTCACGCCTGCAATAAATATGCAGATTTAATGAGTGTTCCAGTGTCTTATTTGCCCAGGTAAAAAAAATAATCTTTTATACACTGTCCTTTGCTGTTGAGCACTAAAAGCCTTCTACTCAAACCTTGGCTGAAGCATGACAGACTTTTGGTTCATATTGACGGGGTCAACCGTCCCAAATATGGAGTCCTGCACGGTTCCAGACTGGCCTCCGAGTACTCTGATGAAAGAGACTGCACTAGATATGCCCCACTGATGTCATAGTACTGACATCATCGATGTCTGATGTCATAGAATGGCCTCCAAGTACTCTTATATCGGGTACGGCACTCTGACGATACTGCACTTTGACAGTAGGTACTGAATCTCTGGCTTTTTTGTCTCTCGGTAGACATCGTCGATTGGCCTACCTATGTTTGACATATGTGCTGCTGTCATCGTGTTGATAATTACGTACCAGCTATCTAGCTACTACCTACATGCAAATTTTAAGTTCTCATCTCACACAGTCGCCATCGAACCCGCAATGAGGTGTCATTATGAGGTGTTGGGTGTGACGCGAGACACGGATGATGACGACCTCAAAAAAGTCTATCGGAAAATGGCCTTGAAATGGCACCCAGATAAAAATCTGGACAATGTTGAGGAGGCAGCGGAACATTTTAAGCTGATTCAGGCAGCTTACGAGGTCCTCAGTGATCCACAGGAAAGAGCGTGGTATGACAACCACCGAGATTCACTTCTGAAAGGTGGAGTGGACGGAGAGTATGAAGATGACAGCATTGACCTGGACCCGTACTTTACTGTAAGCTGTTACTTTGGCTATGGAGACAACAAGAAGGGCTTTTACACAGTCTACAGAAATCTGTTTAAGTCCATTGTCAGGGAGGAGATGGAACACAGCAAGGTAGAGGTTGAGGAGGATGAGTTTCCTTCCTTCGGGGTTTCTCAAAGTGACTATGATACGGTAGTGCGCTTGTTTTATGGCTATTGGCAGAGCTTCTGCACTCGCAAGAACTTTGCCTGGAAGGAGAAGTATGACACGCGACAGGCCTCAAACCACTGGGAGAGGAGGGCCATGGAGAAGGACAACAAGAAGATCAGGGACAAAGCTCAAAGGGAGCACGGTGAGCTGGTGCGGAAGCTGGTGGCCTTTGTGCGCAAGCACGACCACAGAATAGAGGCCCACATGCGTCTAGTGAAGGAGCAGAATGCAGAGAAGATAAGGATGATGGAGGACCTGCGGCGCCAGCAGAAACTCAGCCAGGCCAAGCTGGTAGAGGAGTATAAGGAGGAGAACAGGGCGGCCTGGTCTGAGCTGGAGGAAAACTTACAGAGGATTGAGGCTCAGTGTGACGAGGAGTTTGGAGATGCATCAGAGAGTGCAGGAGAAAAACAGCATATGGATGCAGTGGACAAGACGGACCAAGAGGAAGGAGATGCAGAGCTGTCGAATGGAAATGATGAACTCTACTGCCCAGCATGTGACAAAATCTTCAAATCAGATAAAGCCATGAAGAGCCACGAAAATAATAAAAAACACAGAGAGATGGTGGCGTTGCTGCGACAGCAGCTTGAGGAAGAAGATGCCTCACTTGACTTGGACTCTGAAGAGAAACAGGGAAGAGGCGAAGATGATGAGGACGAGGAGGAAGACAAACCCAGACAGAAGCTGTCCAAAAAGGAGAAAAAGAGACGGCAGCAAGCAGCACGTAGTTCACCAGAGGAAGCGGAGCATGATGAAGAGAAGCCAGTGCCAGAGCCTATTCCTGCTCATGATGACTCTGAGAAATGTCAAGACAGCCCTCCTCCAACACGGACAGGCAGCAATGAAAATGTCTCAGAGAGGCAGTCAAGCCCTGCAGAGCTGGAGAAGCAGGGAGACGGCCCACAGGCAGAGGCAAAAAGCACTTCAGGGAAGACAAAGGGAAAGAGGAGAGCAGCGAAAGACAACAAGAATGTCAAGAGTCACGCAGAAGGAGAGCAGAATGTCAAGAGTCACGCAGGCGGAGAGCAGAATGCCAAGAGTCACGCAGGAGGAGAGCTGCCATCTCAGAAGGAAGGAAGTCTGCGCTGTGTGACGTGTGACAATGAGTTTCCCTCAAGGAACAAACTTTTTGACCACCTAAAGACCAGCGGCCATGCCCTGGCCGTCTCTGGCTCCTCACACAGCTCCAAGAGCAAGAAAAAACAGAACAGCTAGCGCCTCCTCTAAGCTGAGTTAAGGAAGCAACATGATCACTGTGACATTGCACTGAGGCAGGAAGTGACGGAAAACGTACCTGAAGATGTTGAGAATGGGATTTGAATACGTTTTGAATTGAATACTATTGTAACAGAATGTAAATAACTGACTGCGAAACAACAATATATGCTACACAATATATGCTACAAAATGTTAAATATTTCCATTAATTCAGAAATGTATGCGAGTGGTAAGTAAGTGACTGTCGTTTTCCTAGAGTCACTCCCTCCTCCAACTGGGATGTTCACCTCTTCTGTGAACCTCCCAGGTGTTCCCCATACTGTGCACACCATCATTATCTTGGCCATAACACTAGTTGAAAAAGAAATACAGGGGCTGTTGCACAGTAAAATCATGACAGTGGACTTCCATTGCTTTTGGATCAGAGGATCAATATTGTACAGACTACAGACAGACTTGTTACATTTTTAATCATACGTCTCAACTCCTTTAGCTACAGTCAAACTAAGTTGCAATGGCCAACTATTTACCTGTCCTAACAGGGGCAAACTAGAGGTGTGCATAGTTGAGAGGCGTGGACATCAAGAACTGCCTACACGTTGAGAATATGGCTAAGAAGCAGAATGACAAGGCTTGCTATTTGCTATTTCCCATGTTCGCCGCTGATTGAGTACTGACAATTGTAGGGAGTGCAGGGAAAGCACAACATACTGAAACAGGTGACCGTTGGAACTAGCACAACCAGGACTTTGAGGAGAGATACCAGAACTTCCACGACTAGGATATCACAATCAACCAGCCAGTGCTTCAATAGTAAACCCCTCCAACAGGCCGGAGCCGGAGCTCCACTGGTTTCGTCACATAACCAGACAGGGTGAAGGCAGGCTGTGGAGTAGATGGGCGCTATCTGATGAGTCCAGTTTGGTTGGGTCATTCTGACTCATGCTGGTGTGGTGAGGATCCAAATGTAGGACAGGGAGGCAGGCGGAGATCAAAAACACAAGTTTGGGTATCTTAATACATACAGGTGAAGTAACAAAGACAAGGACTCAAGAACATAAACTAAACATAATATGCAACACAAGACAATGACCCAACAAGGACTGACTGGGGAATAAGACTAATATACACAAGGGGTGATTACAAACCAGATACAGCTATGGCAGACGTGAGCATAGAACTATGAAAACTAGATCAGGGGACATAATACAGAAATACAAGACCTATAACAGTCTCTGTAGACTGAAGACACCCCTGAAAGATTGATCTATGACTTACCTGGAACCCCATCTTCAGTAGTTATTAGTACATACACAACTAACTAATTCCACAAGGAGTTAGTTTACCAGCCTACCCTACTTATACCTGTTACGTAAGCACACTTTACAAATTAGTAAGTACTGATTTGAACTGAATTGTTATTACACTAATTACACTGTAATGTTATTTTCTTTTTTTCTTTCTTTTTTCCCTTCTTTTGGTGTAATAACGGTTTGATTAGATTTTTTTGGAAGAAGTACACGTACAGCACATTGCGACGCATTGCGAGCTTGTAGATCTGCTATTTTCGCTGAATGTTCGCCCACTATGACATGGCTATATACAGTAGAAACACTAAGGTTCAAGTGGTCAACCCCTAACTGCTCCCGATGAGCAGGTCGGTGGCTTGCATTGTTTCTTCCGCCATCGGCGTGTGAATGCATGAATGGTTGAATGCAATGCACATCGTAAAGCGCTTTGGATAAGGGCGCTATATAAGAGCACCATTTACATTTAGACCACATCACATAGCTATACCTACTGTACATGCTTAGGTCATGTGTGGCTATGCCATGTTATGTCGGTTTTCAATATTTATGTCAAACCATTAACCAATCTAGCCACTCTATCTCGTTTTTGCATACAAGAACAGATTCCCAACCTCAACGTGTGAAATAGCTGCAGCGACAGAAAGCCACTTTATTCCCCAGGACTCCCCCAGTCCTGTCAGTGTTTTAAGCACACCATAAAGAATGACTCTGGGAGTACGGCTGGGAATTTAAATTGCAAATTTACCATGTAAAATTGTAAGCTTGATTTGTATTAGCAGGCTGCGTGCAGACACTGAATACATTTAAAACTTGACTTGGGACCTGGGCCAGGATTCTTTAGGAAGACTGATCATTTAGGAGCTTGTGTGTGTGTTCGTGCATGCGTGTGTACAGACGAGTACAGTATATGTGGTGAAGAATAGAAGTACGCTTGCGTAAATGCATGCATGCAGACATAAAGTACACTTGTATGTAAATGTTGGATTTCTTAGATGCATGCATGAGTGAGTGCTTCAGCTTGTGCTGGCGCTATTGTGTATATACTGTACCTGTGTGTGTGTGTGTGTGTGTGTGTGTGTGTGTGTGTGTGTGTGTGTGTGTGTGTGTGTGTGTGTGTGTGTGTGTGTGTGTGTGTGTGTGTGTGTGTGTGTGTGTGTGTGCGCACGCACACACACACTGTGCACTGTGCACCCAATTGAAGTATTGGTTAGAAGTGAGCACGTTTTATCTAAGTCCTCGCTGAATCAGCACTATATCACAAAAATGGAATTAAGAAATGGACACACACACACACAAGCACACAGTTGTAAAATATTCAACACCCCAATATATTATATATGTGCACACAACGCATACGCACACATTCCCTTAGATACACATAATTCTCAGACACGGCACATGCATAGACTCTCATGCAGACAGAGATTGCGCGTGTGCGCACGTTCTATCAGCACTCTCTCAAACCCAAAGCCTTTTGAAACGTCAGCCTAATGGAAACAGAATTGGATGTAGAAGCAGTTATTACAGGGATTGCACAGGTCACACTGTGTGTGGGTGTGCGTGTGTGCGTGCGTGCGTGTGTATCCTGCTCGCGCACATAAACAAAAGATTACTTGGGTTTCAAAGCAACTGATGCGTATACTGCAGATAAAGGATGATGGAATCACAAGTTATCTCACGGTATGACAGTATCACAAGACAAAGTCTATGCACGATGTGATAACTGTCACCATGCGGGCAATGCACCATGTACTGCAATTCTTTGTTTGCAATACGATCACAATATATTAAGTAGAAAGAAAGAAATGGATTGGTGAAACAATGACAAAGTCAGGATTGGGGGACGGGGTAATCTCGTGCCATTGTAGGTAAATAAATACGTATGTCTTAACGTGGGCTGCCTCTGCGCACATTAGAGCTGATGAGGAAGTCCATGTTCCTTCATAATGCTTTTATATGCTGTTTATTAATTAAATTAAATCACCCTTACCATCCTCTTCTACAGTGTTGATTTGTGGACCTGCAATAAAAACAAAAGCATAACTAGAAAAAGTGCTCCTCGGAGCACAGGTCTCCGCCAGGTCAGGTAGGTTATTGTGGCCTCCTGGTGGCGCTATAATAGGCCAATGTGAAAAGGGTGGCATTTCTTCCTCGGCCTATTGGGAATGTGCGTGCAAATTTTCACAGAAAGCGCACGCTGTGTTCATGATTTGAGACATTTTGTTCAAAACGAACCAATCCTGCAAACTTTGGAAGCCAACCTTAGCCAATCAGGATGGAATATGACATATCAGACAGATCCGTCTTGATCACATGACTATAGAGATACTGTGTACCGATTTGCGTGATGTTTGGATAAAATCTGTAAGAGTAATATCCAAAAATGGGTTTTGCACAAATCGGCCTTCTGGTGGCGCTATAACAGGCCCATGTGAAAAATGTGTTCTGAATTGGCACCCAGGGAGAGTGTGTGCACAGTTTCGCAGCGACCGGGCCAACGGTGCCGGAGATTAGCCGCTCGCAGACAGATGGACACACAGACACACGGACGGACGGACGGACGGACAGGGGGTAAAACATACTCTATCGCCATGCCTTTCGGCCTGGTGGAGACAATAACATACCATTGAAAAATTGTGAACGAGTGAGCCAATAAATGTCACACGATTGGACGAGTTTGGTTAAGTGAGCGCTCTCTGCGGTCGGTCATGGTCAAATCAAAACATCCTGAGACTCCCTGGGTTGTTAAATCAAACACACACAATGAAGAACTAGAACGATAACTCTGTTTCACACAGTTGGCTGCAGATGGCAATGATAGGAAATGAGGCATGCAGTTATCACTCGCTATTTTAAGGTGAGTATAGGGTAAAAACCCCCATCACAGAGATGGGTAAAGTCTATGTCATATACCTGCATGTGACCAGGAGTTGAACCCGAAAAGACATTTACAAGGCCTTACCCAATTACCCATAATGAGTGGATGCGAGAACTATTTTGTAGGGAATAATGTGTCATTGTGGTAAAGAATGTACAGTATATGTTTACCAAGTTTATACTAATTATTAAATAATACTGGGGTGAAGTGGTGAACAGTCTGTGAAAATATTGCCTACTTCTATCTACAGCATCCCGCGTCGTGACTCGCGATGCGACGAATTGTGTATTAGCAGATTTGGTAGAACGGAAAAAAGTTAACATAAGTATAACTAAATGCATTTGAAATTAAATGAAAAGGTAACTTTAGGATTCCAATTCAAAAATAGGAAAAAAAATAAATCACACCCTGTGTGAAGTGGGCGGTGTCTTGCTAGCTAATCACAATACTGAATGGAGTCAACCAATCATGTACAAAAAATAAATACATTTATTGAAACACTCTTTATGATGGAAGAAACCATAACTTAAAAAAAACAAATTTATGTTTTTTTTTAAAGTTATGGTTTCTTATATAGGGCTATGCACATGTGTCATGTGACACTGGCCAATCACAGTCCTGAATAGACTGTGATTGGCCAATCACGGTGCAGGGTTAGGCGGGGTACATTTTTGGCCAATCACAGCGCAGGATTTGTTGTACAAATATCCAAACCTCACTTATAGGGCCGGTTTCACCGCCCAAAAACAGGATTCCAATTCAAAAATAGCAGATCTACAAGCTCAAAACGCGTCGCACTTTTGAGCTTGTAGATCGGCTATTTTTGCTACTTTTGTGTGACATAGAATGGCGTAGTACGCCATTCATTTACGAAAAAAGTTTAAATACGGAGATAAGAGGTGTCTGCCCAACAGTATTATGCAATGTGGCCCTCTGGAGTGAGTGTGGAAATATAGTGGCCCTCCCCATCATCAAAGTTGCCCACCCCTGTTATAGGGGATAGTAAAGTTTGTAAAGTCATGTAATAGTAGGGGGTACTAACCACCAAAAATGGCCAAATCGTTACGCGGCGGATAAAAGCATGAAATTTGATACAGATGTCCCTTGGGTCATCCTAAAACATCCTAGAAGGGGTGCCCAAAAAAATCTTAAACAGGAAGTGAGTTATGGACAAAATTCAAAATGGCCACCTAAACTGTTGACCGTTGACTCAAAAGACACCAAAAGAATCTCCAAAAAGCATAACATTTGGCACATATGTCCCTTGGGTCATCCTAAGACATCCTAGAAGGGGTGCCCAAAGGAATCTCAAACAGGAAGTGAGTTATTGACTAAATTGAAAATGGCCGCCTAGTGTTGTCGATTGACTCAAAAGACAACTAAAGAATCTCATAAAAGCATAAAATTTGGCACACATGTCCTTTTGGTCATCCTAAGACATCCTAGAAGGGGTGCCCAAAAAAATCTTAAGCAGGAACTGAGTCAACGGTCAACAGTTTAGGTGGCCATTTTGGATTTTGTCCATAACTCACTTCCTGTTTAAGATTGTTTTGGGCACCCCTTCTAGGATGTTTTAGGATGACCCAAGGGACATCTGTATCAAATTTCATGCTTTTATCCGCCGCGTAACGATTTTTCACTTAGTGCCCCCTACTATAACCTAACATGTTGCCGCTGTCTATTGGACAACTTGTATGTCCATAACCGTTACTTTTCATTAATTGAAAAACAAAGTTCTAATCGACCCAATTTAGTCATTATTTTGCTCTTGTTAATGCTTTTCATATGTTACACATTTATGAAACCCACAGACAGACTTAACCACATTGGTATCCCTATTTTAGGCATTAGTCATTTATAGGCCAACATTTTAAAATATAGCAACGAAAAAATTGCAGATCTATAAGTTCACAACATGTCGCATCGCTGTCATAACATGACAAAGTGTACAATGGGGCATTAATTCATGAAAAAGAGAGATCCGCCCCACAGCGACAATATTATTTGTAAATCCCTTGTTCCTTTCTCTTATCTCTTACACACACCTCTATACTCAGACACAAGATAATACACACACACATATTTCTGTCTATGTGCAGAAATATGCATATCCTATACACACACACACACACAGGCATAGAGAAATGCCTAGTTTTCACCTTCTGATCAAATAGTGTCTCTGACAGCAGTGTAAACACTTCTGCCTCATTAGGGGAGACACTCTGAAAGTGTGCAAGAGCGCGTGCATGCATGCGCGTGTGTGTGTGTGTGTGTGTGTGTGTGTGTGTGTGTGTGTGTGTGTGTGTGTGTGTGTGTGTGTGTGTGTGTGTGTGTGTGTGTGTGTGTGTGTTTACAGATTTGTCTATGCATTCACCTGCTTGTGTGTTAATGTCATTCTGTTTACTTATGCAGGAATTTCATACACGTATACTGTATGTGCAAACGTGTTCGTACTATATGCGCCTGTTTGTGGAGTCTATACATTCTGTGTGTGTGTGTGTGTGTGTGTGTCTCTCTCTCCCCCATGGGGATAGCATATAAGCGAACGTGTGGTGTGATGTAAACAGGAATCATTAGCATAGCCACCAGCCTTCAAACTGTGTGCGCACCACACGCACACGCACACACACACACACACATACACACACACAAACACACACAGGTCTACTATACATTGCAGGACAAGGATTTGATGCTATTTTGACCATTTCAAGCCATTTTAATCATAACCCTAAAGCCTAATATAGACGATCTAGCTCACAACGCGCCGTAGCAGTGGCGTGGCAACGCTTTGTGAGCTTGCAGATCGTCTATTTTCGGTGCACGACCTGACTAACTAACTATTAAACCAGGGGTAACTCCGTCCCTACACCCTAAACCTATAACCTCATTACTAAATGTCTAATAAATAACCCAACATGATTATTTTCCTCGACACAGCTTCTTTTTTTTGTTGAGAGGTGCCAGTAAAAATACTTAAATGTTGTTAAAATTAGTAAAAAATACTTTGACCAACATACTTAAATAGTAATAAAAGTCAGAAAAAGTAACTACTTTAAGTAAAAGCACTTAAAAGTAAAAAAAACATGGGTAAAAATAGTTATTAAAGAAAATAAAAGTAATTAATTTAAGCATAACTACTTAAAAGTTCATAAATCATTAAACAAGTAACTAAATAAACATAAATTGCACACATACGGTATGGGGCATTACAGCGGTTTCAAACATTTCAAATGGTCATAACTCAGTGACCATTGCTCTAATCCAGTGGTGTCCAAAGTGCGGCCGCGGGCCATTTGCGGCCCGAGGACACATTTTATACGGCCCTTGGCTTCATTCCTAAATTGTATTATGAACAGCACGCCTGCACCTTCAAAAAAATAAAAAGATTTATAAAAGTGAAAGTTGCATTTTCCTTCTTCGCCTCAGGATGGCAGCACCTTCTCTAGCTCTTGCTTAACCCTAAAACCGAAATAAAGTCACAATAAAACGCCCCAAAACGCCCAAAATCCACCTGAAAACCTCACATTTTCGCCCAAAATCCGCCTATACCGAAAATGGGGTGCGCACGCACAAGCTGGCCCTTGGGTGTTTTCAGATTTTCTAATTTGGCCCCCTTTGAAAAAAGTTTGGACACCACTGCTCTAATCAGTGCAAATACAGTAGTACCGTCTGAATACCATCACCCACACATCACATACAGTAGTACCGTCTGAATACCAGCACCCACACATCAAATACAGTAGTACCGTCTGAATACCAGCACCCACACATCAAATACAGTAGTACCATCTGAATACCAGTACCCACACATCACATACAGTAGTACCGTCTGAATACCAGCACCCACACATCAAATACAGTAGTACCGTCTGAATACCAGCACCCACACATCAAATACAGTAGTACCGTCTGAATACCAGCACCAACACATCAAATACAGTAGTACCGTCTGAATACCAGTACCCACACATCACATACAGTAGTACCGTCTGAATACCAGTACCCACACATCACATACAGTAGTACCGTCTGAATACCAGCACCCACACATCACATACAGTAGTACCGTCTGAATACCAGCACCCACACATCAAATACAGTAGTACCGTCTGAATACCAGTACCCACACATCAAATACAGTAGTACCGCCTGAATACCAGCACCCACACATCAAACAAAGTAGTACCGCCTGAATACCAGTACCCACACATCAAATACAGTAGTAACATCTGAAAACCAGCACCCACATATAAAACAGAGTAGTACCGCCTGAATACCAGCACCCACACATCAAACAGAGTAGTACCGCCTGAATACCAGCACCCACACACCAAACAGAGTAGTACCGCCTGAATACCAGCGCCCACACATCAAATAGAGTAGTACCGCTGGGTGACCTACCTTCAAGTGGCGCTGTTGAGCAGCCTTGAAATGAATGGACAAGGATTTACCATTGTTCCTCTAGTTCATATAGCTTAATGAAATGAATGAACTCATCAAAGGCACCACTCACTCACTCACACTGGGTGTGATTTTTCTTTTTTTTACCATAAAACAACCATTTCTCTTGTGAGAACCAGGAAAGTTTTCCTCATAATGTCTATTTCTCAAATTCTACTAAACTTGTGGGGACATATGGCCCTCACAAGTATAGTGATACAAGTGCACACACACACGCACACGCACACACACACACACACACACACACACACACACACACACACGCCCACACACATGCATACTGTAAATGGCTGCACCTGGAAGGAAATACACTCAGTGCATGTATAAGTAAAATAAGCCAACATATACTTTATATTCTAATTTAAAGACACACACACACATGCACATGCATCTTACAGTCATTTCCATCAGGCTTCCTCCTACCCCATTCCTGTGTATCTTTATGGAAATTGACTGCGAACAGGCATTGGCATTTTATGTCTGATTTATGTTGCTTCGGTGTGTGTGTGTGTGTGTGTGTGTGTGTGTGTGTGTGTGTGTGTGTGTGTGTGTGTGTGTGTGTGTGTGTGTGTGTGTGTGTGTGTGTGTGTGTGTGTGTGTTGGGTCCAGACAGGGATTGGAGTTTTATGCCTGTTTTATTGGATGGACTCTATTGCTGTCAGGACAGGATAGAGGCAGAGGAGAGGAGAGGAGAGGAGGGTTGATAAACAACCAATAAAGTGAAAGGAAAGGGATTGAGAAGTGAACGGAGAAAGGATGAGCTGGGATTCACAGAGGAAGAATTATGGAAAGAAGAAAAATAATATTATTCTTCTCTTGCAGATTCTCTTGCAAATTGACTTCAGCAGAATTGTATTTATTCTATTTTTCTGTTTTATTTTATTTAGTTTACATCATCGCCATTTGAATTTGAATTACATTTTCTATTGTCATTTCATTTTTGACTGTTTGATGTTTCTAATAAAAATGCATATGAATGACTACATATCTGTCAGAAGGATAAAATAAAGGCAAAACAACAACAACAACTGCAGCTTATTTACATTGTGGTCCTTTATAAGCCCCATAGAATACACTGTAGTTTCTTTCACTTTGCAATGCAAAATTCGGAGTGGTAATTAATACTCTGATTTGTTTTGCAGATTTTTTGCAGTTTTACAGGGCTTCCGGTGGCACCGGAGTTAAAGAACCCTCGCACCACCATGGAGAATGAGTGTTCACAGAGAACACAAAGGCCATGTTCACAGGACGCTAAGTGGGGAGGGAGGTCTTTGTTGCACTAGCGACTCCTACAGGTTTGTAGGAGGACAGGGAGTAATAGTGTGTTCCTAAGAATGAATTACGTCCTCCCACAGAGTTAAAAATAAGAGCGTTCTCCTGGAGAAACTCCTCACTATCAGGTGATAAGAAGCGGCTGGTGACACCATGTCGGAGGATGTGGATGTCTACACCCTACCAAGACCAACCAGTAGGGGTCAGCAGTGAGATGGCCTATACACACATAGGGGGAATGGCGATGACAACATTTGATTAAATGAAGTGAAAGTTTTGTTGTTGTTTTGTCACTTCACTGCAACATTGTGCAAATGAACTTTCAGCTTAGTGTCCCTATTTTTGTCACGTGTCACAATGCAACAAGTTGTGAGCCTGTAGATTGGCAATTGTTTTGCTATTTGTCAGATGACTTATATTTGTGCTTTAGTGGTTAAACCTAACCTGTGTAACAAGGAAGAGAAGGAGAATCAGACCTCACATCACAGGTTTACAGGTGTAAAGAAGTGGGTGAAATTATGTTTTGTGCAATCATGTGGCATCATTTGTAGTTTTCAGAAAAGGGGGGGCAATGAGAAGAACATAATACTGTAGGAAAGAAACAGTTCTAAAGAAAGATAAAAGATATTTACATGTCTACATATAGTAATAAAAAAAAGTACAGATGTGTACTGTGTACATAAGACAGTAGAAGAAAAAGGATGAGAAAAGAAAAGAAAGTAAAAGAAAAGGATGGGGGGAAAGTGTGGAGGTAAAGAACAGCAGAGGGAAGATAAAAGTGTAGGATGGTGGTGATCCATCCAAATGTGCTTGTGTGACTGCCCCCATTTTTCAACCTCTTGTTTAGCTACCTGTGGCGCTTCACAACGCAACACAACGCACAGCGCTCCTGAACGATCCCGCTGCTTCTGACTGTGTGTGTGTGTGTGTGTGTGTGTGTGTGTGTGTGTGTGTGTGTGTGTGTGTGTGTGTGTGTGAGACAGAGAGACTGGGGACCATTGTGTGAATTTCACCTCGCTGTTTATTGATATTCTGCTTCCCTAAATACAGCCCTATCCTTCTCTCCTGTCACACACACACACACACACAAACACACACATGCACACATACATACATAAATGCACGCATGCACTCACCCACACACACACACACACAGTACATGCACAGACACATACCTCAGGCAGCACTACAGACATACTGTAGATACACACAGGAGGTAAGAGAAGAGAGAGGAGGAATGATGGACAGAAGACATGAGGAGAGGAAAAGAGAGACGAGCGAAGATGAGACAAGATGAGGAGAGGAGAGGACAGCAGAATAGAGGAGACCAGAGGAGAGATGAGCAGAGAGGAGACAAGTGCTAAATCCCAATACTCAAACTTATGCTTCTTCGCCTCCTCTATCCTATGTCCTCCAGCGTGACCTGCGTCCCAAATGTCAATTTGCTTCTGAAGGAGCCGAGCGTGAGGAGAGAGGAGGCTCCCCAAGCCGCAAGTGTATCCTTCATTATCTCCTTTGGGGATGTCTTTTTTGTCAGAATGTGTGACGAATACATGTTTTTCTTTTTTTTCCCTCCTGTGACATAAATTGTCCTCCTCCGCATGACAACCCTCCGGGCTCCGGCTTTGTGACACGTCAAAGTAATTGCTGTTGCTTCAAAATGACACTGACTGAGCAAGAAGCGCTCCCATTCCTTACAGCTAACCCAATCGATTCCACCGTCCTTCGCCTCTCCTCCTTGCTCAGAGGCGGGAAGGTAAGGCGCAAGGAAACGACATAAGTGGAGGACACGAGGATGGAAGTTTGAGTACTGTGACTTGGCTATCAAGATGAGATGATTGAAGAGGAGAGGAGGAGACAAGAGAAATGCAGATGGGTTGACCAGAAAGGGTCTTGTAACGGCTTCCATGTGGATCCCTGACATCAAGTGGCCAATCTATGACGTCAGTCATCTGTGATTTCAGTGCTATGATTATTTGCCTTTATATTATAATTGGCTAAAAGGAGGGTGGACGGGCGGGCAGACCTAGGACTCAGACATAACCATATAGAGGCCGGCCTACGGACCGTCACTATGACTCAGACATATCCCCGTCACGTGCCCATAGGGCATATGCTGATGCCATCAGGGTGGTGCTGAGGTTTGTGAGATTAGCTACAAACACATACAGCTAGACAGACCCTTGCTAACTCTAAAAATGTAGCATGTCTGCAATGTCTGCATATCTGTGTTGGCCACATCGTTCTCAACACCTTTTTGGTTATTACTCCTACAGATTTTGTCCAAACATCACGCAAATCTGTACACATTATCTCTATAGTCATGTGATCAAGACGGGTCTGATTTTTCACATTCCATCATGATTGGCTAAGATTGGCTTACAAAGTTAGCGGGAGAACTAGTTTTGAACAAAATGCCTCAAATCAAGAATGCAGCCAAGGATGAAATGCCACCCTACATTTTTCAAATCGGCCTCATGGTGGCACTATAACAGGCTGATTCACGTTCTTACCTATAATAGAATAGTCATTTTTTTGTTACTGTATATTTGCGCATACGTGAAATTTGTCATGTGCATTTACCCATCCTATAACTACTAGGATCAGTGAGCAGCCATTCTACGGCGCTCGGGGAGCAACTGGACTGATCGGTGCGAAGCGTTGCATGCACACTCCCTAGAGGCGAAGGAAAAACCTCTGCCGTGCATTTTTCACATCAGCCTTTAATAGCGCCACCAGGAGGCCAATTTTTATTACTCCTACATATTTTGTCCAAACATCACACAAATCAGTACACATTATCGCGTCATGCGATCAAGACGGATCTGTCCGATTTTTCATATTCCATCCTCATTGGCTAAGATTAGCATCTAAAGTTTGCACGTCTGTGCAATAACTTCATAATACTCTATAATGACTGAATTCCGAACATTGCTGGCCCACAATATCCTACCTGACCTGGCGGAGACCTGTGCTCTGAGGAGCACTTTTTCTAGTTGTCCATATTATTCCCTGAACAGACAAAGTGTGCAGCGTTTAATTATATCATTCAATTGCCAGTTTCTTTGCACTTGCATTCTGTACCGCACACACATGTGCCTGAGAGTGGAATTGTATAAGATCTCCTCTAGTTTCAAGAGGAGATAACATGTTCTGCCAGTCCAAGGTCATTCCATTCTCCTGTTGCATTGTGGGAGACGTAAAGTTAGCTGTAAGGAAGCCAAGTTGAAGTTGACGGTATGGCTCATATGGACAAAGATTCAGATCAGATATTAACCCACCGTGCACACAAACACAGTAGAAGAAAAATACCTCACCCCATCTGCTGTCGTCCTCATGTACCGTAGACCATAATCCTCCCCCTGCAACCGTTTTTTTCTCTAGTTGTGTCCCACCCCATGTTAAACAATAATCATCACCCATCTAATCTCGTTACGACCCTGAGGTTATAGGGACATGTTCATATACCATGTCGGTAGGCACCAACAAATAGCGAACTCAATCTACAACCTCAAAACATGTCACATTGCTGTAAAAAAACAGTATATACAAAAACGTTAACATTTGCGCAAAATAGAGAAGATGCCAGGGTTAATGTAGTTGACATACGTCTTAAATTAAATTGTTCAATTGAAAATGATAAAACATAAATATCAATCATATCAAGCAGTCTAAATGTACTGTATTTATTTCAGTCTGACTAGAAGCAGGGATAAAACATAACCCCACTCTTTGGTCTGAATATAAGCTTAAGAGCCCCAGCTCCTGTGGGCTTTCCTCTCTCCACTCCCAGCCAGACTGCCAGTAAACAAACATTGTGGGGATTATGCATTGATCTAACAGACAGGTTTGGGTAGGGGTGGATAGCTCATTTGTTGGCTCACCCTTTTCTCTTGTTTTGCTGTTATAGGAATTAAGTTAGTTTTGTCTTTGGTTTATTTTCATATTCCCAGGTAATGTAAGGGTCTATGTTCATGAATTGGGGGCGCGTCTACTGCCTTGAAAGTTAATGTACTGTATGTGCTTTTTCGTTGTGTGCGTAGTATGGAGTTTAAATTGGATTATTTTTTTACAGATCCCTCTTTTCAAGAATTGATTGACTGTAGGAATTCAGATTTGTGTGAGAATGGCAATTATTATGAGATGCCTTTGAGTGTTAACAAAGCCGACATAAAGCAGATTCTCAATGGAGAACTCGTGGAGAGGGGTGTGCTTCCTGTGTCTATTGGGGGAGAGCAAGAGATGCCACCGCCTCCCACAGCTCACATGGAGTCCTTAACCCATTAAAGCCAGGAACGCATCTGCGTCATTCTAGATTTCTTTGGCTGTTCAAAAATAGCAGATCTACAAGCTCATAGCGCTATGAGCTTGTATATCTGCAATTGTTTTTTTATCGTGGAAAATTTGTGCAAATGTATTAAAACATTTTGACACAAATCTTTGCTTCTGGGGTTCCTGGAACGATGTCCTTGACATGAAAAAGTTTGAGAAAATCTGATATAGCCACCTAACGTTATTTCAGAAAACTGTTAAGATTTAGAAGACATTTGTAGATGCGTTCTCGGATTGAATGTGTTAAAGGAGTCCTTGACACGCATGAGGATACCGAGGAGTTCCAGTTGGTGCTCTGCATTAACCACATGAACCCAGCCCTAGCGTCCTTATTCCGGGCATTTCATACTAAATAGGCAAACGTTCTGCAAAAATGTTCGCATTTGTGAGCTTGTAGATCAGCTATTTTCAGTGAAGAGATTTGGTGTAGAGGGGGAAAAAGGAGGGGACCAAGTACAAACCCCTGGGGGACCCCCATGGTCAACGAAGAAAATGGTGCATTTATCTCGTGCCTTTATCCAAACCGCTTTCAAAAGAATAAATACACAAGAAAGCCCGAAGGCTTGTTTCCATTGTGGTCCTTACTGCCACCTCTATATGGGGTTTAAGTGGTTGAAATGTGGGTTTTCATACCATAATACCTTATCTTACAAAGATAGTAGTCTATGAGGATGTGGATGGACGACAACTGAAACGTTAGTCGCATGGCGATCACATGCCACTTTGTCACTCCAGATTTACAATTGAAGAGTAAAATACTCACCACTATCTTGTCCCTTCTGGAACTGCAGCAACAGTCCTATGAATTATGAATAAGAGGGTGTGAGTGATAGACCATGCCTCTAATACCGTTTCTGCACTCAGACCGTATCGGTGCCTGGGCTGTCATGTCTACAGTAGAGTCATGTGACGTGAGACGTGACTGAGCTGTCTGAAACAGTCCCACAAGTGGCAGGAACTCTGCTGAATTCAGCCTGGTACGCGAAGTACGTGAAGTGGCCAGTTGTTTTGTATATTTGATTTCATACAGTAGGTGGCCAGTGACTTTGACCGGTTTCACTTTCAAAACCTTTGCATCATGCATGTCAAACTAACAGAATGCGGCACACAACACCAATGGTTTTGATAATGTGGATTGTGGAAGTTAAATGGTGGATTTGTGGATAGGACTCTAAATGAAAAAAACGTGTTATATCAACAAAACGCATTGCATTCTGTTTGTGTGACATGCATGATGCAAAGGTTTTGAAAGTGAAACTGGTCAAAGTCACTGGCCACCTTCTGTATGAGGTCCAAAACGTTTATGTACTAAACTTAAAAACAATCATTTGAGAACTACATTTTCCCCGTAGCGCCAAGCAGCCGTGCCAAGTCTCATTTCAACATCCATTTGCTAAGCAGTAATTAAGCAGTTCTCCTGATGACATCGCTCAGACAAATTCAGACGGAAGGCCTCTCAAGCCAAATTAATTTGTGTTAAACTTCAACATTTTGGGATATAAATTATGAAAGATTCTGTGCATAATAAATCATCTGTGAAGTCTAATGAAGTGCCCCATTATTAGGTCAATGAGGTTTTTTTTTAGACTAATTCATTGTGTCATTCATTGGCTGGTCCTGTATGCGTGCGTGCGTGCATGTGTACAGTATGTGCATGCGCACTGGTCTGATACAGACTAGTGCATTGTGTAAAGTGTAAACCTTATGGCCACTGTTACAGTGATAGAAACTAGCGGCCAGCGGACCAAATCCGGCTCCTGAGGAACTTTCCTGTGGCCCCTGGAACACATTCCATATTTCAATGTAAATATAAATGTAAAAAAATATATATTTGATGGTTGGTTGTACAAAAACAATGGCATAGGGATGATAATTTTGAGTGTTTTTTCATAACTGTTAACCGAAACTAGTTAAAGGTAGGGTAAGTGATATTTTTTTGGTTAAAACAAAAAGTATTTTGTTAAAAGGTTAAAGCACTATATTCTGATAGTAATCATTGCTATAGAGTGTTTGTTCAGTAACAGGAGTCCCCGTCTCTCCAGCTCTTTAATAAACAGAAAATACATTTTCCGGTACGTGTCAAAATCTCAGCCAATCAGGAGAAAGTACCCATTTTTAAGCTTCATTTTTATAGTGTTCCAGTTCCAATTTTGCCTGCTCATTTCTTAGTGTCATCACTTCCAATTTCACTTGTTTAATCTATATCCTGATGCATGTCATTGTGCGTAGTGCCTAATTGCCTCGGTCATCAAACAGCAAGATATTTGAATGATGCAAAGCTAAAATATTGATTGAGGTCATAATTGTATTTGTCAGCAAACAAATTCCTCAGTAGGTCAGTTCACTTTTTTCTTTTCTAACCATGTGAGAAGGTCATATTCTATCACTGGTGAACATGTGGTAACATTTTACTGTGCCAAATTGGAGAAATCTCACCTAAAAATCCTGACTCATTACATACAGTATACATTTCTCTGAACTTTGACCTTTCACAAAACAAATCAGTCAGCTCATGATTCTTGAGGCCCCTGACCTCAAGTCATTTTACAATTGTGGCCCCCTGCCTAATACCCCAGGTTGAAGCTGTAACCCAGGACTCGGGTAAAACTACAGTACCCGTAGTGGTAAGTTTCAACTTGTTTTTATTTGATTTGATTGAAATGTGTAATGTATTTGCACAAGAAACGATTACGTAATTAAATATACATATTGAAATGTTGTATTGTATTGAAAAATACAATTTGGAGAAAAGCCTTGTGCAGCCTTCATTGCATTAGTACTTTTCCTCAGGTCTTTAATTAGCTTTTCATTTAAAAACATCCTATGTCTTTTCTTTTCTCCCTCACACTCCGGGTGAAAAGCGCCTGACTCTTGCCTCTATTCAAACAATTCTTCATGCAATTGAAAAGGTCTTGTTAGTCTTCGAGCACCCACTCCCTGCAAAACATGTAGAAAAGAAACCGTACCTGTTTTTATGGCCTCAGTGCTCTGAACTGGCTCTTGAACTACCAACCTTTTATTAACATGCAAACAAGCTTTTTAGCACGTTTGTCCTAAACCCATCTACTGTCCATTATGATGATATTATTGTTGGTCTTGCCAATTAAGCTTGGGTCCAAAATTCATTAAAAATACAATAATGAAATGAAAGCAAAAATATATGAGTGCATGCACCTCATCTCTACGGAGAGATGAGGTCCATAATGTGTTCACCTTTTTTGTCTTAATGGACATAGAGAAATGTGTTATCAGGCTTGAATTGGGAAGGATTTTGTGGTGTAACTTAATGGCAGGAAGAAGCTAGAGGACAGAATATAAATCCAGCGCACTAAAAGCTTTGTTGTAAGTGACAGAATCAAGATACATCAGAAATGAGGACACACAAGCTTTGTGGCAGGTCAGGCCAGTTGTTAAATTTACATTAGTGGGCCTTCAGGGAGCCATGCCTCTTGTCAAATTGTATTTGGGAGCCTGTACAGTCAAATCTAGTCTTAATTTAACTCCAAAGAGTGTACAAATGGAACCTTATGGACCCGGATCCATTTGTTTCGTAACAATTTTACTACAGTACGTACCATGTCATTCACCACTGTAGGTCATTGTGGGGACTTCTGACCAATGTAGATACGTCACTCATATATGACGTATCTGACAGTCTTTCATCTCGTCGCAATCCTGTGGATCATTTATCACGTGTGCTTCATCCACACCCATTATGAGGATTCAATGTTTGTAAGTATACTGTACAGTATTGATTGGAACTATTGGTCACCCAATGGCCATCGGGAAGTAATACTTCCACATTCTTCTTGTACGTGTTATCTCTGAGCACACCGAAACAAATTCCAAATCAACTGTAAGTTGATTTTGATAACTATAATAATTGCCTTATTCCATTGCCATTTTTACACACCTCATGTACTGAATATATCATGCACCTGATGTATATATTTCACACATATTGATATCCGACCTGTTTATCTTTATTTATTTATTCCACCTTTCTTGAAACTGCAGTACAGAACTTGTACAACAATGAATTCCGCCCACTTTTTTACACCTGTGATGTGAAGTTGAGTTGACATTTATTTTGACGACTACTAGAAGCAGATAAGAAGTTGGAAGGAGTCATTGAGGACAACTGAATGAATGTCATTCAATCATTCTCTCACATACACACACACACACACACACACACACACACACACACACACACACACACACACACACACACACACACACACACACACACACACACACACACACACACACACACACACACACACACACACACACACACACACACACACACACACACACGCACCTTGACATTGATGTGTCTGGAGTAGGACACACCCGAGTTCACTCTATCAGTAATCAGCCATGAGAGCTCTCACTCTCTCTGTGGTTTCCTCCCATGGGATGACGAAGCCAGCCACCATCAAGTAAATGTGCGTGCGTGGGTGCGTGCGTGCAGTAAAAGCACGCGCGCGCGCGCACTAAACGCACGCACACACGCGCGCAAAGGTGTCTAAGTGTGTGTGCCACACCGTCTGCCTTTTTACAATGACAGTCAAGGCTGACACTTACGTACTTCCTGTCTTCCTGTCTTCTTGCGAAGCTAGTTCCAAGGTTATTATAGTTCAGCATTTTTATTTCGTTTTTACACAGTGAGTTTTAAGATGTTTAGTGTAAACACACAATAAGGTTTCACTTAGTTATAGTATTTTGTTATACCTTTTTTCACTAAAATGTTTAGTTAATTCTAGTTCTTGTTATTTCATTAGTTTTTGTTAACTATAATAACCATGGATAGTTTCTCTAGAGCTCTCTCTCTCCCTTCCTCTCACTTTGCCATTGTCTGTCATTCACATCTGCCTGTCTTCAGCCCGATTTACATGAAATATACAGGGGCGGCTGGTATCAATGGGCTAGTGGGGCTAAGCCCCCCCTATATTATTGAAAATTTTGTAATTGTAATTTTTTTTTTTTTTTTTTTTTTAATTTTTTTTTAATTGTCTTTATTATTAAAATGTTATTAAATGTTATTACATGTTATATTTTTTTTTTAGAATAGATTATTTTACATGCTGGTGGAACCTAGAGCAGCAACAGCATCAAATAGTTACAAGGAAAACACTAAATATGTCAAAATGGGCTGATTTCTTTTAGCTCAAATCAGCTTCCATTGGCTTTCATTGAGTTGAGTGATTGACAGCTGACATGACACGCCTGCTTGATTTACTCACCATTGGGGCTAACTTTTCTTAGCCCCCAAGCTCCGCCCTCACTGGCTTTTGACCAATGAAGGTGTACCTGCGTTTTCTGTGCTTTGTTCTGGGAACAACACAGTGTGTGTGTGTGTGTGTGTGTGTGTGTGTGTGTGTGTGTGTGTGTGTGTGTGTGTGTGTGTGTGTGTGTGTGTGTGTGTGTGTGTGAGAGAGAGAAAGAGAGAGAGAGAGAGAAAGAGAATTCAACTGCCCCTAGCGATCTAACGGTAAGGCTGGCGGACATGACAGTGGATGTGTTGGATGCAGCTCAAAGTGAACTTTACTCAGGTATCTAGTTTGTTGCCGTACGACCTTCCTAGACCGAGTTATTAAAGAAAAACGGGCGACAATGGCCAAAACTCAATCGAAAATCCGCGATCGAAAATCGGCAAAAGTGGCCGT
Organism: Gymnoscopelus braueri; assembly: GCF_963280865.1. Taxonomy (NCBI): domain Eukaryota; kingdom Metazoa; phylum Chordata; class Actinopteri; order Myctophiformes; family Myctophidae; genus Gymnoscopelus; species Gymnoscopelus braueri. Next base: position 46,484,619 of record NC_137608.1, on the reverse strand, counting down.
TTTCAAGATGTTTTGGCCATTATCTCTGGAACGGAAGGTCCAATCTGCTCAGTTCAAAGCTTGTTTAATGCGTGACTTTGAGGATATTAAGCTCCTAGCGACACCTTTACGGGGTTTTGGGGTTTTTGGGCCTAAAAGCAGTGGTGGAAAAAGTACTCAAATTCTTTACTTAAGTAAAAGTACCAATACTGCAATATAAAAATACTCTGTTACAAGTAAAAGTCCAGAATAAAAAATGTACTTGAGTAAAAGTACAACAGTATTGGCATCAAAATGTACTTAAAGTACCAAAAGTAAAAGTACTAAATATTTGAAAATAGCAGATCTACAAGCTCACAACGCGTCGCATCGTGACGCGTTGTGAGCTTGTAGATCGGCTATTTTCAAATAGCCTTTGTATAAAATAGGTTTAAAGTGGTTAATGTATGTTTCATTATATCATAATTTATATCTGAAAAGTAACTAGTAACTAAAGTTTTCAAATAATTGTAGTGGAGTAAAAGTACAATATTTGCCTCTGAGATGTAGTGGAGTAGAAGTAAAAGTATTGGAAATTGGAAATACTCAAGTGAAGTACAAATACCTCAAAATTGTACTTAAGTACAGTACTTAAGTAAATGTACTTAGTTACTTCCCACCACTGCCTAAAAGTATGGTAATTGTTCGGACCGGCCCAGTAGGGCCCAGTTAGGGCCAGGCCTTAATTTTCAGGCCCGTGGGGCAGATCTCAGGGCAGATCTCCACCAGGCCAGGTGGCCCTACCCAGGCCCATGAAATTGATAGGCAGTCTACAGTAGCCAATTAGAATGAAATATGCTAAAACTGACTCATACACTAATACAGAACCATAAATAGGCTAAATATTGTCTCTGACTCTCTGTCGGTTGGGAAAACTGTTCCTTTCCTTTTATTTTAAAACAATTTCAAATGGTGAAAAAAGCCAATCTACAAGCTATAATTATTACAAATTAAGAAATACTATATTTTAAATAGTGAAAAATACAGAAAATAGGGGAAATACATAAAATCTCTAATCTGTGATTCTAATGTGATTAATGTGACCCCTACAGTCAGTGAAGTCCAGGGCTGAATGTGACAAATATTGAGACAAATAGGCTATAACCCAATACATAATTTTATTAAATACATTGGTTATATTTTACAGATAGTTACACTATTCTTGTACTATATTAAAATTAAATCATCCTTAACCTTCAGGTTAATTCATTATTTCCGTGGACTTAAAATTAAAAATCATCGTTTTTTTTATGGCCTTCTTTTTGATTGGCCTTTTACAGGCCCTACCAGCCTGTAGGGGGAGGTAGAGAGTAACATATTATGATACCAGCCTGTAGGGGGAGGTAGAGAGTCACATTATAATACCAGCCTGTAGGGGGAGGTAGAGAGTAACATATTATAATAGCAGCCTGTAGGGGGAGGTAGAGAGTAACATATTATAATACCAGCCTGTAGGGGGAGGTAGAGAGTAACCTATTATAATACCAGCCTGTAGGGGGAGGTAGAGAGTAACATATTATATTACCAGCCTGTAGGGGGAGGTAGAGAGTAATATATTTATAATACCAGCCTGTAGGGAGAGGTAGAGAGTAACATATCATAATACCAGCCTGTAGGGGGAGGTAGAGAGTAATATATTATAATACCAGCCTGTAGGGGGAGGTAGAGAGTAACATATTATAATAGCAGCCTGTAGGGGGAGGTAGAGAGTAACATATTATAATAGCAGCCTGTAGGGGGAGGTAGAGAGTAACATATTATAATAGCAGCCTGTAGGGGGAGGTAGAGAGTAACATATTATAATACCAGCCTGTAGGGGGAGGTATTATATCGGTGCCGCGCTATGAGCTTGTAGATCTGCTATTTTTGAATACCCAAAAATCTTAAAATGACACAGATGCGTTCCCGGTCTTAATGGATTAATAGAAGTTTTACCACCCGCTGGCCTGCACTCCCATTAGCCAATTTCAATATAGGAAGACATTGTTGCGACATTTATTTGGGTCTTAAATTACATTTGTTGAGGTCTTAAAAAGGTCTTAAAAAGTCTTAAATTTGACTTTCAAAATGGTGCAAGAACCCTGTATAAGATAGCATGTTTGAGCATAAATATGCATTTTGAGAATCCAAAAAAAATCTGAAGCGCGCATGCTTAGCCCTCCCACCCAAAGTTCCCACCAGCCGCCACTGGAAATATATGTAGGCCTACATTGGTGTTGCACGCCGAAAATAACCGTTCTACAAGCTCACAACGCGTTGTGGATATGCGACCGCTTTTACCGGTGTGCGAGCATAGTAAATTAGACATTCCCCTCTCTCTCTGTTATTCTCTGCCTCTATCATTCTGTGACATTGTCCTGTCTTTCCTTTTTTTCCTCACACTGGCTGTTAATTCAATTAACAAGATGCCATCTCCGCAATTAGGCTTTCCAATTACTGCCTCGCTTTTCAGTCAGAATGAGCGTTGCCCTCGTTTTGAGTAATTTCTTTCTTTCTTTCTTTTGTTTTGCACCGTATGTAGAAATGTAATGGAATTGCAGTCTGTGATAAGGCCAAATCATCATGAAGCTGCCTCGTTCAGCGCTAGAAAGGTTCAGCGGCTATTCAGGAATTAGGCGAAGCGGTCACGCGTTCGTCACGTGATGCCTTGTGGCTACATTGCTGCTTTTCGCAATGTCAGCACCTCGTTCAGCGCTCGCAAAGATCAACGGTTATTCAGGAATTGGGAATGGCAGTCATATGATGCGTTGTGACTATTGTAGCTTTTGACGATGTCAATGTCACACGGCTGGTTCCACTTTTAAGTCAACATAAAAAAAGGTGGTCATAGCAAAACTTGGTGTACAAACATTTTGCAGCCAAGCCCACTAATTTGTATAGCCCCAATATGCACATCTTACCAATTATACTAATTAAGGCTCTATTCCATTTAGTGTAGCACAGTGGTTCTCAAACTTTTTTTAATTTCAAGGACCCCACTAAACTGTAAACTGACAATACTTATTAAAAAATTAAACATAGCCACGGCCGAGAATGGAGAGGAACATAGGGCCAGTCAAAGCAGTCGTTACAGAAGTGCAGTGTAGCTGGCTTTCTCTGGAAAGAGATTTTAGTGTAGAGGGGGGAAAAAGGAGGAGTACAAGTACAGATCCCTGGGGGACCCCAGTCAAGTACGTATACGGGGTTCAAGTGGTTAATAGGACTACTATTTACAGTAGGCAAGAGGACAGCGCCTGTACATTGCAGTAGTCGAACCAAGATGACAAAGGCGTGAACGAGGGTCTCTGCATCAGCATTTAGGCGTAGTGTGTGTGTGTGTGTGTGTGTGTGTGTAGGTGGGGGGGGCTACCTTTCAACCATGATTATGTTGGCCGTTTGTCAGCGGGATGAGTTGCGCAGGTTCTAACACCACCGCAGCAGCAGGTGCAGAGGGCTCAGTCAGCTAGTCGTCACACCATGGTCCCATACATGCACGACGCCATGATGACTCATCTGAACGCATGCAGGAAGCAAGGAGGCAGAGACAACTTACTTCATACCTCTCTCTCGCTCTCTCTCTCTCTCTCTCTCTGGGGTGACATTGTCAAAATTGCCCTCAGATAAAAAAGGGGGGAAAAAAGAAAAAAAACGTGCTAATTAAAACTTGTATCAGTGATGCTAATTAGGCTGATTAAGTACCTTTTCAGACGCATTCCGAGGTTTCGTGACATGCTCGTAACTCGTGAGCGAAGGTGAAAACCTTGTCAGCTTAGATGATGGTATCTCCGCTTGTCAAAACGCAACCCAATTAAAAAAAATACTTAATTCATTAAAACTTAAAGGAGGTGTAGACAGATGTTTTATGTCTGATTCATCAGATGACTATTTCATCGACGGTGCTCAGTTTAGTCCTATCTCTACGTCCTTTTTAAAGAAAAAGGCAATAAATTCAGTGTTTTATCTAATTAAGGCGTTAATTTGTTCAAACTTGCTGGGCTAGCAGACGGATAAGACATCCTTGTAAATGCAGCAGGCTTTGACATTGAGCAAGAGCATTTCCACTGGTCAGAATTTAGCTTTCATGCCTTTCGTTGGCCATTTGATTCCGTACCTCCATTTTTGCAACCAAGTGTCAATGCTTTGGGCACTCAGGTGGCACAAGGGTAAAGTATAGTACCACTACCTGCCCACCACTGTGGAGGAGTCTAGGGGTCGAATATATGTGAACACAATACCAGCTGTACCCGTCTGTCTGTCTGTCTGTCTGTCTTTCTGCGTTTCCTTTTATGGCCATCCGGTCGCGGCCGGGGTAGTTTACCAGGACGGTCGGTTCTCGAGATACGTAAACTATAGACATAAAGTGTGCGGCTGTGAGATGACAGTTCAGTCCCTGGAGAAAAGACAATAGAACTAAATTCAAAGTCCATGGTGACTTTTTAATCATGTGTGGTGGACATTTTGATGAGCACAGAGTCTGTTTCTTACTTTTGACAGCACCAACTAAGACATGTCATTTCATTTTGCATGCAATGTAAAGCTGACATATGCACAAAAAAAAAAAAACTTTTAATCTTCCTTTCCAAATGAAATCCAATTAAAAAGTTAATTCATTACAGCTTGGGCCACAAAAGCCTGTGTGGCATTACCTTACACAAGAGCGACAGAAATGTCTTCAGCTCTGGAGTGTTTTCTAATCAGTTCTTGCTATGTGAAGTAAGGCTGAGGAATGCATTTCTCTCTCTCTCTCATTTTTTTAATCAGCCTGTGCTGCATGGGGTAAGGTGGTAACATCCTATTTTCTCTCGCCCACATCTTCCCTATCTGTTCTTGTCAAAGGACGCGCAGAAATAGCTACATGACACAATCTTTTCTGAAGAATCAAAGGCTTTGCTGATATGCGAATATACCGTACATTTCTGTCAGCTTTTTGTGAGTTAAGGCTAAGAAATAATGGAGTCTCTATATCTTCAAGTCCAACCCAGATACAATGTAGATTCTTTTAAAAACACAATTGATTCTGCACTCCAAGCCTTTATGAAGCTTCATAAGTTGCCAAATGCATGCTTCCTCTCAATCAATTTAGATTGTTCATTGTTGTATAGTGACTGGAATACCAAATTTGGTACAGTTTCTAATCTAATTTGGGGTTTTATAGATCGTTAGGTCGATAGATAGACAGACCGACGTGTTGATTGAATATTCTTTTTTATTATGATTAATGTTTATACTGCTGTTTGACTTTCCATCCTGTGTATTTTATTCTATTGTATTGTCATATACACTGTTGAGGAAGCTTGAAGTACAAGAGCTTCAATGCCAATGACGCTATTCTACCAGCTGTATTGTATGTGACCTTTAATAAATAAAGTCTTAATTGCCGGGGGGGGGGGGGTTTCTATTGATTTCCATCTGGTTAGCTTTGACAGACTGCATCTCTCTGGACAGCTCATAACATTAACAGCATGGGTTTGAGGTGGCTAACAACACCCAGTGGTGTAAAGTAACTAAGTACATTTACTTAAGTACTGTACTTAAGTACACTTTTGAGGACTTTTTACTTTACTGGAGTATTTCCCATTTTCAGTACTTTTACTTCTACTCCACTATCTCAGAGGCAAATATTGTATTTTACTCCACTGCAATTATTTGAAAACTTTAGTTACTAGTTACTTTGCAGATATAAATTATGATATTATAAAACATACATTAACCACTTTAGCCCTATTTATACCTAGGTTATTTGAAAATAGCCGATCTACAAGCTCACAACGCGTTGTGAGCTTGTTGATCTGCTATTTTCAAACATTTTAGTACTTTTACTTTTAGTACTGTAAGTACATTTTGATACCAATACTTTTGTACTTTTACACAAGTAAATTTTGAATTCCGGCCTTTTACTTGTAACGGAGTACTTCTATATTGCAGTATTGATACTTTTACTTAAGTAACACATTTGAGTACTTTTTCCACCACTGACAACACCACGCCGAGACAGACAGACAGACAGACAGACAGACAGACAGACAGACAGACAGACAGACACCACTTGGAAGGAGAGTGATGATGGTGTGTGTGAGAAAAAGAGAAACGTACATAAATAAGCAGCATACATGTTTGTTCATGTCTGTATGTGATTAAGATGCCCGTCTCCGTGTGAAACAAAGAAAGAGTAAAGAAATATATGTTTGCCACAGTAAAGGATTTTGCAATGTAGTTTAGAAGAATTGCCTGGATGCACACAAGCACTGTGACACCTTTTTCACAAAAACTACAGAACTGATTCTCTCTCTTTCACCTCCTCCGTCTCCGTTAAATTAACCATGAGGATTTTACTGTGTACCGTAGGCTACCACTGCGAACTCCCACATGTCTTCAAAAGAAGGTTTTTTAAGTGGAAAGAACAAAAGGCTGTATTTGACTTGAGTCATACTGTGTAACTATTTCAATTAAACAAAGTTATTTTTGATATAATCTTTCTCTAGTATTACATCTGATATTTTGTATATAATCCTTCACTGGTATATTTTTAACAATAACCATTCCACAAGTGTCAACCCCGACACTCACCACGACGACTACTAAAATAAATGTTGACAGTATGACTTTCACATCCTCCTACATGGCCCCAGGGAAGCATAAAAGTATTTAAATACACTTGTTTTTCACTCTCCTCCTCTCATCCCATTTTATAATACATTTATGTGTGTTTGGTTTTATGCCATGTCCTTTTATACAACATTTTCTGTATTGTTTTGAAACAGTACTTATACAGAACTCTCTTGAACTCTCCTCCATGTACTACTGTAGGTATGTACTAGAAACACCTGAAATTGAACACTTTTAAAGAAATGTTGTTCTCTCTCTCTCTCTCTCCCCCTCTCCCCCCCTCTCTCTCTCTCTCCCCCCATCATGTGAAGTGTGCGGCGGAGTGGAGAGTAAGGCCCTTGAATAGCAGAGGCGTAAGCCTCTCTGTAGGCGCGTGGCTTCAAGAGGCCGTCTGCACTCTGAGGCCTGTGGTGCTGCACGTGCGCCCGCTCCGGATTACTCATAACATTAGCAGCAGGCGGCTCACGACTGCTAATAACGTCACACTGTGATGGAGAGTAACAGTGTGTGTGTGTGTGTGTGTGTGTGTGTGTGTGTGTGTGTGTGTGTGTGTGTGTGTGTGTGTGTGTGTGTGTGAGAGAGAGAGAGACAAAAGACACTGAGGGTTCTGTCAGAGGGATTACCCGTAAGTTATCCATCCTGTGGCTCAATATTGGTTTTTCTCGTGCAGCAGAGAAAATGAAGGAATTAATTACACAAGAACACATTTGTGTGGAAAGGTTTGCTTTGATTTGTTGTGTCCTCACCAACTGTTCAGCTCTGAGAAAAGGAAAGCCTGCCTCTCTCTCTCTCTCTCTCTCTCGATGTACCGGACATTGACGTAATATGGAGCAAAAATGTGTCTTATTCTGACTGCTTTCCGACTCGATGGCGAGCATATAAATGTCCCTGGTTCATCGGCAACGACTCGAGTGCACCATTACATTGTTACGTTGTGATATTAAAAAACAAATATTACACATATGACACAGACTACATTTCACAAAAGGAAACGTATGTATTTAATTCAATCTGACCAGAAGCAGGGATACAAATCAAATGACCAGAGGGGTGATATCAAAAGCAGAAGACAGGACAAACATACATAAAACTGTAACTGTATACTCTCAGAGTTACAGACCTGTAAGGGTCCATTTGGAACCCCCTTATGGAACCCTGAGGGTACCTGGACCCCACTTTGATCTAGACAGGTCAGCCTTCAGTAACACTGTAAAAAAGAAAACGTTGTATTTGATCCATGTCCAAGTTAAGGAAATCATGTGGATCTTGGGAGTTCAGTTATCTATGACGTCAGTCGTCTATGACTTATGACTCCAAGTATTTCAAAAAGTGGAAATAAAGTGTAAATAAGGCACTGAACAGTCCAGCGGTTTGCAGGATTAGCTCCAGACACACGCGCGCACGAACGCACGCACACACACAGACAGACAGAACCTCTCATAAACAGCTAGCCTCTTGATTGTCCATTATTGCTTGCATCAATGGAAATAAACGTTTTTGAACATTTAACCAACAAATAATAAAATTAATTACATCATTTATATTTTAACTATTGTGTGCTGGGACTTTATTAATGAGAGCGAGCCGCTTTGAGGCATTGCATGGTGCGATGGAAGAGCGTAACCACATTGATCCACAGTGGCTTTCCATTTATTATTGTGGAGAGTGTTTAGTTGCCGGTGTTTAGTTTGGAGAGGTGTGTGGTATTATGAGAGTATAGGGAACAATGCTGGGTACACAGTGACATCCTCAGTGTTCATTTGGTTCCATTTGTACACTCAGAGTTACAAATGGATAAATTAACACTGAGGATTCTCTTAATGTTAAAAAACAACAACAACAGCAGCAGCACCATTATAAAGTGCTAAAAGGTTCTGCTACATTGTTGGTCATCTTCATTATGGTTGAGGTTCTGCCACATTGGTCATCTTCATCACAGTGTCTATGGTAGAGGTTCTGACAATCAAACAAAGGAAGGAGCACACACCTGTATTGTGGAGGTGCTGACCATGGTGAATACGGTTGAAATAAGAAGCAGCAGAGCTCGGAGCCACGATGCAAAAGAGTTTAATTTTATTTTAATAAGCAAACCAATGTTTCAACTGACAGTCTTCTTCAAGGTGCAATGATCAACAAGATTAACAAGCATAATCAAGTACAAAAAAACACACAGACATCATCTTAATACCAGGAAAAAGAACAGCACAGTCTCAAATCTAGAATGATCTATGTGAATAACTATTAGGATAAAGATATTACAAAATTACAAATATGTCAAATAGATTTATCAAAACATTAAAAAAAAAGATAAGGATAAAATGAAAAAACGACCAATTACACAATTACATAGGCAAATAACATTAAAAACATTAAAAGAGGGCCCAGCTTCTGCCACATTGTTGGTCTACTTCATCACAGCAGTACTCACAGGGTGGTTGAGGTCATGTGGACCGATGTTGAGGTCACTTTAGAGGTGGCACGATAATTTTTATTTCTGAAACAAAATAAGCCACATTGGTCTTAGAATATTGTTTTGTCTTAGTAGTCTGGAGTTAATACTGATTTCCACATTGATTCCATTCTTTTAGTGTAGTTCAGTCAGGTTAATATGAATGTTAATCTTACCGGATGTGGTGTTTCTATTGATTAATAACTTTCATGACTCTGGATTCACGCATAGGCGTGACTGGTGTTGAGGTCATGTGTATACTGATGCTGAGGTCACTTTAGAGGTGGTGGAAGCTGGTGTTGTGTTCACCACAGGTTTATTTAAATTCCTGAAACAAAATAAGTCACATTGGTCTTAGAATATTGTTTTGTCTTAGTAGTCTGGAGTTACTATTGATTTCCACATTGATTCCATTTGTTTAGTGTAGTTCAGTCAGGTTAATATGAATGTTAATCTTACCCGATTTGGTGTTTCTTATGAATAATAAACCTTCCAAGTCTTGACTCTGGATTCACGCATACCTTCCCGCCATTTGTTCTTTCCACACTGGAGATGGATAAAATAATATTAGTGAGAGGTCAGGACAATGGTGTGTAAAGTGAACAGCATCTCACATGACTTAAAGCTACTGTTTAGAACATTCTACTTACATAATCTCCCTGTAATGACAGAAGGACCACGCTTCATACACCTTCATGGTCTCGGGATTGGGGTTGATGAGTTTTATGTTCATTTTGTTGACTCCTGCATTTAAACATTTGCATGATTTTCTACTACCAACTTGACCTGTGAAATGAAGGGATACAACACTGTTAGACAGACAGTGGTATACATACTGTAATTAGTAGTTTCGTTCCCTACCTATGTTGAATGCACTTATTGTAAGTCGCTTTGGATAAAAGCGTCTGCTAAATGACTGTAATGTAAATGTAAATGTAATGTAATTACATATAAAAACTTCTATCTTTGTTTTAAAACCACTGTCAACTAACTGCATTAGCAGCCTAATGAAAGCAAATTATTCTCCCCAGATCTAGACCAGCAGAATAACATATACATATAGATTACAGAGTAAAAATCAAATTTTGACTACACAAATAGATAGTAGATAGTAGAAACCACAACTGTGGCTGGTATTATCCAAAGAGAATTCATGTGCACCAATGAATATTTCTGTAAAAGACACATTACCTTCTACAGCTGATTTCATGATGCTGGACATGATGGAGAGATGCTTCTTCAGGTGGTGTTCTACTTGTTAACAGAGTTGATAATGTTGTTATGTTGCATTTATTAAAGATGCAGTTGAATGTGTGTGCGTGTGCGTGTGCGTGTGCGTGTGCGTGTGCGTGTGCGTGTGCGTGTGCGTGTGCGTGTGACGAGCGCGCCATTACATTGTTACATTGTGATATTAACAAACATAAATATCAAACATGTGAGACAATCTACATTTCACAAAAGGAAATGCATCCATTTAATTCAGTCTGACCAGAAGCAGTGATACAAATGAATGCCCCCCCATCCCCCTTATCAAATCAAAACCCTAACAGTAAAATGCACTCGTACAGTGTAGCGATTTTCTTTCACAAAAACCCCAGCTAGCAGTGTCAAGAATTTCTGGCATTGACTCACCTATCTTCACATGAGCTATCTCTCGGGGTGACACCTAAAAAGGTCACTGGTTCAATTACTGGCGACGCAGGTTCATCCGGCAGGCCTTTTCAAATGTAACAGCTCCTTCATTTTGCTCATTAATTCTGGCCTTAATGTGAAACGTTAACACTTACATACATGTGCCCACCAATTACTATCAAGAGTCCCTCCTCGCATTTCCGCTAAGCAAGCTAATCGCTCACTTGATTGTTGCCATGGAGAGAGAAGGTCAGCATTGCAACCAATAGATATTTTTCACGAACGCAGCCGACATACCTCCACTTAGTCTTAGTAGAGTGTGGAGTCTTTCAAGCCATCGCCAGCGATGTGAAGGAGACAAGTTTCTGTCGTCTCCGATTCCGTATGCGATCACTCACTTTGTGTTTCAAGATATCATCATGACTGGATCAGGTACAGGTATAAGGGGGTTGGAGGAGAATGAATCGTAAACTGTCTGATTTGTTTGTTACTTCTATCGCTGACAATATCACAATTTAAAAATGTAATTAAGAATTGTTAAGATGTGAGCTTGTAGATCGGTTATATTCGCTATTTGTCATAGAATGAAGTATATATACGGCTTAAGTGGTTAAGAAAATATTTTCTTAACCACTTAAGAGTCTGTTACTTTTTTTACAAAAAGAACCCTGAACAATTAAAGCACTTTAAAGAAATGTACACGCACGCACACACGCAAACACACACACACACACACAGGCCATCACGCTTTCTGAATTCTCCCTCTCATCACAATGAAATAAACCTGATCTTTAAATCGAAATGGTACAGCTTCAGCTCCATTAATCATGTCCCTGTTTTCACTTTCCAGCTTGGGGAATTTTGAGGGTAAAAAGAACCCCCCAAAAAAACACACAAAGTGTAATCACTGCTTGGCCTCCCTGTTCGGTTTTTAGCTTTCTATAGTAAGTTACTATGTGGGCAGTTTGTCAATGAAGCCGCACAACTTAGAATGTGGTGTTCAGTCATTAAGCTGCTCTGGCGTGTGTGTGTGTGTGTGTGTGTGTGTGTGTGTGTGTGTGTGTGTGTGTGTGTGTGTGTGTGTGTGTGTGTGTGTGTGTGTGTGTGTGTGGAGGGGGGGAGATTTTAATACTTTTGACAGCAATAGTGGAGAGAGAGACAGGAAATGTGGAAAGATAGTGGAGGAATGACATACAGCAAATGGTCCGGCCAGCTGGGAATCAAACTGGGGACTAACTGATCATGGCATGATCATGTTTTATGTACCCTAATTACTTGGCTATCGGGTCGTCCCAAGGCATGACTTTCATTTTAATAACTTCATCATGTTCAGTCTGCTTTTGTTTATGGCCAGGGGTGGTTTCTTTTCGTGACATCATGCACATATCGGCCCGAGCTGTGATTGGTCTACATTTATGGGACAAACATACAGAAACCCGTAATGGTCCATTTGGTTCCATTTGTATACTCTCCTAGTTACAGACTTGCAAGGGTACATTTGGAACCGCCTCAAGGAACCCTGAGGGTACCTGGACCCCCCTTTGAGAATCACTTCTCTAGACAGGTCAGCCTTCAGTCACGCTGTAAAAAATTTAACTTTTTGCTTGATCCATGTCCAAGAAAAAATGAAATCATGTGGGTCTTGGGATCCACATCAGATTGGTGCATGTGGCTTGAATGTGGATCTCGGGCTTCATGTTGCCAGCCTGTGACATCAGTCATCTATGACTCGTAGAGAGCAACATTGTATTTTATTTATTTACTGTATAAGGCCTTGTGTGGTAAACTTCCCTTATATCTATCCTCGCTTTTGGAACCAAAGGTTACTGGACATTCAACACGTTCACAAACACACATTAGATATACCAGTCCACGTAAGAGCAGTGAACAAGGAAAGACTGCTTTCATGTATTATGCTCCACACAAATGGAACAAACTTCAGGACTCTCTGAAACTGGTGAGATTGGTCTCAATAGAGACATTCAGGGTGCTTCTTGAGGACACACTACATAGTGACTGCACCTGTTTCATGTAACACTATGTTTATTTGCATCTGTGACATTGTAATGTGATTCAAATGTTTGTTTTTGTTTCTCATTTTATATGTATTCTATATGTTGTTATCAGGGCGTCCTTGAAAAAGAGAGCTTGCTCTCAATGGGCTTCCCTGAATAAATAAAGGAAAAAGAAAAGAAAGAAAGAAAGATGACTTATGACTCAAAATTTGGGCTAGGATTCAGTCCGATCAGAGCTCCATTGACTCCCATTACAAAAGTAGTATAAAACATAAGTGGAAATAAAGTGTACATACAAGGCACTGAATGGTCCAGCGGTTTGCAGGATTAGCTCTACACCCCACCCACCCACCCACACACCCACACACACACACACACACACACACGGCTGCTTTGAGGCACTGCATGCTGCGATGGAAGAACTTAACCACATTGATCCACAGAGGCTTTCCATTTATTATTGTGGAGAGTTGTGTGTTTAGTTGGCGGTGGTTGGGGAGGTGTGTGATATTATGAGAGGATAGGGAACAATGCTGGGTACACAGTGATCCTCACTGTTCATTTGGTTCCATTTGTACACTCAGAGTTAGTGTGGGATAAGCCCAAGCCACCCCCTATTTTTTGTGTTTATTGAGCTATACTTTGTTGTTTATTTCATGGTATTACAAGTTAAATAGTTAAAAAGAGAGAGTTCATGCTTAAAGTGTATTTAATTTCTGTCATAATGCTTTCTGTAATGTTAGTCTTACTAAATTAGTCACTGTGTTCCAATCCTGCCAAAGATAACACATACAGAGCAATAGCTCCGCCGCGCCACAAGGGGGCATTACACTCCAGTGAGCGCTACAGGTTTCTGTCAGTCAAAGAGAAGGATCCAGTACATCCTGTCATTGTAATGAAGCAGACTGGACAGAAACGTGCCTAATTCATGTTTATGTGTTTTAAACTGTCTTGTTGCAGGTGAGATATGATAAAGTGGGTTAACTGAGACACATGAAGTAGAATATGACCAGGGGATATTTTGATGGTGGAAAAGTTGGCCGTTTTGGCTCCACGGTGTTTGTTTGGTAGTAATTGTCCTCCATGATGGCAGCTTAGCTTAGCAGCTTAGCTTAGCCTACTAGCTTAGCAGCTAAAGCTAACTTCAGGTAGTGACTGCAGAGGCCCCAAGCTGCTACTGTGTGACTCTTGCTGTGAATAATTAATTCATTCTACCCCACAGTAATAGTAATGCTATGTTGGAACAGAACTATTTGGTGCCATTTATGTTATTTTGTGTAAAACTGATTTTTGTATGAATGTGATGTTATTTCTGTTTATGTATGATTCAGTATGTCCAGTTACAGTATAATGGGTCAGTCAAAGAGAAGGATCCAGTACATCCTGTCATTGTAATGAAGCAGACTGGACAGAAACGTGCCTAATTCATGTTTATGTGTTTTAAACTGTCTTGTTGCAGTAAAAAGATGAACAACTCAAATCACACTGATATGGACTCCTTCATTCATTCAAGTGTGTAACAAAATTGGTGTCTGAAGTGGGATCAGCGGTGCTACTGGGAAGCAGTGAGGGATCACAGACGCAACACACAGACCATGGAGCTGGAACAACTGCACGATCGGCTGAGTGAGATCCTGGTGCAGTTGAGGTTCGAGCAGCTACAAGAGGTGTGTGTGCCAGCTAAAATCCCAACTGAGAAACTGACCAAAAAGCACACGCTGATCAGAACAATAAGTGAAGCAGTGGATGCAGTAATCGAAAGTGAAGATGAGCTGGTGGCACATGCTTTCCTGGACCGTTTAATAGCATGTGCTGAAGAGGAAAAAAAGAAAAATGCACAGGTTGAAGGGAATAAGGCCAGTCAAGATGCTGCAGCATTGGCCAGTCTACAAGGACAATATGCAGACATGCAGCTCAGCTTCCAAGCCTCTACAAAAATAATGGAGGAAGAAATGGCTAGGCTGACAAACAGAATGACCAACCCCAACCAGGTGCCCAGTCCGCTAATTACCTCATCAGTAGTCCAGCCAACCGAGGTAACTATGCGTAGGGAATTTAGAATTAATGGCCAAATTGGGGAAAGGGGTCAGAAGGACAAGTTGTCATACTCTAACTTGACCCATCAAATTGAAATGGGACGGAAAAGAAATCACTGTGAGGCAGAAATTATTGAGGCCGTTGTCAGAGCCATTAGCCCAGGTCTAAGCCTCCGTGATATGTTAGAGCTCAAAACAGACCTCACCCTCCCCCAGCTTCGTACTATACTAAAGGGCCATTACAAAGAGGATAGCTCCACAGACCTCTATCACAGGCTGATAAATATCACCCAAGATCATAACGAGTCCCCGCAGAACTTCTTATTCAAGGCGATAGAGCTCAAAGAAAGAATCCTGGCAGCATCAAGAGAACCAGGTGCAGATGAACAGTACAGTCCTGAATTGATACAGAAGAAGTTCTTGAGAGCTGTGGGCACAGGGCTAGTTAATGATAATATAAAATATCAGATCAAAAGCTGCCTCGATGATCCCACAGTGACTGATGACATTCTGATTGCTAAAACCAATGAAGCAGCCAGCCTTGAGTGGGAAAGACAGCAAAAATTCAGAAAGAACAGTAGAGAGGCCAAAGTGAGAGAAGTAAGAACAGAAGTGCAACCAGTACAAGAAGCGTCCATTGGAGCAGTGGGTGGGCGTGAACAGTCATCCTTCACACCTACCAAAGACAAAATGGTTAAAACACAACCAACAGTGACTCGCAACGATTCAGAGCTCCTTGATATCATTAAACAACTAAAAGAGGAAATCGCTGAAATAAAGGGTGCCATGCAGGAGTCACACAGACCGTTCCCTCAGCACCGTCCCAGTAGGAAACGGGGCTGCAGAGACTGTCAGGACAACAACAGAGGAGAGGAGTGTAACCATTGTTTCAGATGTGGACAAAGTGGTCACCTGTCCAGGGGATGTAGGATCCGGAACAAGCCCACAGACAGGTCAGAGCAGGTCGATATGTCAGCTAGCACTGTAACACCCCTCCCATCCCCCTCAGTTACAGAACCTAGCCAGAGTCAGCACCAAAAAGATGTTTACAAGCTAATCACTGACAGCATTCAACATCTAGAGACAAAATTGGCAGCTAACACACAAGACAAGGGAAAAGAAGTCGTCTGTGTCAGTCTCCTCTCCCCAAAACGAAGAGCTCAGCTCCTTAATCTGATTGGAAAGAAATACATGATCACCTGCCAGTTTGATGGAGTGAAGACCAGAGCCTTGTGGGACACAGGGTCGCAGGTATGTCTCATAAATGAGAAATGGAGACAACAAAATATTCCCCATACCACAGTTAGGAGTATATCTGAGATCCTGGGGCCTGGTATCTTAGATGGGAGGGCAGTGAACCAGACACCAATCCCTTTCTCTGGGTGGGTTGAAATAAAATTCAGGTTACCTACAGAAGAGGCCACACATTTAGAGCTTCTAGTGCCAGTTTTAGTAGCTCATGAAGATGGGGTGGCAGAGGAGCCAATCATTGGGTTTAATGTAATTGAATATCTGTTGGGGAGAGGCATAGAACCACCACATGTGGTGACAGAGGCAGTCAGCACAGCATTCTCCTTCGACTGTAAGAAAGCTGAGGTTTTTGTTAAAGTGATGAGAAGTGGAGAGGACAGACTAGGAGAAGGCACAGTGAAGGCAGGGAGAGAGCTCACTACAATTCCAGCTGGGCAAACAAAAGCTGTTAAGTGTAGTGTAAGAGCAGGCCCACTCCCTGATTGCCAAGATGTCCTAGTTGAGCCAGATTTCCATTTCCAGTTACCAGAGGGGTTGGAGTTCAAGGAGAGTGTAGTGAGTCTACAGCGAGGCCCCTGGTCCCGCATCACCATCCCTGTCACGAATAACACAGCCCATGACATCTTACTGCCACCAAGAACTGTACTCGGGCAGACTCAGATGGTCAAGACTGTATACCCAGCCGACACAAGACCAGTCGAAATAATTCAGACCCAAACAATGATACTCACCACTAACCAGACATTGACAGCACTGACAGGAGAGCAGAGAACGGAACTAGAAAACAGGAAAAGCAGTGGCAGTAAAGATGTCTGGGACCCTCCTGTCCCCCTTGATCACCTTCCCCTAGAACATCAGCAGGAAGTGAGGCAGCTACTGAGGGAGGAGAGGAATGCATTCTGTCGTGATGACTATGATGTAGGGAACATACCCTCACTGCAACTCCAGATTCGCCTCAATGACCCCACACCGGTAAAGCGAACCTATATCTCAGTCCCAAAGCCACTCCATAAAGAGGTGAAAGAGTACCTTGAAGATTTGTTAAACAGGGGATGGATAGCTAAGTCAAAATCTCCCTATTCCAGTCCCATTGTGTGTGTGCGGAAAAAGGATGGGAGTCTCCGCCTGTGTTGTGACTACAGGGAGCTAAATAAGAAGTCAATACCTGACCGCCATCCAATTCCACGCATACAAGACATGCTCAACACTTTGAAGGGGAGCGCCTGGTTTTCAGTCCTTGACCAAGGCAAGGCCTATCACCAGGGTTTCATGGAGGAGACAAGCCGCCCTCTCACTGCATTTATTACACCATGGGGACTCTACGAGTGGGTGAGAATTCCCTTTGGATTATCATCAGCTCCTGCAGAGTTCCAGAGGTCAATGGAAGAGTGCCTGGTCGGGCTGCGTGATGAGATATGCCTGCCCTACCTGGATGACAATTTAGTTCACTCTCAGACATTCAAGAACCACTTAAATGACCTGAGAAAAGTCCTGCAGCGTTACCAGAGCCATGGAGTTAAATTGACATCAAGAAAATGTGAGCTTTTCAAAAACCAAGTGAGATTCCTGGGGAGGATGGTTACCAAAGATGGTCATACCATGGACCCTGCAGACATTGCCCCAGTCCAGGCTTTAAAGCAGAGAACTCCCACCACCATTGGAGAAGTGAGAAAGCTATTAGGATTTATTTCATACTATAGAAACTACATAGCAAACTTCTCACGCATAGCAAAGCCTCTCTATGACCTCCTCTCCACAGAAAAGACAGAGAAAGAGAAACACAAACCAAGAAAGCCTGACAAAAGAAAACAGAGCAAAGGGGGCCAGTTGCCATCGTCTCACCCAATTCAGTGGTCAGCTGAACACCAACAGGTACTCTGTCAGCTAATTGACTTTCTCTCCCAGCCACCAGTGTTAGGATATCCTGACTACGAGCAGCCATTCATCCTACATTGCGATGCATCACAAGAGGGGCTGGGGGCCGTGATTTACCAGAGGCAGCAGGGAAAGCTGGCTGTGATTGCATACGGGTCCAGGACTCTTACTGCCCCTGAGAAAAACTACCACCTACATTCAGGCAAGCTGGAGTTCCTGGCCCTGAAGTGGGCCATATGTGAGAGGTTCAGGGACTATCTTTACTATTCTCCACCATTCATAGCCTACACTGACAACAATCCACTCACATACGTGCTCACTACAGCCAAGCTGAATGCCACCACCCACAGGTGGGTAGCTGAACTCGCCGACTTCCAGTTCTCCATCAAATATCGACCAGGCCGAGCTAACAGGGATGCTGATGGTCTCTCACGCATGCCCTTGGATATGGAACAGTACATGCAGACCTGCACACAGGCGGTTACACCGGAGGTCATAGGCAGTGTGACCCAGGCTCTGGCCATTCAGATGCATGAAAGTGAGCCCTGGCTGTGTCCTCTGACCATCTCAACACTGTTAGCGGAGGAGAATGAGGAAGTGAGGATGTCAGTGTTGGAGTTCACGAAAACATCTCTGAAAGAGGCACAAGAAGAGGACCCTGTAATCGGAGAAGTGCTGAAGTATGTCATTGCAAACCACTGGCCAAAAGGTGGAATACGAGCCAGTAACAAAGACATAGCTGCCCTGGTAAGAGAAAAACAGAAACTGCACATTAATGATGAAGGTTTATTGTACAGAAAGACGGCCAGCCGGTCACAGCTTCTCCTGCCTAAGAAGTTTCATGGGCTTGTGTATAAGGAATTACATGAAGATATGGGACACCTCGGGGTAGAGAGGGTACTGACACTCATCCGAGATCGCTTTTACTGGCCTCACATGCAGAGAGACGTGGAGCATCAAATAACACAGGTGTGCAGCTGTCTGAAAAACAAGCGTCCCAACAGGCCAACCAGAGCTCCCCTCATTAACATAACCACCACATACCCGTTCGAGCTGGTCTCCATTGATTTCTTACATCTGGAGAAATGTAAAGGAGGATTTGAATATATCCTTGTTGTGATGGACCACTTCACACGGTTTGCCCAGGCCTACCCCTGCAAGGACAAATCTGCCAAAACAGCTGCAGACAAGATCTATGGTGATTTTGTATTAAAGTATGGGTTTTTCTCGAGGCTCCACCATGACCAGGGAAAAGAGTTTGAGAACAAACTGTTCGCCAAGCTGGGAGAATACAGTGGGGTAAGAGGATCCCGGACCACACCTTACCACCCACAGGGGAATGGCCAGGTTGAAAGATTCAATAGGACACTGCTGGCCATGCTCAGAAACCTCCCAGAGACAGCTAAAACAGATTGGAAAGCATCCCTGGCCAAGGTGGTCCACGCTTATAATTGTACACGCAGCGAGGCCACTGGGTATGCACCCTTCTTTCTCTTGTTCGGGCGGAATCCCAGACTCCCTGTTGACCTGATGTTTGGCCTCACAGTAAAGGACCAAAGTTCATCCCGCAGAGACTATGCTGAGAAATGGAGAGCTCGAATGGATGACGCTTACAAGCTGGCCTCAGACACAGCCTACAAAGAGGGCAGAAGAGGAAAAGTTCTGTATGACAGGAAGACCTATGGTGCAGAGTTGCATCCTGGATGCAGAGTGCTTATCCGAAACCTAACTGAAAGAGGCGGGCCAGGGAAATTGAGGTCGTATTGGGAACGTCAAGTATACATTGTGACACAGAGAAAACAACCAGACAGTCCAGTGTATGAGCTCAAGCCAGAGAATGGGAAAGGGCGTGTTAGAGTCATGCATAGGAACCTCCTGCTGCCATGTGAATTCCTGCCAGTGGAAAAGATTGACCTCTGTGAGAAGAATGACCTCTGTGCAGAACCAAGGAAAAGGAAAAGAAAAAACAACACACAGAGACAAGAGAAAACAGAGCAAGAACACAGTTCAGAGGATGAAGATGAATGGAGAGGAATCATCGGATGGAAAGCAGATGACAGAGGACAGGTGGAACAGCATCTACAGACAGAGCATCAACAGACAGAGGCACCAGATGTCTATCCAGAGGCTGGAACAGCAGAAGAGGAGGACCTGGATGGAGAGGATAATGCAGAGTATCAGCTGGACCCACAGGAAGAGGAGAATGATACACAAAGCCCTGAGAGGTCATCAGCTCATCATCAGTCTGCCGAGTCTGCATGCAGTGCCAGTGACCAAGATGATGATGACTCTGACCAACCACCTGTCAGAGAAAACCGATATCCTTTGAGACAGAGAAAACAAAAGTTAATGTTTACTTACCCTAGGTTGGGGATGCCCACAATGTCACATGATTGAAATTGATTTAACAGTTATTATTAAGACCTCAGAGTTATGAGAATTGAGTGATTTTTGTTATGCTAAGAAAGTTTTATTTTTGTGTTAATAATGAAGTGACGCGTTATGACTACAGTACTGCATGTTGACTTAAATAGGAGGTTGTTGCTATAGTATGTTAAGTACTTTACTCAGAGATTATGCAGATACCCATTCTCGTGATGGAAGTAGCAGTGGAATGTCATCGTGCACAATGACACCTACTGCAAACATATGGCATTAAGAGGAGCTGCATGTCATATGGTTTACTGAAATGGACAGTAATGCATCTTCAAGTTCTTGGACTATATTCTGACTCCTACCTAGATAACCTTCCTATATGCAAGGCATAATTACAACATGTGGACTGATGATGTCGTAATGTCGGGACGCCATTACATTTTGGAGGGGAGAATGTGGGATAAGCCCAAGCCACCCCCTATTTTTTGTGTTTATTGAGCTATACTTTGTTGTTTATTTCATGGTATTACAAGTTAAATAGTTAAAAAGAGAGAGTTCATGCTTAAAGTGTATTTAATTTCTGTCATAATGCTTTCTGTAATGTTAGTCTTACTAAATTAGTCACTGTGTTCCAATCCTGCCAAAGATAACACATACAGAGCAATAGCTCCGCCGCGCCACAAGGGGGCATTACACTCCAGTGAGCGCTACAGGTTTCTGTCAGTCAAAGAGAAGGATCCAGTACATCCTGTCATTGTAATGAAGCAGACTGGACAGAAACGTGCCTAATTCATGTTTATGTGTTTTAAACTGTCTTGTTGCAGGTGAGATATGATAAAGTGGGTTAACTGAGACACATGAAGTAGAATATGACCAGGGGATATTTTGATGGTGGAAAAGTTGGCCGTTTTGGCTCCACGGTGTTTGTTTGGTAGTAATTGTCCTCCATGATGGCAGCTTAGCTTAGCAGCTTAGCTTAGCCTACTAGCTTAGCAGCTAAAGCTAACTTCAGGTAGTGACTGCAGAGGCCCCAAGCTGCTACTGTGTGACTCTTGCTGTGAATAATTAATTCATTCTACCCCACAGTAATAGTAATGCTATGTTGGAACAGAACTATTTGGTGCCATTTATGTTATTTTGTGTAAAACTGATTTTTGTATGAATGTGATGTTATTTCTGTTTATGTATGATTCAGTATGTCCAGTTACAGTATAATGGGTCAGTCAAAGAGAAGGATCCAGTACATCCTGTCATTGTAATGAAGCAGACTGGACAGAAACGTGCCTAATTCATGTTTATGTGTTTTAAACTGTCTTGTTGCAGTAAAAAGATGAACAACTCAAATCACACTGATATGGACTCCTTCATTCATTCAAGTGTGTAACATTAGCAGTGGTGTAAAGCAACTAAGTACATGTATTCAAGTACTGCACTTAAAGGGTAAGACCACTTTGGTAGAGGTTTGGGTTGTGTAGTTACCTTGCCATGATGTAACCCCAAAGGTGGGCAAGAAATAAAAAATAATTGCTCCATTGATTAGAAATTGATAATTCAAAATATGCTCCTCATTGACTTACATTGTACGGTAAAACAGCTCTCAAAGTCACTCTTTTAGCACATAAATGAACCCAAACATAGCTGATTCAGGCAATATTGAGCATCACCAAACCCAGTACTGTTTGTTTTTTTAATAAAAATGTCAACTTCCTGTTGATTTTACTATTTGAAGATCTGGATCCGGATCCGCGGATCCAGTCCAGGTTTTCTACTTATTAAAAATGGCAAAAACAACAGGAAGTTGACATTTTTATAAAAAAAAAAACAGTACTGGGTTTGGTGATGTTCTATATTGTCTGAATCAACTTTGTTTGCGTTAGTTTATGTGCTAAAAGAGTGACTTTGAGAGCTGTTTTACCATACAATGTAAGTCAATGAGGAGCATATTTTGAATTATCAATTTCTAATCAATGGAGCAATTATTTTTGATTTCTTGCCCACCTTTGGAGTTACATCATGGCAAGGTAACTACACAACCCAAACCTCTACCAAAGTGGTCTTGCCCTTTAAGTATACTTTTGAAGAATGTTTTACTTTACTGCAGTATTTCCCAATTTCAATACTTTTACTTCTACTCCACTGCACCTCAGAGGCAAATATTGTACCTTTACTCCACTACAATTATTTGAAAGCTTTAGTTACTAGTTACTTTGCAGATATAAATTATTATATTATAAAACACACATTAACCACTTTAACCCTATTATATACATAGGCCATTTGAAAATAGCCGATCTACAAGCACACAACAAGCGACACGTTGTGTGCTTGTAGATCTGCTATTTTCAATCATTTTAGTACTTTTACTTTTGGTACTTTAAGTATATTTTGATGCCAATACTTTTGTACTTTTACTCAAGTAACATTTTGAACACAGGCCTTTTACTTGTAACAGAGTACTTCTACATTGTGGTATTGATACTTTTACATGGTAAAAAATGTCAGTACTTTTTCCACCACTGAGAGTTACACATGGATAAATTAACACGAAGGATTGTCTCACTGTTAAAAAACAACAACAATGTTGTTGTTAACCTCACGGTTAATGAGGTTCTGCCATATTGTTGGTCATTTTTATTATGGTTGAGGTTCTGCCACATTGGTCATCTTCATCACAGTGTCTATGGTAGAGGTTCTGACAATCAAACAAAGGAAGGAGCACACACCTGTGTTGTGGAGGTGCTGACCATGGTGAATACGGTTAAAATAAGAAGCAGCAGAGCTCGGAGCCACGATGCAAAAGCATTTAATTTTATTGTAATAAGTAAACCAATGTTTCAACTGACGTCTTCTTCCAGGTGCAATGATTAACAAGATTAACAAGCATAATCATGATCCGCATGTCATAGAATGTCAAAGAAAAAATTAAATACACAGTAATATACAGACATCATCTTAATACCAGGGAAAAGAACAACACAGTCTCAAATCGAAAATGATCTATGTGAATAACTATTAGGTTAAAGATATTACAAAATTACAAATATGTCAAATACATCTATCAAAACATTAAAAAATACATTTTCATAAGGAATAAATTAAGAAAATACCAATAATATAAGGCAAAATAACATTTTCTGCCACATTGTTGGTCATCTTCATCACAGTGTTTATGGTCGAGGTTCTTCCACATTATTGGTCATCTTCATCACAGTGTTTTTGGTCGAGGTTCTGCCACATTCATCTTCATCACAGCAGTACTCACAGGGTGGTTGAGGTCATGTGGACCGATGTTGAGGTCACGTTAGAGGTGGTGGAAGCTGGTGTTGTGTTCACCACAGGTTTATTTCAATTCCTGAAACAAAATAAGCCACATTGGTCTTAGAATATTGTTTTGTCTTAGTGGTCTGGAGTTAATATTGATTTCCACATTGATTCCATTCTTTTAGTGTAGTTCAGTCAGGTTAATGTTGATCTTACCCGAGTTTCTTTTGAATAATAAACTTTCCAAGTCTTGACTCTGGATTCACGCACACCTCCTTGCCATTTGTTCTTTCCACACTGGAGATGGATAAAATAATATTAGTGAGAGATCAGGACAACGGTGTGTAAAGTGAATGGCATCTCACATGACTTAAAGCTACTGTTTAGAACATTCTACTTACATAATCTCCCTGTGATCACAGAAGGAGCTCGCTTCAAACACCTTCATGGTCTCAGGATTGGGGTTGATGAGTTTTATGTTCATTTTGTTGACTCCTCCATCTAAACATTTGCATGATTTTCTACTATCAACTTGACCTGTGAAATGAAGGGATACAACACTGTTAGTCAGACAGTGGTATACATACTGTAATTGCATATAAAAACTTCTATCTTTGTTTTAAAACCACTGTCAACTAACTGCATTAGCAGCCAAATGAAAGCAAATTATTCTCCCCAGATCTAGACCAGCAGAATAACATATACATATAGAGAGAAATCTGATTTTGACTACACAAACTGATAGTAGATAGTAGAAACCACAACTGTGGCTGGTATTATCCAAAGAGAATTCATGTGCACCAATGAATATTTCTGTAAAAGACACATTACCTTCTACATGAAGAGCAAGCAGGCAGATGAGAACGGCGATGACAGCTGATTTCATGACGCTGGACATGATGGAGAGATGCTTCTTCAGGTGTTCTACTTGTTTCCAGTGTTGATGATGTTGTGAATGGAGGAGAGAGCTCATGGCTCATTTATATGTTGAAACAGCCCCCCTTCACGTGATCCAGTCAGTGAAAGTGAAACTAGAAGCAGAAGGAAAAAATTATCTCATTCTTATGAGGAACTTTCATTCCTAGGAACTCTGACTGGGGTTTCCCCGGGATTAAGATTCCAAGAGCACAAGTTATTTCTTGGAAACTGTCAAATAACACTGAAGCTGACAGCTGCATGTATGTTGTGTAGGCTATGTATCATATTTATTTGACTTTTTGGTTTTAATTGTTTTCCAAAGGGTTGGTACATTTGTTTCGAACCAGCAGGACTGGCAGCAGTTTGAAGGATTGAAACACTGAAACAGCAACTGAGTACTTGTGCATGTATGTGATTGAATACTGATGAAATCAGAATAATGGTTTGGTGTGGTGTTATGTTGTGTGGTCTGTGGTGTGGTGTGGTGTGGTGTGGTGTGGTATGGTTTGGTTTGGTTTGGTTTGGTGTAACGTGATGTGGTTTGGACTAAACAGTGTGCAGTAGATGTCTGTGTCAGAGTTCCTGCCTGCGGTAGTAAAAAGCAGAAATACTAATTTCAACCACAAGTATGGTCACAAACATGCAGGCAGTTCACCTTTCACCTTTTTGTCAGAGCAGAATTCATCGTTTTGAATCAGAAATAGATCACCCCAAACTAAAAATAAAGCCTGGCCGTCTAGGGGTTGAGGCATATAAAATCATTTAGATTCACAATGGAAGCTCTGATAGGTTTAAAACTTGGCAAACTTGAAGTCAGGACATCCCTCTACATTCTAGAAGTCAATATCTTTCTGAATGTAAATAGGAGATAGTCATTTGAACACATACCTACAATAGGCGGAAATGTAAATGTAGAATGTTTTCTTTACTTTGTAGTGACTGACATGGATTGTCTCGTCATGTCACTAAACGTATATGGTGTCCCAAATGGGAAAATCATGAAACAGTCCTACTGAATTCTACACTATCACAGAGATTAGTTTTATTTTCAATTCACTTATCAAGGGTGGAAACATTAACAAATTCACTTGAGTAGAAGTCCCTAAAATGTATGAAATGTCCCAAACTTGAGAAAATTTGAAATTGTTGTCCAATCTTCAACAATAGTGCAGAGAAAAATGCAGGCCTACAGTAGAACTATTAACAATTATTTAGCAAACCTGGCAGAGGGAAACTAAGCTCCACCCATTTGATGCTATCCTCATAACAGAAAGTAATTCAATTATGTAGAGTTTATCATTTAACATATTTGGGTACAGGTTTTACTACAGTATTTGGCTCCACCTGCTCTATCTGCATCGTATTAGGTATGGGTTCCTTCATAAACTAGGTAAACTAGGTTATTTTTTCACCTGGCAGCTGCTATATTTTGTTTAGAGATGTAGTGTTTATGGCAGCCTTTATGATATTTGGCATCATACACAAAGAGATTGGGGTACGAGACCGATGATGTACAACTTAATCAACCTTTCTGATGCTGCATGAAGGACCTTGTCTCTGGTACTTTTGCCTGTACCAGTTATAATGGCTGTCAGATGTTTTGGTCTTGTACTGGCCTTCCCACAAATGAAATCATCTTTTTGTATGTTAAACAATGTTGTAAAAACCTTCTTGATGAGACTGGCGCAGGTATGCTCTCACTCTCAACATTTGCAACTGCTCATTATTGTTACTTACTGGAGTAGTTTGCTCTACATGATACATGACAAGATATACTACCTTTATTTGGAAAGAAGACATTTTGTATGTATTGCTGTGGGCTTTTTGACATATGGATCTTGTTTCTTTCCTTTTTCTAAATATTTACCACAGATGATACAAAGATTTGGATCGAATGTTTGTACATCACACTCCATTCCAGTAAAATAAAATAAAAAGAAACACAGAATTTGTACAGTGTACTACTTTCACTATTGCTAGGCTCTATGTACAGTGACCACATTGTTACCAGTTAATGCTCTGTTCTGGTTAAACAGAATCAGGGTGTTGTCAATGTAGGCTACTGGACAGGCTCCGTTACATTAAGCTAGGTCACTCTCCAGCTAGCTGATTAGCTACTTGATTTGGCAAGGTCGTTCTCATCTTTTCACTTTCCAAAATATTTGCAATAATTTACCTATCAGGTTATGAAGGAGCCCATGTAGGCAATACGATGCAGATAGAGCAGGTGGAGCCAAATAATGTAGTATAACCTGTAACCAAATATGTTAAATGATATAAACTCTACAGAATTGAATTACTTTCTATCATGAGGATAACCTTGAGCATCAAATAGAACATCAGTTGGGCCCATATGAAGATCAAACCATCCAAGTCACGAAGCATCTCAAGTGTGAAGGGAGTGCTCGTTGACCTAAAATTCTTCATCGGAGATGACCCAATCCCAACAGTGTCTGAGCAGCCTGTAAAAAGCCTTGGCAGGTGGTATGATGCAGGCGTTAAGGACAAAGACCAGGTGCAACAACTGCTAAAAGATATCAGCAGTGGCCTACAGTCTATCGACAACACCCAACTACCTGGAAAGTTAAAGGCCTGGTGCCTGCAGTTTGGACTCCAACCCCAGATGTTGTGGCCCCTCGCAGTTTATGAGGTCCCAATCTCAACCGTGGAGAAGTTGGAAAGAGGAGTCACAGGTTACATCAAGAAATAGCTCGGAGTTCCACGATGCCGTACCACCATAGGCCTCTATGGAGATGGCATCCTCAAGCTGCCCCTCACCAGTCTCACAGAGGAGTTCAAGTGTGCAAAAACAAGACTCCAGGTGACACTGAATGAATCCAGAGACTTAGTGGTGAGCAACAACGCACCGACCTTGGCAACCGGGCGCAAATGGAGACCAGCCAAAGCAGTGGAGGAAGCAATAGCAGCCCTCAAACATGCTGACATGGGATATGTTCAGCAAGGATGAGGAGGCTTTGGGCTAACAGCTTCCCGCCCAGCTTGGAGTAAGGCCACAGCACCGGAACAGAGGAAGATGGTGGTGGAAGAAGTACGCCACCAGGAGGAGGCTGCAAGGTGGCCCAAGGCAGTCTCTCTTGGCAAACAGGGACAGTGGACACGATGGGACAGTGTGGAGATGAGGAAGATCAGCTGGAAGGACATGTGGTCCATGGAAGCGAGGCAGTTGAGCTTTTCCATCGGAGCTACATACGACGTCCTTCCAACACCAGTTAACCTTCACCAGTGGTATGGTGAAGACCCGGGGTGTGGCCTTTGTTCCAACACCTAACCCCAGCCACATTCTCACAGGATGAAAAACTAGTCTCACCCAAGGACGTTACACGTGGCGTCACAACCAAGTCCTAAAGATCCTTGCATCCACCTTGGAGGACAAACGAGCTGCCACCAACTCCCTACCACCAACAGGCAACTACCTTTGTCCGTGAGGGGGCTAAGGTAACCAGGAGCGGCTCCACACCATCTGAGCGAGGCCAGCGACGCTTAGCCTGTGACTGGAAGATGCTGGCTGATATTGGCCGACAGCTTGTGTTTCCTCCAGAAATCGCTACGACCATCTGACTTGGTGCTCTGGTCCCCTTCTCTAAAAAAGGTGTTCATCATCGAACTCACAGTACCCTGGGAGGCCTCAGTGGATGAGGCTTATGAGCAAAAACACCTACGCTTTGCCGAGCTTGCTGCTGAAGCACAACATCGCGGCTGGAACACTGAGGTCCGCCCAGTGGAGGTGGGGTGCAGAGGTTGTGTGGCAAGATCTCATGACTAATTGGGAATGACGCAAGCTCAGGGCTGATCACACTGTAGCCGGCCACCTTTGGCGAGGGTCTATAGTGTCAAGGCCGAAACACTCCAAGAACCAAGGGAACACTACTGATGATGCGTCCGAAATTACAACCTAGCCCCAGCTCCATTATATCCACCATTCATCACCAAGACGACAAGACGCATGTGCCTGCACAAAGGAAATCTACATCTTATCCTGTGTTTCATAGACCAAACTCCCTCAGCCAGGTTTGCTAAATAGTTGTTAGTTGTACTGTAGGCCTGCATTTTTTTCTGCACTATTGTTGAAATTGCATAAAATGTCTAGTTTTCTCAAGTTTGGGACATCTACCTTACAATCGGCTTGTGTCGCTGATCATGTGTTTGTCAAAAACTCGCCACTGCGCATGCGTATGCACCGCTGTTGCCAGATCGTGCGCGAGCAACAAGCAACCAGCTTCATGAAAAAACACAACGCTGCGCACTGCGCATGCGTGGACGCACTTTCTCTAACCAATTTACACCCACTTCACGCTTACAAAAACCTGGACATGGCAACGTCGCTCATCGTTCTGTGATTGACAGCAAAAGTTGGCCAATCAGGTGGCGAGTTCGCAGCCTGAAAAAAGACGAACGGCAGCCATTGTTGGTTGTGCGAGTCAGGGTCTATGGTCAGGGTGCGAGTGCCTTCACCTCTTATTTTCGCTTATTAAACGCTCTCAAACTTCTTCTATGAGGCACGGAATTCACTTATAACATATCGTTTGGATAGAATGTAGTTGTTTCACTTCATATGTGTGGTCAATTAATCATGACAGAGCCTATTTAAAGGTCCGCGGACCCCCTAGAAGTAAAATTGTTAAAAAATAAATAAAAACTTTTTGGGGGGAAATTTCTTCATGAAAAAAAAAAACAGCTGATGGGGTCCGCGATATCTCGCGGGGGTCCGCGGACCCCCTGGGAGTAAAATTATAAAAAAAAAAAAAAAAAACTTTTTTGGGGGACATTTCTTCATGAAAAACTAAAAACTGCCGATGGGGTCCGCGATGTGTCACGGGGGTCTGCGATGTTTCGTGGGGGTCCCCAAGACTCCCAGGGGGTCCGCGGACCCCCTGGGAGTAAAATTATTTAAAAAAATGTAAAAACTTTTTTGGTGGAAATTTTTATCCCACGATTTTTGACCCCCAAAATACGCGAGCCCTCGCTTATTTTTGCGCGGACGTAATTTGTTTGTCATTGTGGTGAATGTTGTGTGTGCTGCTGATGTTTGTTGTGTGCAGCTTAATGTCAGAGTGTTTGTGTTGGAGCGCCTCAGTGCGGCTGCAGAGTTCATGTGCAACATCTTGCATGTGTGGCTGTGGCTTTACAGTTTTCCTTCGCCGTGTGTAGGTCACGGCCTAGGGACCCCTAAGGGGGGGGCCCAACCCTCTGGGTATTTATTTTTTATTTTTTAGCCCATGCTTTTGTACCCCCAAACAAAATTTTCTTTGGGGGGGTTAGGGGGGGGGGGGTTAGGGGGGGGTACTAGAATTCTGCCTTCTAGTTTAATACATTTTAGGGACTTCTACTCAAGTGAATTTGTTCATATTTTTCCACCCTTGATAAGTGAATTGAAAATAGAACTAATCTGTGTGATACTGTAGATTGCATTAGGACTGTTTCATGATTTCCCCATTTGGGACACCATATACGTTTAGTGACATAACTCCATGAGTATTAAAGCTACTTTTACACCATGGTACAAACAATGGTATTGCTGGATTCAGTAGAACCACACCTTTCCAACAAGACATCATATGTCTTGCTATGACAATCCATGTCAGAGTCACTACAAAGTAAAGAGCAACATTCTACATTTCCGCCTATTGTAGGTATGTGTTCAAATGACTGTATTACATTCAGATATTGACATTCAGTCTTTTCTAGAATGTAGAGGGATGTCCTGACTTCAAGTATGCCAAGTTTAAAACCTATCAGAGCTTCCATTGTGAATCTAAATGATTTTATATGCCTCAACCCCCAGACGGCCAGGGTTTATTTTTAGTTTGGGGTGTATAACTTTATATATCAATTTAACCACTTTTGCAGTAAAATATTGTTATAAAACAATCCATTTCATGTATGGGAGGCCTTAGAGATGAGGAAAAACAATGTCTCGAAAACTAAAGCCCTTTTTGGCTGTTTGTCACAGGCCTAGTTTGGATGCATGTGGGACTGTCAACAAAGGCAGCATGCAGCTGAAGAGGTTTAGTTAATCAATTTGTGCATCACATGTCCTGAAAGACGAGACAGACAGACAGTTTGTGCACATTGGCAACTATTAGCTACAGTAATGATACCAATTTGATAACCTGCGGTAGCTAGACATAGCACTGTTGGCTAGCACTAGCCAGATAAAAGGCCAAATACTAAGTGTTCAGGGTGTTCCACAAGCACTTTTTGTTGATGGAAGGAGCCTTGCATACAACAGAGCAGAGCCTACTACGACACCTGGCATAGGCTATTTGTGCAATTCGTGAGGGGTCACATTTTATCTTCTGCTTTGTTCCAGTGTCACATTAAATACAGTAATTAATTAAATATGAAATGTTGAATATATTTTCTTTATTTTTGCTCCTTGGAGGCCAGACATCAATACCTTACAAACAAGACTATTATCAATTTCTTAGCACACACACACACACACACACACACACACACACACACACACACACACACACACACACACACACACACACACACACACACACACACACACACACACACACACACACACACACACACATAGATTTATCAAAACATTAAAAACATTTTTTTATAAGGAATAAATTAAGAAAAGACAAATTATATAAATTATATAAATTACATTAAGAAGAACATTAAGAGAGGGCCAAGCTTCTGCCAAATTGTTGGTCATCTTCATCACAGTGTTTATGGTCGAGGTTCTGCCACATTGTTGGTCATCTTCATCAGGTCATGTGTAATGATGTCACTTTAGAAGGTGGTAGAAGCTGGTGTGTTCACAACAGGGTTTTTTTTCATTCCTGAAACAAAATAAGTCACATTGGTCTTAGAATATTGTTTTGTTTTAGTAGTTTGGAATTAATCTGATTTCCACATTGATTCCATTCTTTTAGTGTAGTTCAGTTAGGTTAATGTTAATCTTACCCGTTTTAGAGTTTCTTGTGAATAATAAACTTTCCAAGTCTTGACTCTGGATTCACGCATACCTTCTCGCCATTTGTTCTTTCCACACTGGAGATGGATAAAATAATATTAGTGAGAGATCAGGACAACTGTGTGTAAAGTGAGCGCCATCTCACATGACTTAAAGCTATACCGTTTAGAACATTCTACTTACATAATCTCCCTGCGATCGCAGAAGGAGCTCGCTTTATGCACCGTCATGGTCTCGGGATTGGGGTTGATGAGATTTCTGTCCATTCTGCTGACTCCTGCATTTAAACATCTGCATGATGTTTTACTATGTTGACCTGCGCAATGAAGGGATACAACACTGTTAGTCACACAGTGGTATACATACTGTAATTACATATAAAAACTTCTATCTTTGTTTTAAAACCACTGTCAACTAACTGCATTAGCAGCCAAATAAAAGCAAATTATTCTCCCCAGATCTAGACCAGCAGAATAACATACATATAGAGAGTAAAAATCTGATGTTGACTACACAAATAGATAGTAGATAGTAGAAACCACAACTGTGGCTGGTATTATCCAAAGAGACTTCATGTGCACCAATGAATATTTCTGTAAAAGACACATTACCTTCTACATGAAGAGCAAGCAGGCAGATGAGAACGGCGATGACAGCTGATTTCATGATGCTGGACATGATGGAGAGATGCTTCTTCAGGTGTTCTACTTGTTAACAGAGTTGATAATGTTGTGAATGGAGGAGAGAGCTCACTCGCTCATTTATATGTTGAAAGATGCCCCCCCCCCCTTCATGTGATCCAGTCAGTGAAAGTGAAACTACATGCAGAAGGAAAACATAATGTTGTTTCTTATTCGTATGAGGAACTTTCATTCCTAGGAACTCTGACTGGGGTTTCCCCGGGATTAAGATTCCAAGAGCACATGTTATTTCTTGGAAACTGTCAAATAGCTGGACAGCTGCATGTCTGTTGTGTATGTATCATATTTATTTGACTTTTTGGTTTTAATTGTTTTCCAAAGGGTTGGTACATTTGTTTCGAAGCAGCAGGACTAGCAGCAGTTTGAAGCATTGAAACACTGAAACAGCAACAGAGTACTTGTGCATACGTGATTGAATACTGATAAAAATCTGAAGTGTGGTGTGGTGTTATGTTGTATGGTCTGTGATTTGGTTTGGTGTAACGTGATGTGGTTTGGACTAAACAGTGTGCAGTAGATGTCTGTGTCAGAGTTCGTGCCTGCGGTAGTAAAGAGCAGAAATACTCATTTCAACCACAAGTATGGTCACAAACATGCAGGCAGTTCACCTTTCACCTTTTTGTCACCTTTCAGCAGAATTAATCGTTTTGAATCAGAAATAGATCACCTATGACATAGGTGATCTATTTCAGGGATCTTTCAGGTCCTACAGAATGTTATTAGTGCATTTTAAAGTATTTTTATTTTTATTGGGCCGGGCGGAGGGAGCCTACATCACTCTCTCTCTCGAGCCTACTCAAGAGAGTGATGCATGTTTGGATGCATGTGGGACTGTCAACAAAGGCAGCATGCAGCTGAAGAGGTTTAGTTAATCAATTTGTGCGTAACATGTCCTGAAAGACGATAGAGACAGACAGACAGTTTGTGCAGTTTGGGCAACTAGAAAAAGTGCTCTTCGGAGCACAGCTCTCCGCCAGGTCAGGACGGATCCGTCTTGATAAGTTGACTATAGAGATCATGTGTACCGATTTGCGTGTTGTTTGGCAAAAATCTGAAGGAGTAATATAAAAAAATAGTTTTATATAAGTTTGCCTCCTGGTGGCGCTATAATAGGGCAATGTTGAAAGGGTGGCATTTGTTTTTCAATGTAGTGCAAATATGCATGCGAAGTTTCACCGCAATCGGACGCTGCATTCATGATTTGCAACATTTTGTTCAAAACTCCTGCAAACTTTAGATGTCAATCTTAGCCAATCAGGATGGAATATGAAAAATCTAACAGATCCGTCTTGATCACACGACTATAGAGATCATGTGTACCGATTTGCGTGAAATTTTGCGATAAAATGTGAAGGAGTAATATTAAAAAAAATGTTTTATATAAGTCGGCCTCCTGGTGGCGCTATAAAAGGCAGATGTGAAAAATGTGGGGCAAAGGTTTTTCCCTGACCTCTAGGGAGTGCACATACAAAGCTTTCACAGATCGGTGCAGTTATAGGTAAAAACAGTAATCGGCATGTTATAGCGCCACCATGAGGCAAGTGGAATTTCTTCCTCGGCATAGTGGGAATGTGCGTGCAAAATTTCACGGAAATTGCAAGCTGTGTTAATTTTTGAGGCATTTTGTTCAAAAAGGAGCACTCCTGCAAACTTTGGAAGGCATTTTTAGCCAATCAGGATGGAATATGAAAAATCTGAAAGACACGTTTCGTGTAATGACTATAGAGATACTGTGTATCGATTTACGTGACGTTTGGGCAAAATCTGTAAGAGTACTGTCAAAAAATGTGTTTTGCAAAAAGTGGCCTCCTGGTGGCGCTATAACAGGCCTATGTGAAAAGGTTCTGAATTGGCATCCAGGGAGTGTGTGTGCACAGTTTCGCTGCGATCAAGCCAACGGTGCCGGAGATCACCTGCTCACAGACGGACACACGGACGGACACACACACGGACGGACGGACGGACAGGGTGCAAAACATACTCGCTCGCCATGCCTTTCTAGCCTGGTAAACCCTCCCTCCGGAAATCTCAATTCCATTTCATTTCAGGAGTGAGTCTGGCATGATCCGCCTATCTGCAATATTGGCTGTGCTGGAGTTGGGCGGGAGTAATACCGTTGACTGACAACCCCTTCAGCCAATGATCATTTTTCCCCTTCAGCCAATCAGCAGTTCACCAGTCTTAATGTGACGCGACGGGACTTTTGAGACAGCCATACCCAAAATGGGTTGCCTTTTTCGGATAAAATGGTGTCACTGCCCGCCCCTACCGGTTCTCTAAATTTTTATTTTTAAATAGGCTTTGTCATGATTAATTGACCACATATATGAAGTTAAACAACTAAATTCTATCCAAACGATATCTTATAAGTAAATTCCGGGCCTCAAAATAGAAGTTAGAGAGCTTTTTGAAGTAAAAAAATAGCGGAGAATTGGCCGCACAAGAAAAAGATGGCTGCCGTTCGTGTTTTGGGCTCACTCGAACTCGCCACCTGATTGGCCAACGTAAGCTGTCAATCACAGAACAATGAGCGACGACGCTGATAGGCTCGGTTAGCTGGTAATTCCACTAGAAACCCCCACAAAGGGCTATCAGGCCAGACTCACTCCTGAAATGAAATGGAATTGAGATTTCCGGAGGGAGGGTTTACCAGGCTAATGCCTTTCGGCCTGGCGGAGACAACTATTAGCTACAGTAATGATACCAATTTGATAACCTGCGGTAGCTAGACATAGCACTGTTGGGTAGCACTAGCCAGAAAAAAGGCCAAATACTAAGCGTTCAGGGTGTTCCACAAGCACTTTTTTTTGTTGATGGAAGGAGCCTTGCATACAACAGAGCAGAGCCTACTACGACACCTGGCATAGGCTATTTGTGCAATTCGTGAAGAGTCACATTTTATCTTCTGCTTTGTCCCAGTGTCACATTAAATATAGTCATTCATTAAATATGAAATGTTAAATATCTTTTCTTTATTTTTGCTCCTTGGAAGTCAGATACCTTACAAACAAGACAATTATCACTTTCTTAGCAGACATATACACACGCATGCACACGCACACAGACACACACATCTGTTTCCGCTAGCAATTCTCTGGTAAAACTAGAGTGTTCTACTATTGTTATTTTAGTACAGATAACTGGATATGGTCTGCTCACTTCTCCTTTCTTTTGATACGTACTGTATGAGTCACTTCCTTTCACTTGTGGAAGGAAGTGAAAGGAAGTGGTAAAAGTGCTGACGGCCAGTTCATAATTTTAAAGCAAAGTGTCATTTTGGAAGAGGTTGCAACGTTCATGTAGTAAACTTGCCATGACGTAATATTGGCGAGATATCTTCAATAGTTGCTCCATTGATTAGAATTCAGAATCCAGAACGTTCTCCCTATTGACTTACACTGCACAGTGAAACGCGTTGCAGTCACTCTTTTAACCCATTAAGACCAGGAACGATAGATTTCTTTGGCTATTCAAAAATAGCAGATCTACAAGCTCATAGCTTGTAGATCTGCTATTTTTGAAAAATCTTGATTTTTTTTTTTTTTTTTAAACTGTTAGGATTTAGAAAAAAAAATTAAGAATCGCCTCAGGTCTTAATGGGTTAAGGCATAAATGAACGCAAACAAAGCAGGTTCTGGCAATATATAAAATCGCAAAACCCAGTTCAGAAATAAAAAGGTAAACTTTCTGTTGAATTTGAATTAAGAAGACTGGATCTATACGGAGCCCTGTCTGGATTTTCCAGAGTAGGCTACTTGAAATGAAAGCATTTACACAATAGTACAATAAAATTATAACAAATACAATTAAACTGAAGAAAGTGCCAGAGGAAATTAAAAGGGAGCCATATTAAACAACAATAGAACAGTGAAAATGAGCAGCATTAAATTAATTTCTGTTTACTTTTCCGTACAATCCCTTGCTGTATTTTTTCTTAAAAATGTCGTCTGTAATAAAAATCTTTTGGTTTAAGCCTCGGTGCGAAGGAGACGGCTGTCATATCAACACAGTATAATTACTTTTACACAACAGCAGGATATCCTGTTGATTTATGAATGTTTTGACAAACCAGCGTGTGAGTGAAACTTGGCCTGTCACAATTATTACATAATCGCCTGATCGCAATTTACATTTGGAGCTGCTTGCAATTATTTTGCATAATCGTTAGAAGCGTTTCCATTCATCTGTATAAAAAATAGCTGGATGAAATGAACAGAAATGCAATATTTCCATCATTATTTCAACGTCGTCCACACTCTTTTAACCACTTTAAACCTGGTATCCCAGCGAAAATAGCAGATCTACAATCTCACAACTGGGAAAGGTGTAGGCAACGATGGAGGGAGAGGAAAGGGAGTTAGGAAAGTCATGAAGCATGAGAGTGTACAGCAACAGAAATATTGAGCTGGTAGTAGAGAGCCACTCAGAGAGACAGCAGCAATGCTTGTCTGTGACTCCTCTCCTATTCCCTCCCCTCCCATCCTCTCCTCTCCTCTCCTCTCCTCTCCCCTCCACTCCTCCTCTTCTCTCCACTCCTCTTCTCTTCTCTCCCCTCCCATCCTCTCCTTCTCTTCTCTCCACTCCTCTTCTCCTCTCCTCTCCAGCTAAGGGAGTGATGAGCTGCTTGTGGCTTTGAGATGCAACTGAATCAGACGTCGAGCATTTCCTTAATTAACTGCTCGTAAACACACACACAATGCATACACGCAAACACACATGCAAACACACACACACACACACACACACACATCTTGCTGAACACACATGCACCCGCAGAGGCTCGCATCACAAAATGCATGCTTGCACGCACAAACAGAGCAATACACCCAGTAGCGCACACACACGCACACACGCACACGCACGCACACACACACACACACACACACACCCCCACACACCCAGTGCACAATTAATCTTCTATTACCGTGGCACAGAGTGCCAAGTTCAGCTGGGTGAGCTCAGCACAACTGGCTATAGTCCTGACAGCTAATTCACTACAGTGGCAATGAAACAAGCTAACAGACTCCAGCCTCTCACTCTGAGATGGATGGCTGGGCGGGAGGGAGGGCTGGTGAATGCAGGTACAATGGACACATGATGGATGGATGGATGGAGGTGGAGAGGGTGGATTGTTGAATGAAAAGACATGTACTGTAGCTTACAAATCCGTAAAATCCAAAGTGTCCATTTGTAATGAATTAACGATCCAGATTTGACTGTGTAGCAGTAGTTATATCATGATGCCATGATTTTATTGTTATCCAAGCGTCAGATGCTGTTAATCTATACTCCATTTTGCTACGGTGTCGCACGCCGAATATCGCCAAACTACGAGCTACATTGCATAGATTGGCTATGTTCAGCGAGCAACACCACCCTACGAAGAAGTATAAATCAGGTCTAAATGTTGAACTTGGGGAGGTTTTGTTCTGCTAACATGTGTCCTTTCCTTTTCCTCTTCCTTGCTAAAGCATGCACACACACGCACGTGGATGCACAATCAAAAAAGCAAGCAGGCAGATGAGAACGGCGATGACAGCTAATTTCATGATGCTGGACATGATGGAAAGATGCTTAGCTCACATTTGTAGAAAGATGCCCCCCCCCCCCCCTTCAACCCCCCTCCACGTGATCCAGTCAGTGAAAGTGAAACTACAAGCAGAAGGAAAAAATTATCTCATTCGTATGAGGAACTTCCATTCCTAGGAACTCTTCTCCGGGATTAGGATTCCAAGAGCACAGATGATTTCTTGTAAACTGTCAAATAACACTGAAGCTGACAGCTGCATGCCATGACTTTTTGTTTTAATTGTTTTCCAAAGGGCTGGTACATTTGCAGCAGCAGGACTAGCAGTAGTTTGAAGCATTGAAACACTGAAACAGCAACAGAGTACTTGTGCATATATGTGATTGAATACTGTAGATAATGACACTAAACACAATCAGAATAATGGTGTGGTGTTATGTTGTGCGGTGTGTTTGGTTTGGTTTGGTTTGGTGTAACGTGATGTGGTTTGGACTAAACAGTGTGCAGTAGATGTCTGTGTTAGAGTTCGTGCCTGCGGGTAGTAAAAAGCAGAAATACTCATTTCAACCACAGGAAATGGTCACAAACATGCAGGCAGTTCACCTTGATCGCAGTTCAGCGAGCAACACCGCCCTACAAGGAAGTATAAATCAGGTCTAAGTGTTTGTTCCCCTTGAACTTGGGGAGGTTTTGTTCTGCTAACATGTGTCCTTTCCTTTTCCTCTTCCTTGCTAAAGCGTGCACACACACGCACGCGGATGCACAATCAAAAAAACTAAAAGTAATCGGTCCCCAAGGAGCAGGGAAAAGTTGTCTGCGTTTCAGCCTGTAACACCTCTCCTCTCCACTCCACTCTTCCTCTCTTCTATCCCTTCCTCTCCTCTTCTCTTCTATCCCTTCCTCACCTCTCCTCTTCTCCTCTCTTCTATCCATTCCTCTCCTCTCCTATAGCCATTCCTCTCCTCTCCTCTCCTCCTCTTCTATCCCTTACTCTCCTCTCCTCTACCCTCTCGCCTTCTCTTCGTTTCAAGTCTGTCGACTCAGTGAAAGTTTATGCGGGTTTGCTGAGTGCAGTTAAGACGGAAATTAATTTTCATCTTCGCGGGCGGCATTGTTTTCAGCAGAATGCAAACTGGAGAGAGAGAGAGAGAGAGAGAGAGAGAGAGAGAGAGCAAAAGTAAATTGTAGCATTGATTGGGGGGACAATTGGGGGCACTTGTTCATTCATTTATGCTTGTTTCTAGCTGATACTGAAAGGAACAGGACGGGCCGCGGTCTCTGCAGATTTCTAAAGGCAGGCGTGAGACTAATGACCATTTTTTTCTCAATTTCTTGCACCATTTCAATTTGCTATAAATTATAATCACCTTTAACCCTGCTGTAAAAATAAGACCGTAATTACTTACCCACATAATTACGAAAATTACCAGCAGATGCATAACTGCTTGTGTAATTTCACACACACAGGAGGAGACGCATATGTGTAATGAAGTTTCATGGCTGTGGGTT
Source organism: Gymnoscopelus braueri (assembly GCF_963280865.1). Lineage (NCBI taxonomy): Eukaryota > Metazoa > Chordata > Actinopteri > Myctophiformes > Myctophidae > Gymnoscopelus > Gymnoscopelus braueri. The sequence goes on along the minus strand of NC_137608.1, from coordinate 46,445,508 downwards.
AAACGGTTCATGAGCTCTGCCTGTTCAAAGTTTGCATTTGTCAATTGAGTGCTATAGCGCCACCCTTTGGCCAATGGTTGTGAGTTTCCTTTCTTAGTAGTTTTTCATGACCCTCTACCATACTGCCAAGTTTCGTACTGAGCTAGCGGAGGAAGAACAACAATAATGAAACTTGTGTGCTTGGCCCCTTATAATTACAGTGCAGAAGAGAAAGAGAAAGAAAAAAGAAAAGTAACTCAATCAAAGTCAGTGGCAAACTGAAAGGTCTTTAGTTGTGTTTTTAAAAGAAATAAGAGTGGCAGCAGACCTGCAGTTTTCTGGGAGTTTGTTCCAGAAGATATGTGGTGCATAAAAACTAAATGCTGCTTCCCCACATTTATTTTTGGTTTTAGGGTAAGAAAGCAGACCTTCGTGTGTCGCCTGCACTCTGTGTGCGTCGTCTGCACTCTGCACCATTAGCAGACGAGAGGTCCCCTCTACGGAGCCCTTAACCCACTCTCTCCCCCCTCTTCACGCCGGGCTGTGGCTGACGGGAAACGACCAAACATGTTCAGTCGGCGAGATTCCTGAAATTTTGCCACCATAGACCCCTTATCAGACAACGTCACACTGATAAGAACCAGTATGCGCGTGCAGGCCGGCACCAAATGAACCCCACCGCTCATAAGATGCAATGGAAAAGTGGCCAGAGCACTCATGTGTAAAAATGCATCCCATCAAACTTTCAGATGTTGTTTTTCTCCCAGTATGGAGGAAGAATGCGTAGTTATTTTTTTCCTGTGATCTCTCACTCTTGAAAGATATAATCCTTGGTTTCTGTTGTGTGTAAACAATAATAGCGATTCAAAGCAGTTGTCCTTCCAACCCCACCTCCATTCGCTGTCACTAGAACAGAGAGCGCTCTATGATCACGGCACCACAACCTGCTCTTGCTCGCGCAGATGCAGCCCATCAAGCCTAATTTATGCTCCGTCCCGCGTTCTCTGCGGGCAAGAACAGCAGACCTCTAAGCTCACAACGATCGCATCCGTGGCACGGTTGTGAGCTTGTACGGTATGTCAGCTATTCTCGGCGCGCAATACCATTGCGCGATGAAGTATAATATGTCTCGCACTTTCGCTAGGGCGCGCCTCACTAGCCAACACACAAGAGGAGGTTGAATGAACTGAAACAAGCGCTCCCCAAAACAACAGGTTTGGGGATCTGTTGGGAATTGATTACATGAAACAGTCACCTGTGAGTCCAGTCTCAATGTTTGCAAACAAATAATTGATGTCATTGAAAACTTTAAAAAGAGCAGTCTCAGTGCTGTGGTGTGGTCGAAAACCTGACTGGAGAATATCAAGGCCATTGTGTAGTGTTAAGAAGTTGTTCAGTTGTTGAAATACAGCTTTTTCTTTTTTAAGAGTAGCTTGATGACTGCTGTTTTCAGGGTCTGTGGGAAGCAACCTGATTGAAGAGATGTGTTGACAATTTGTATAGTCCTCAGATTTGTAACATCTGAGGCCATGCAATTTGAAACATTTTTGAAAAGGCCTGTTGGCAGAATATTAAGACAACAGGAGGAGGATTTCAGATGTCTACCAAGTTTTTGATTATGTGTACTGATTGGCGTGATGTTTGGACAAAATCTGTAGGAGTAATATAAAAAAGGGGTAGCAAAACTCGGCCTTCTGGTGACGCTATAACAGGCCGATGTGAAAGATTTAGGGCAGAGGTTATCCCTTGGCCTCTAGGGAGTGTGCGTGCAAAGTTTCACGCTGATCGGTCCAGTTATAGGCCAAAACGTAAATCGGCCTGTTATAGCGCCACCATGAGGCCAATATGAAAACTGTAGAGTGGCATTTCTTCCTTGGTCTACTGCGGATGTGCGTGCAAAGTGTCACAGCAGTCGGACGCTGCGTTCATGATTTTAAGGCATTTTGTACAAAACGGGCCACTGCAAACTTTGGAAGCCAATCTTAGCCAATCAGGATGGAATAGGAAAGATCTGAGAGATCCATCTTGATCAAGAACAAGCTCACAACGCCTTGTGAGCTTGTAGATCAGCTATTTTTTGGCAAAAGTTCTCCTCAGAAAAGGGATGCTAGGGTTCAAGTGGTTAAGGTAAAAAAAAAATCATATCACACAAAGATTTGGCGGACCCCCTATAGTAACTCTGAGGACCCCCTAGGGGTCCCGGACCCCTGTACACAGACACTTCTGAAATGTCTTCAGATGTGTTTTTGCTGAGACAGAGGGAGAGAGGGAAAGAGAGACAGAGAGAGAGAGAGAGGTGGGGGAGAGGGAGAGAGAAGGAATCAAGGAGGATGAACAGAGGGAAGGAAAAAAAAGGGTGTGGAGGAGGGAGAGAGAAGGGGGTACTCCCTGTCTGCTCAGCTCATCCCTCTCTCTAGGGCTTGACAGATATAAATCACAGATTGTGGTGAAACCTGTGTGTGTGTGTGTGTGTGTGTGTGTGTGTGTGTGTGTGTGTGTGTGTGTGTGTGCGCACGCTTGTGCGCTTGTGAGAGAGAGAGAGAGACAGAGAGAGAGAGAGAGACGGAGTGTGAGTGTGTTCTAGGGGCGTCCATCTTGGTTATGGGACTTCAATAGCGTTTCAATCTGTTCTGTCTCACTGACAGGAGTGTTTACACCACACACACACACACACACACACACACACACACACACACACACACACACACACACACACACACACACACACACACACACACACACACACACACACACACACACACACACACACACACACACACACACACACACACAACCATCTGTCCTGTCCTGTCTAAGAGTTGTGAATGTTAGCATTTCACCACAGTGCTTGACAGATTTCTTTTATAAGTGCAAAGTGATGTGGCAGGCTGTTTTACAATGGGCTCAGCAAGATAGACAGACGGACGGACGGACGGACGGACAGACAAATTACAGTTACATTTTAAATAAAGAATAAGATCGATAATACGATCTTTATTGAATTATTGTTACATCTTATATGCAAGTATAAGAGTGAAATACTTTGGTGAATTGGTTCCACTGCATTGTAGCTGGTATGGAGTTGAATAGATGTGATACATACAGACAGTGATGGATCTATTTCAATCGCTTGTGAACAATAATTCACAAGATGAAGACCAAATTAAAAGATAATTATGTGCACTTTAGAGAGAGAGAGAGAGAGAGAGAGAGAGAGAGAGAGAGACAGAACTTGTCTTTACATCATTTATTTTAGCCTCGGACTAAATTTCACACCTTAACAATGTGAAGGCCCAACATTTACAGCAGGCAAGTAAATAGCTTGTGATTTGTCACACTGTGAGTGACTGCCACTGTGCAAGGCCTGCGACGTATAATATTGTCACCTTTCACTATTACTCAGTGTGTGTGTGTGTGTGTGTGTGTGTGTGTGTGTGTGTGTGTGTGTGTGTGTGTGTGTGTGTAGGGCAGAGTAGAGTGGAAAGATACAGAGTTAAATCATGCTGTTAACATCAGCATCGATTTGGACATGCATGTACTTCTACATGTTGACATAATGACATATGGGGGCATGCCTTTCAGCTCCAGCACAGAGACACACACACACACACACACACACACACGCGCGCTTTCTCATTCGCTCTCTCACGCACACGTATCCAATCCCCTGTGTGATTTCGACGATTGCTCTGAGACTTTCAAATTACACGGCGGCACCAGTCAGCAAGCCTCATGCATTTTGATTACATTTGACTTTTCATATGTCTTCCATCCTCTCCTCCTCTCCGTCTCTCCCCGAACCAGTGTATTGCGTTGTTGTTGACAAGTCGTTTTCCTGATCGCTGTCATCGAAGTGCACACGCATAGTGCACGCGCGAAGTGCACACGCACATAGCCACGATCAGAGACCTCCACCTACCGATACGCATGTGGAAATCAAAATTCAATACCCGGGGCTTAGCAGCGGAGAAAAGCAGCACTAACAAACCTACGGTCACTGCTTTGAAACCCAATCCTGATACCACCCCAATATGAAGGACCGCCCTAAAGACCGCCCCTAAAGTTACTTTAAAAGAATTCTGAAATTATTTTAGCCCCTGGCCGACAGTACATTGAATTTAGATGTCAGCAGACTTGTGACACTGGTGGAAAGTAACTAATTTGCTCAAGTACTGTTGAGAGACTCTGTTACTTTGTAGATTTTGATTATTATTACAAAACATACATTTAACCAACTAAGCACTTTGTGTGTTCGAAAATAGTTGTGCATTGTGAGCTTGTAGATATGCTATTTTGGAATGATTTTGACACATTTTGAAAACAATAATCAATGACATATCTTTGACATGTAAACAGTATGTCTCGCAACTTGGGAAAGGTTTCACATGGACTTCCATTATGAAATAAAACTTAAATAATTCAAAAGGTATAAATCATTACGTAAAAAAAAAACAGACTAGGTTCTTCTGTGTCCTACTGGCAGCATGCTTTCAAAGTTTGATACCGACTGGTCCAACGCTTTGCGAGATTAGCTCCGGGCAGACTGACAGACACACACATGGCTGTAGCCTCTTATAGAGCCAAGGAGTAAAAGAAAAAAAATGCAAAAATAGCCGATCTACAAGCTCACAAGGTGTCACAATGCGACATGTGAGCTTGTAGATCTGCAATTTTTTGCTATTCATCGTAAAACTCAGTATATAGGCCAGGGCTTAAGTGGTTAAAAAAATCAGCTGTTCGGAGAACTGTCACAGCCACTCTTATCTACTTTGGTGCATCTTCTCCATTTGTGCATGCAAATTAGTTAGTAGATTGTCTAATTGCCTAGCATGTGGGACTGTGGGCAGTGGTCGAAACCACCACTTCTTAATGAGCACTTTGATGTGTTCACAGAATGACAGCTTTTTAAATAAAGCATTTATTGCATTTTCTGAACAAAGATAAATACATCTTTTCATGATACATGACAGCAGGGGCGGCCATAGCTGAGTGGTTAGTGAGCCCGCCTAGGGAGCCAGAGGCCCTGGTTGCCCCAGGTACGATTCCAGGCCAGACCAGCAAAATGTGTCGATGAAATGAAATTTGTCCCTGAGCAAGACTCTTAACCCCTAATTGCTCACAGGCCCTCATTGGAAACAAGATCGCAAGGACTTTCATGAACGGACCTGTTAAAGAAATTATATCCTAACCAGGGACCATTATCAAGGAGCAAATAGGGCTATGGCATGCCAACTTTAAAACTCAAAAGAGCAGGGAGACAAAATACCAACGTTGTGCTAGTAGTTACAGTATATTATATATATGTATATATAACGTTTATTTTTTTTTTGTTCTCCTTTCCCCCTTGCCCTCCCCCCCTTCTTCTTTTTTCTATGGAAATAACTATACGATGGGAACTATGCACGAAAACATTTTTACTTCTGTAAACCTGTGATGTGACAATAAAGCTGATTCTGATATTGTATTAACACACTACCATACAGATTAGTCCAAATGTTTGTTTTATTCACAAAAGGTAAGGACTGCAGCTTTGTGTGGTTATGACCAAAGTTTGCGGGCTCTGGGTAGGCAACCCTGCCTGGTGGAGACCTGTGCTCCAAGGAACAACATTCTATTTTTTGATGATTTTTGCCTGTAATGACAAGCCCAAAATAGGGATCGATTATCAATCAATTTGATTAAATTATCGATTATCGATTCATTATGTAATCGATTAAATCAATTAGTTCGATTAACTGTTGAACCCCTACTTTCCATCGTCTCTATGTAAAGCATAGACAATCACCATGAAGCCTAATTTATACGCCGCTGTATGGCTTTTGGCCCCCGAAAATAGCAGATCTGCAAAAACTCATAACGCATCCCATCGATGGACAGATACATAGATAGCAAACCGTGAGTACAGCAAAAGAACAGAACAAATGGAAGGACTAAAGAAGAATGATTAACTTGAGAGACTTCGGAATAAATATTCTTCACCCCTGTTACACAGCAGCAAGTGACTTGATCACTTGGCTAATTGTTTATCTTAAATGACTTCACCTCCCAGTTTCTGTCAGATTTGTTCATCGAAATGTCTCACACAGAAACTGAATGCTTCGCTCAGCGCCGAAATAAATCACATAAATTCATTTCCTACCTCATTACTGTGATGTCAGCTTATTTGCCAGGACATGAAATATGGCTATCGTTCTTAATTATATCAATAATTCTGTTTTGCACTAAGCCATGAGCGACAGGGCTGGTAGGAAATCTCAAATACACACACATGACTAAAAATAAACTTAAACTTCAATAATGGGAATAGATTGGCCATTTGGATGGAGTCTGTAATTGAATTTGGAATGAAAAGTAGAGACTATTTTTTAATGATAAACTGTTTATCAACTGTGGCCTCTCACTCCCTCTGTAGGCGCACGTTCTCTCTTCTCCGTGTGTGTGTGTGTGTGTGTGTGTGTGTGTGTGTGTGTGTGTGTGTGTGTGTGTGTGTGTGTGTGTGTGTGTGTGTGTGTGTGTGTGTGTGTGTGTGTGTGTCTTCCTCGCAGGCTGTCAGCACGTTGTCGCAGCTCAGCAGCTGACTGATCTGCCCCTTTGATTGGGTGCTGGTTGCCGGGATGTGGGACATTAGCCGTGTGATTGGTGGACAGTCAGCCAAAGACGCTTAAAAAAAAAGATACTCAGGAAAAGTCTAACTTCGAAAGAAAACCACAGAGGATTAGTGATGGTAGCAGAGTAGATACTTTTTAACTGTATGGACATTATCAATATATTCATAAAGTTATGATTACTGGAGCGATGCCCGTTGGGAACACAGTCCACTCGGTCATGCAGACCCGTTGTACCTGTTGTCAGAATATCCTACTTAGTTCAGTACATAGAGTTATAATATATATCTAGAGTGGTAACCGGAAATCCCCGCCCATTCATTGCTATGGAGTTGTTCGCCCAGGGCATACTCCCTTCTCCCCCCTGCTTCCTGTGTTTGGGGACAATGACATTGCGGGGTCCTTCCACGTCGTTTCGCGTCGTAGAGTTATTTCTCCCATTCGCAATAGTGTCACCTCCATGTGACAACCCCACACGCAAGCTTGTGAGTCGAGCCCATTGGTCGAAACCGTTTTCACTCGTTCATGTATAGGGCCCCAGCTGCACTTCCAGAGTCTACCACCAGAAGCTTCAGTTTTCCTTCTCGGTTCTGGGGGCGTGGCCTGATCCAGAACGCGCTTGTTGTAGAGCGGGGCGGCCATAGCTGAGTGGTTAGTGAGCCCGCCTAGGGAACCAGAGGCCCTGGTTGCCCCAGGTTCGATTCCAGGCTATCCCAGCATATGTGCCGATGATATGAAATTTGTCCCTGAGCAAGACTCTTAACCCCAATTGCTCACAGGTTCTCATTGGAAACAAGACCGCAAGGACTTTCATGAACGACCTGTTAAAAGGAATTATCCTTATCCTTATCCTTGTTGAAGACATGCTTCCTATATCAACACTTGAGTCTGTAGCGTGTACTGCTACTTTACCGTCATAGTGAGCTACAATAGATGAAAGTTGAGAGTTGTCTTGTCTCACTCTACCACAGCAACATGGATATGTATTCAATAGAAGCCAAAATAGGAATGCAAATGGTAACTAAGTACATTTTTAATGCAGTAACTCAGTTATTAACTCAGTTACATGTTGAGAGCAGTAACTATAACTAATTACTAATTTAAAGTAACTTGTCCAACCCTGCTTAAATGACATGCAATGGTCCTAGCCACTCAACTGAAAAGATAATTACGTAAAAAAGTTGTTCACGGGTTGCACATCATGACAGTGGAAAAAAATCCAGCAAATTAGTAAGCAGTTACAGTGATGGAAGGTGACTGACAGTTAGTTATGCAGCGAGAGGGAGAAGTTGTGTTTATTGGACTGTTTTATGCCTTAATGAGTTCAGAGCCTTGGGTGGCTTGGATGGAGATATGATCAGCAGTAACTTTCGATATATATTCTGATTACAATTTACAGTACCTCTGTGAAATGATACTCAGTAACAACACTATACCAAAACAATCCCATTCAGGCATCATTTTATTGCAAATGCTGATGTTTATAAAGGAAATGTCTTGGGCGTGGTTGGATTTGCTGGGGCGGATGGGGGGGACCCATGCCTCTGTTTTTGATATCCCCCCCTCTGGTCATTCTTTTTATGGCTGGCGGGGATATGTGTTTATTCCGCCTGCTGTGACTTATATTCATTGGAATGCCTTCTGAGGGCAGCATTTCATTTAATCGGTTCTCCCGCCCGTTCAATCAGTGAGAGCGGGAGGCGGGTTCAAGCGGAGCAGACCAAAGCGGACAGAAACCTGATTCCATCAGCTTCCTCGGTGGCGTGCCGGGATCGTAGCACACTCTCGTCTTGGCGCTACTCTTTTCACATCAGGCATAATTTCGCCACATTAGGCATAATTTAAGCATGGTTTTTGTGAGGTTAGGGTTAAGGTTAGGCATAGTTTTTGCGAGGTTAGGGTTAGGGTTAAGGTTAGGTTTAAGATTAAGTCATTAAGTCATTAAGATTAGTCATCATTTCGCTACATTAGGTATAGTTTCAAAATCACATAATTTCGTGACATTAGGCATAGTTTAAAAAACACAACAACTGTCAGTCAAAGTGACTACTGGCTCTCACTGATTGAATTGACTAGTTGAGAGCTTCATACATCTGCAAATTATTTTAATTGTTTTTGTTTTCTTATCAAACCCTGAGCTTGAGCAAATGGTGCAGTGACAGCCCAACTAGATAAGTAAATAGTAAATGGTGCATTTATATAGCGCTTTTATCCAAAGCTGTGCATTTCATTCACCCATTCATACACACATTCATACACCGATGGCGGAGGAAACCATGCAAGGCACCAACATGCTCATCGGGAGCAATTAGGGGTTCAGTGTCTTGCTCAAGGACACTTCGACACTAACTCTGGGGGAGCCCGGGATCGAACTGGGAACCTTGCGGTTGCCATCCGGCCACTCTACCCCTGAGACACTGCCGATAAGTAGTTTCCTATATAAGTATCAAGTATCTGAGGCTTGAGACTGAATAATACCAGTCATTCTCCCAAACTAGGGATGCCTAGTGGTGAAACTGGCACAATTATCTTATTAACACATTGAGTGCCAAAAACGGTCCGGACCGTTTTTTGGCCCATTTTTTTATATATATATTTTTTCCCATGTGGGGCGCTCTAACAAAACTTTGGGATCATCCAAGGAGTCTCTAAGAAGGAGAGGCCGGATGTGGATCCATGTCAAAAATGCTTCCAGTCGGCCACTCCAATGTTAACTGCTTGACTAAAAGCTTAATATCTCCATTTCTTTTTAACGTGGTGGAAATGAGCCGTTTTCGATCGGCGATCACTCTGCAATGGAGGATCGCGTTAGAAATATTAATGTTCCATGCATTAGTCGGGACCCTCCGCCGTCTCGCACCGCAGGCTTTGTTTACATGCGCGTCCTCGTCAGGGCTTCTACAGCACGAAACATATCAACGTAAGTGGATGGAAGATATGCTGGCACTAGATGTACCCTAATAAACCTCTAGCACACAATGTGTTAATTGCATTGTGCATTTGAATTGAAGTTCCCTGGCAGCAGGGAAAATTACAAAATAGATAATAAATAAATAAATCTACAAGGGTTAGGGTAGACCTGCTATTTTTGCCATTTTCGTTTCTTTTTTATTTCACTTTTGAAGCCATTTCAAATAGGAGGCAGCAGCCAGAGACTATGACTATTTGGGGGTCCTTGACATGGAAACGTTTTGGGAACCCCTGGCATGAGTCACACAGCCAATGGGTGAAACGGCTATGTCCCGAATATGCACAGTGGCTAGTCTTCTTCGCCTGCGTGTGTGTTTGGCATTTTGGGGACTTTCAAGTCAAACAAAATGTAATGCATCAACTTCCAAGTGCTTGTCAGGGTGGGGGGTCCCCAGTTCAAAATGATTATTTTGGGGGGTCACGGCCTGAAAAACCTTGAAGACCCCTGAAATAGACATCTCCAAAACCACATAGACCCACTTTAATGTATTATGCTTCTCACAAGTTGGAAGAAATATTTGGGTATTTATTTATCCATTCTAACAAGCATGTGGCTATACAGTTAAAAAAAAGCAATAAGCCGCAAGAGTTAAAAGTATGGAGGACTTGCTTTTAAAAAGACTAAGATTTTAAATGTAGACCACACCAGCCCTGGGACAACATTGGACATTGTAATCCTTTGGAACCATCCACTTAGTACACACACACACACACACACACACACACACACACACACACGAGGACACCAAAAATCCAATTTTATAAACCCAGCAACAATACTTAATCAAAATGTCAGTGAATGCAATAAAAAAGGAAGGGTTGAAAATGTCAAGTGTTGTAGAAAGACTTTCAAGATGTTTAACATTTCCCTTTAACAATGGAGGATAAGATAAAGATCAAAGCCTTCCTCTAAGTACTGGTTTTCACCGAGAGATGTCTGCAGTCTGGAACACAAATCTCCCTCTTACACACATACTGTAGCATGCACACACACACACACACACTTACATAGAGCAGTGGGGTTTGTAGCATGGTTGGCTAGCACTATTCTATCACAGTATGTGGCATGGTGTTAATCACACCATTGCCCATTAACACTCCAGCCCACACGCACACACGCCGCACATACACACACAAACGCCACACACACACACACAAACGCCCCCCCCCCCCCCACACACACACACACACACACACATACACAGGTCCTTTGTGGTTAGAGTGGGAGGGAGACAATTAACAATGCTTTTCAGTTGTGCAATTTAATACATTTATTTATATTAATGCACTTTACATTTGAAACAAATCTCAAAGTGCTAAACCACGTTGAAACGTGTTGTGAGCTTGAGGATCTGCTATTTTTGCTGAATGTTTGCCTATCATGACATGCCCTGAATAGGGATGCATGTGGTTAAGAGTAGACATATTGGGGGGTTCAAACCTGAAAGAGGGACAGAGAGAGAGAGAGAAAAAAATCTAAAGATATCTACATTATGTATACAAAAGCAGTAGGTTTTGTACATGAGGTTAGACATAAGGTGTAAAAAGAAGCAGCATGATAGGTCCACATTAGAACGTATGCACCTTATCCGCATAAGGCGATAACTTCACAGGTTAAAAAAATCCACATGGTAGATCCACAAAAGAAAGTAGTCTGCATAGGGGAACAAAACCACGCAAAGGGATATTAATCCAATATAGGAAAAACAGTCTGTCAAAGGAAAGTGTTGCAGTGGGGTCATACCTATGTTCCCCGGACCTATGTTCCCCCACTAAGGTTATGGTTAGGGTTAGGTTTAGGTTAGGTCCTATATTCCCCGCTCTCCTAGGAAAGCGGGGAACATAGAACCTGGGGAACATAGAACCTGGGGAACATAGGTACGGTCCCGTTGCAGTGTGGCATGCAGGCCAGGGGAGATATTAGGCTTTTGGGCTTCAGGCTGAGCTACTCTGCTACACCTACATGGCTGAGAGATGCACGACCGCGGGAAAGGAGACTCTTTGTATGCGCCGCACTTTCAGACGGTGAAATGAGGGCGCGTAATGAGAAGAGGTGCGTCCCGCGCCCCTGCCTGCTCCGAGCTCACATTGTTAGCACAGGGCTCAGTGCTAACAGGGCTCAGCGCTAACAATGTCTCCCGTCAAATATTTGAGCAAGGGCACTTGATTTATCGTCCCCCGAGACTTGAACAGCCTCCAAAAGCAGACACATTACTGCAAGTGATTAAATGAATCAAGCGCTCCTGTTGCCACCGTGTTTGCTGTGGGGCTATATACGGAGGTGGCAACGAAAATGGAAATGACTTCTGGAGTGTACTGTGGGTGTACTGTGTGTGTGTGTGTGTGTGTGTGTGTGTGTGTGTGTGTGTGTGTGTGTGTGTGTGTGTGTGTGTGTGTGTGTGTGTGTGTGTGTGTGTGTGTGTGTGTGCGTTTGCATGCGTGTGCATGTGTTAGTGCCTGATGTAGACAACTGATAGTTGATCAAATTGATGTCCCCAATTGGATTTTACTGCAGTTTCATATGGTTAGGGTTACAGTTATTTAACTACCAGAGTAAAATTTGAATGTGTAGCTTTCAATATAAACCCGATGATATAATGTACAGTGACAGAGACTTTACAGTACCATCTGCAGCACAGAAAACTAGCTTTCGAATGGTTTGGGCCAGTTAAAGCCAGGGTTCTATTTGTTGACCTGTAAGAAAAGCATGTGGGTAATAATCTGTGCATGCCCCCCCCCCCCACCCACCCCCTGTTCTCACCCACCCTGTCATTCACTACTGCATGCTATTTGTAAAAAAAAAAAAACTAAAGCAGAAATAACATTAAACTAATCTTCAGAGGGTAAATCTGACCTATTTTGCTCACGGAGCGCTTCCTATAAAGCCACCCTTCTATCCGAGCGGTGAGAGAGAGAGAGAGAGAGAGAGAAGCAGAACTAAAGCGAGAGAAAACCCACATCCGTTCTCTTTACATCATTTATTTTAGCCTCAGACTAAATTTCACACCTAAACAATGTGAAGGCCCAACATATACATTTACAGTAGGCGTGTAAAATGCTCGTGATTTGTCACACTGTGAGTGACTGCCACTGTGCAAGGCCTGCGATGTATATAATATTGTCACCTTTCACTATTATTCCTCAGCAAGCGTGTGCACGTGCGTGTGTGCGTGTGTGTGTGCGTGTGTGTGTGTGTGTGTGCCCATGCGTGTGGCTACATGTATCGCTAAACCAAAGCCCTCTACCTCCCCCAAGTGGGCTACAATAGCAACTGACACTAGTTGCCTGAAAGGCAAAGATAAAAGGGGCTTTTTAAAATGTGTGTGCGACCCATACGGCCTCACTTTTTGTGATGTGCTCCCTCGCTAGTGTGCCATCGTGTACTTGTTGTCACGCTTGCAAGCGTGTGTGTGCGTGTGTGTGCGCGTGCGCTCGCTATGTGCCAGCCTATGCCCATTATTTAAACTAGAGATTAGCAGAGAGTGAGAGAGAGGGCACCAGAGCAAAACGGACAAACACGCAAACGCTTGGCGGCGGTCAGGCGACGGGGCGGAAAGGACACAAGGAGGGGAGGGGGGGGGATGACATGCTAAATAAGAGCAGGATTGGGACGGGGAAGAGTGAAAGACACATTATCAACCTGCCATCCCATGTCATTACCGGCGAACATTTTCAAACAATTCAACACATTTCTAAAAGAGCTCACGATGCAACGCTTTGTGAGCTCGTACCTCCACTGTTTTTTGCAGTGTGATACCGTCGTACAATGACGAATAAAATAGGGCTGAAGTGGTTAAGTTGAGAGAGGGAGGTGGAAAGGTATGGAGTGAATGGAGAGAGAGGGGGGGGGGTGAAGAGGATGTGGCGAGACAGAGTGGTGAACAATATGGAGAGAGAGAATGTTCAGACAGAGAGGAAGAGAGAGAGATGGAAGGACAGATACTAAGCGAGGGGAAATAATGTAAAAATGAGAGAAGAAAGGATTCAGAGAGAGGACAAGTGAGGGAACAAGTTGCAACGAAGGGGCCGAGTGAAAGATGGAATGAGGAAAAAACAGCAAAACTGAAATGGGGGGGGGGGGTAGGAGGAGGAAGAGAGGGAAAGGTGGTGAGCCATTCATCTGGAACTGTTCTCCCTCCATTGTTGACACTCTGTGACCTGTGTCGCTCTCTCTCTCTCTCTCCCCCCCTCAAACACACAGACACACACACACACACACACACACACACACACACACACACACCAGACACCACTGAACACACTGGAAAATTGCAGTCTTGCTGCACACACGTGGAAAAAGAATGACAAAAAGTAAAAATATATAAATAAAATATTAAACCAATAAAACTACAATAAAAACAGGATGTGGTTCAATATGTGGCTCTCAGACGTCATGTGACCAGTTTATGACATCAATACTATGTCAGTAAACACTCTGGTCCGGTGTGTTTTTTGGGGTTATATTATTTTTATATTATTAGCCCCGGACTCACAGATATACAGTACAGACCCTCTTCTACACGGCCCATGCCATGTTGCTCACTAGCCTGCCATGTTTTTAATCTGCTGTAGTTATTTTTACCTGAACTTGAAAACAAGCTACAAAATCAGCCTAGGGTTTCATGCCCCTTTAAAGTATCAGTCAAACACCGAGCACTGGTGATCTCTATTAATTTTTTTTTTTTTTTGAACAATGTAAAATTTGACATTTCATTTGGACTGATCAGACACAGCTAAATCAAATGTTAATTTAACGTGGAACCCTAACCCTAACCTGGAAGTGTAAAAGTGGACCTATCCATTTTTACATGTTAAGAGTTACATAAAATCTTTGAATTGTACTATTATGTGTAAATAAACCGTTTGGTATAATGTGTGTCCTCTGAGTTTTAAACAATGGGATATATAGCCACACCTCTAAAACAAGTTAGTGTGACAAAGAGAGAGGGAGGCAAAGCTAACACACACACACACAAACACACTTACGCGCACACACACAGACACACACACACACACACACACACACACACACACACACACACACACACACACACACACACACACACACACACACACACACACACACACACACACACACACACACACACACACACACACACACACACACACACACACACACACACACACTCCAGCCCACATCCACAGTCAAGGTTTTAAAGGGTTAGCAGAGTAGCAGCACTTATATAGATTACCTCCATTTATTCACTATAAATGCATGCGCACGCACAACACACACGCGCACACATAGACACACACACACAATGTAACATTCAATTACCTCCATCTATTCACTACACAAGGCACAAATGTGTGTTCGTACGTGCACGCACGCACACACATACAGAGACAGAATTCAACATTCAATTACACTAAACCTGCTCTATCGATTTCCACTCACAGTGGCACTCGCCTCTGCTGCCTGTGTGTGTGTGTGTGTGTGTGTGTGTGTGTGTGTGTGTGTGTGTGTGTGTGTGTGTGTGTGTGTGTGTGTGACCTTGTAAGAGTGGTGTTGAGAGTTCTATACAGTATACAAGACAGATGTTTTTTAATTGCTTTCTCTGTGTTCAACTGCTATGATAACACTCAATTAATTTTTATATGTGGGCCTCAACCACACACACACACACACACACACACACACACACACACACACACACACACACACACACACACACACACACACACTCATATACACAACACAATCCCCCAAAACCCATAAACGCTCATACTCAGTCATGGAAACACATTGCATCCTGTTACGTCAAGGAAGTAATTATTGAATTCATTCACACACAGAGATGACGCACATACACACACATGCAAACATTGAACAATATTGAATAATTACAAATTTATTGAAGCTCTCGTTACACACATGCACAAAACACTGTCAGTGGTGCGCCAGGTGTGACTTGGGAGTGTGTGTGTGTGTGTGTGTGTGTGTGTGTGTGTGTGTGTGTGTGTGTGTGTGTGTGTGTGTGTGTGTGTGTGTGTGTGTGTGTGTGTGTGTGTGTGTGTGTGTGTGTGTGTGTGTGTGCGCGTGTGTTTGTTTTAGTTGTGTGATGACCACTCTAGGTTGTGGTCATCGGTGCTTGTTTGGTTGCTTTTGAACTTGCACATACACTACACTTTCACACATCCATCCATACATGCACTACACTACTGATACCACTGACTACTCACACCAATCTGTACATTTTTAGTTCAAATAAAATAACTTAAGTTACTCCTGTGTGTCGTATATACTTATAATGCATTATAATCTACTTATAACACTGTATAACTATACCGGTAGTTAACTTATGAGCATTAAAAAAAAATTGCAATGCTTTTATAACAATAATTACAAGTATCACAATACTGAGAACACAGAGCCAAAGGCCATTTCACTATGGGGGCACCAAATGCTACTGTTGCAAAAACATGTTTTTTTTAAATGTTATTACTATATTTAAATGATCTCAAGAGTCATGTAACAGTTAATGTTAAACAGGGTTTTGATGTTCCATACTATTTGCCTGTAATCGCCTTTTTAGGCGATATTTTAGTCATCTGAAATGTTTTAGTTTTAGTTGACTAAATATAAGATTTTAGTCAACTAAAACTACATAGTCATGGGATATTAGCAGAAAAATGTCCAATCTTGGAATAAATTCCTTACCAAAAACCAAAAATCTTCACCAATGTGTTTGTAAAAGTGTCTAGTGACACATCTCACAAAGTCTGAAATGCAGTTTCGTATTTGAAGGCCTTTTTTCGTGATCTAATTTGGGCTATTATGTGACAGCCGGCCTTTTAGGATTTTGAATGTTGCGGGTACAGAAGATGATGTAGTGATCACTTACACCGCATTCAAAAAACCCATTTCTGGAGATTCTGGACCTGCCTGATACCAGGATGAGATCTATGATGGTTTGAGTAGAATCACACACTCTTGCGTATTGGGTAATCAGCTGGGTGAGGCTGCGTAGGTTACAGAACGTATTAAAGGACTTGAAGACAGGTGCGTTTTTCCGGCGCATGTCCGTGTTCCAGTCCCCAATAAGTATTGTTTCAGCACTGTCACTGCCAGCCAAGCAAGTATGTCATAGAAATTACTCTGATCAGGGGGTCTGTAAATGGCACCAACTAGCAAGGGTTTAGCTTTGTTAAATATTATGTCTGCCCACGTCGATTCCTATCGCTCCTGATTACAGAACAGCCTACTATTGCCATGGAATGTGTGCCAAAGGCTCCCCCCCCCCCCCCCCCCCTCCATCACCCAAACAAAAAATAAAGTTAAGCTCATGACAAACAGTAAACAGAGGTCTGGATACACAAATTGAAATGGATGGACATGCCATGAGAAGACATGGCTACCGACTAGCTCAGTTTGACTCGCTCAGGCTTCCTCAGTTGTCACTCATTTTCCTGGTACTCTATATCCCACACCCTCACGTCTTATTTTTTCATTTTCTCATTTCATCCCCTCCAGTGCTATTTATTCTCACATTCTCTCCTTCTTATGCTGTTGTTCATTTCATCATTCCGCCTCCTTGTCGTGTTGCTCTCACCAGTGGTGTAAAGTAAGTACTCAAATGCTGTTTTTGAGACTATTTTGACACTGCATGAAAAGGGGGATAAACGTGGATCTGTGGGCAATGTACTTTGAAAATAGCCGATTTACAAGCTCACAATGCGACGCGTTGAGAACTTGTAGATCTGCTATATTAAAAAAAATTGTGACATAAATGTGGAATGTTTTTGAAACATTTTAGCGACACAAAACTTCTATGGGGATCCCTGACAGAAAAGTCGCTTATATAATAAAATGGCAACACTGATCACTGACAGAAGGAAACAAAGGTTGACCTGAACGAAGAAGACGATGCTCTTGACAGTGAGCAGACTCCAGAATTCCTTACTCGGTTGTCCTTCTGAGGGCCCATTAGCCATTAGAGAGAGAGAGAGAGAGAGAGAGAAAAGTTCCACACATATCATAAAGTAGAGGAAGTAGGGCATTAAATGGCAAAGCGTCAACAGATCAGACAAAAGAAATTGCTTACTGACAGACTTAATAGTTTGCTCACATAAATGCATGTTTTCATGCCCTCGGGGCTGTTCGCAGATGGTAATAAGGGCGCCAAACACAAGCCTCGGCTTGTTTGTTTAGTCATTTGTGAGGAGTAAAGCCTGACGGTGAGATGGTCAGGCTTCACACCTGGATACAGCTTAAAGCCAATTATACTCTGTGCATGTGTACGAGCGTGTGTGAGTGCGTCTGTGTGTGCCGTAGTCCCTGACCAGTTGAACCCTAGCGCCCCTATTCTGCGGTGAACATGAAAGTATCCTATATCTATAAGCCCTGAGCTTAGATTGGAAGATATTTCGTCAAAAGTAGCAGATCTGCAAGCTTGTCGATCTGCTACTCGATCAGCTACTTTTGCTGGTTTTGAATTTGAATCCTGAAAATGTACCGTTTCCACCCGACAGAGACGATGTTTCATCAAATGAGAATGATGAAGGAGATGACGGAGGACGAGAGGGGACGAGGAAGAGTAGGGAAGGAGCTAGAGGGCAATAGATCCGTACGCAGCCATGTGGGACAAACTGGGGAGGGAAGAAGACTCAGGTGTGTCCGACTCTCTGTTTCTGCTAACTTTCGCTATACCTCAGGTAAGGATTAACCCATTAAGACCGGGAACGCATCTGTGTCATTTCAGATTTCTTTGGCTGGTCAAAAATAGCAGATATACAAGTGCCGCGCTATGAGCTTGTAGATCTGCTATTTTTTGAAAATGTGTGCAAATCTTTGAATATGTATATTTTTTAAGCGAACGTTTGTAACTCAAATCTTTGCTTCTGGCGGTCCCTGGAATGAAATATTTTGATATGGGAGTCGGCGGCCAAATACATATGATTTTGGGGGTCCTTGACATGAAAAACTTTGAGAACCACTGATATAGAAACATACGTTTTTCAAAAATCTGTTAGGATTTAGAAGACATTAGATGCGTCCCCGGATTGAATGGGTTAACATACACATGGGCTAACGTGTGTGTGTGTGTGTGTGTGTGTGTGTGTGTGTGTGTGTGTGTGTGTGTGTGTGTGTGTGTGTGTGTGTGTGTGTGTGTGTGTGTGTCTCTTAGCCTTACCCTGAGGTAATAGGCCTACTTGTGTGCACTGTGTGCTCAAGTGTCTGTGCTCATCTCGAGGTCATGTGCGGTCGGGAACTTTTTAAAAGTCAACCGAAGGCAAACTCTGTTTATTCGACAACTTGTAGTACGTGTTGTTACCAAACTGCAGATAGAACCGCCCTCCTGACCGCAACAAGGTCCAGGTTCTTGGCCCCAAGACAACCTATCGCATTGATCCGCCAATTTATGCGTTCGAAAATAAAATCTACAGCTTGGCCCATGGAATAATACTGAACTTCTCTCCCTTCCTTTGGCACCTATGCTGTACTTCACCGGAGTAACACATCAACCTGACATCCATCCCAGTGGGAGGACAGAAAAGTGAACCTTGGCCCTGGAAGGCCTTGAGTGACTTCACCTATGTGTACCCAAAAACAAAACTGTTATTCTTATATTATATACATTTTTATTACGTTCTGTTAATTTGAAGTAATGTTCCTTGGTGTAGCCCAGTGATTCTCAACATGTGGGCCGGGGCCCACTGGTGGGCCGTGGCGGTATTACAATTAGGCCCGCAAATAATTGGCAAAACACAAAAATTTTAATGATAATATGACATAACATTTTTAAAAAACAATAATGTACAAACAATTTTATGCTATTTTCTTCTTTAAAACAAAGAAAAATAGTTTTCATTCTGATAACAATAAATTGGAGCTTAAAGTATACTACGTTAGTTCCATTGATCCAGGCCAGAACTCAATTTGACCACTTGACACCACTTATGGTGGCAACCATTCGGCTGCCGTGTCAGATGGGTGGGCCGAAAAATGCTTTTGAGACTTTCAAGTGGGCCCTGATACAGTAAAGGTTGAGAGCCACTGGTGTAGCCTGTCTTGTCTCTATGGATTATACATGTTGTTCACCCGTGTCCTGTTAGTCTCAGCCAATCATGTGTTAATTGTCCATAGCGTTCACCAAGTCCTATCAACCCTTGTGTCTAGTATTTATACTGTACTCCCCTGTGTTTTCTGTTCCTTTTCAATTTGTTGAAGTCACTTATGATCAGTCTTGGCCTTGTCCTAGTGCTAGTGTTGCTTATATTCCAAGTACCTGATCTCCTAGTGTCTTCTCGTGTAGTATTCCTAGTGCTTTTTCTCCCTAATGGTTTCCTTGTTCATTTGTAAATAAACCCCTTTGCCTGTGTTTCATTTTGTCCTGTGGTTGGGTGCTTCATCCTGACTCGCACAGTGACACCAATCTGGTTTAAAATGGAGGACCAGACAAAAGATGACCCTTACAGACCTGTTTTTGCAAACTCTGGCAAAACCAAGAAAGCATTCCACAGCTTTTGCAGCTGCTAAACCAGCGCAGTTTAGAAACGCTGTCGTTCTCAAAAGCTCCCTCAAAGGGTGAAGTGCACCCCTAGCTGTGCTGCCAAGCAAATAGCGACTCAGTGCTTCAGTGCAATTTGCATGTATTTACATTCTGTAATTCTGCATACATTTGGTGCTAAATTGCAAATGCAAATAAACCTCATTGCAAATAAAGTCCACTTCACAAACGCCAGCGCTGATGGCCACATGCAGTTAAAATAAACATTATTAGCGTCTTCAGTGAGTTGGTCGTAACTAAGGGGGCTGTCACACGCACCCAGACTTCCTCAAGCGAACGTTTCATTCCTTGAGCCCGGAGGGATGGGGCGGTCAAACTCATTTAACCCATTTAGGTCGGGAACCCCAATTTGTAACTATACCTTTCAGGACGGGAACAGCTTTTGGGGTTCTTGTTGCTATGTACAGTATATAGCAACATACATTTGTTGTAATTTTTGAATAAATATTTGAAGTTTTTCAGAAAACTTAGGTCAGGATTTAGATGGCGTTTTTAGAATCGGCCTCGGGTCTAAATGGGTTAAGGTAAGATTGGTCAAAATTAGACTTTTGTGAGGGCCAGGTTCCTTTTTTTTGTCCTTTTTTGCATGCTCCCGATGCTGCAAGGCACAAGCTGTCACCACAGTATTCAGCCACAAAACACAATGGGTAACATTCTTAGGCTAGTGATTTCAGGCGTAGGATTAAACAGGAATGTGTATACATCTTATTTGCATTTTTATACATTGTCGTGTGTACAGGAGCTTTCAGCCTGCCGTGACCAAGCATCCAACAGCCTTTCAGCACGCCAATGAGTGTGCACATGGTGGTGCTGTTAGTTATTACTAGAAGCCTGATGGTCTATATGTGTACTTTATTGTTCATTTGACACTTGGCATGCTACCACTATTGAAGAATGCTACTACAGTTTGTTCGTGGAAACATTCGTAACCACTTAAGCCTCATTTTGTACTTCTATCTACAAGCTCACGTATACAGCTTGTAGATCATGCTATTTCCATTATTTTTGAAAATCTATAATGTGTGTTTGTGTGTGTGTGTGTGTGGGAGAGAGAGAGGGAGAGACGCAACAATACACTTGTAAAACCCTGCCTACTGCAGGAGTGTGTTCAATTCAGCGAGCCAACCACATTCTCAGTTCTCTCATGCACTTCAGAGACCACAAACAGGTTTCAGAGGAGCAGTGTGAAAATGCTCCATCTGTTTGTTTTTGTTGCTCAATGCTTCTGACAGGCAGCCTTTCCAGTTGTCTTTACAATGCAGGTCCTGCAGAACACTGCAACCTCCTGGCATGGATTTACAGTGTTTCCTCTCACACTGGAGCAGAACAGCGCCATCAGATGACCGTCTGTGCAGACGTCGTGTACAAAGCAACTTTTAGCTTTTAGCTCCCACTGATCTCCCAACATTTAGACTGTAGTAGTCAAGACAACTCACTTGTGTATAGGGACCACCATTTTTGACTATTTTGGTTTAGCTTATAATGACGACCTAAAATAAGGGTAACGGCTTGAAAGTGGTTAAATTCCTACTCAGGATTTTACTGTACAGTCTCTACTTTTAGCTCACTCACATGCTCTAATGTTAACACAATATTACTTATTGGTTATAGCCTATTTGATTTTTACTGAGCGTTCCTTTTATTTGACCAGTTCTGTGTTCCTCTTCTCTATCCCTATTCTAACTCTTCCTATAAATGTTGAAAAGAAAAAAAGAATTTCAACCACTCTTTTCAATTAAAGTTGGTTTGTGATTCTGCTATTATGTTGTAAATGACAGAACAGTGTAAAGCCGGGTTAGTTGGACTGCCTCATGACTTGTTGACTCAAAATCTTTCATACTTTTAGGGAGGTACTTCGTAGGGCATTAACGAATAGTGATTTATGGTATTCGAATTATTCGACCCAAAAGTATTCGAATATTCGATTATTCGATTTGATTATAAAAAATCAAAAAATTAAAAAGTTTTTTTTTTTTTTTTTTTCTCAATTGCATTGATGACTCGACTCAAGGAATGCGAGTTGACGTCACACCAGAGCTCACAGCTGCATGTCTGCTCTAGAAAAGCCACAAAAAAAAAAAAATCTTAAAAAAAAAAAAAAAAAAAGCCTTTTTTTTTTCTTTTTTTTTTTTCGAATAGTCGAATAGTGGTTTGATAGTCGAATAGTCGGTTTGATATTCGAATATTCGAATATTCGACTATTCTGTGAATGCCCTAGTACTTCGGTGTAAAAGCAACCTACTTCCACTGTAACAGGAGGAGAAGAACCCTCTGAGAACTGAAAAATATGTCTTGTCACATATCGCCTTCATTGACAATCAGAGCGAGGAGAGCGAGAGACAGCAAGAGAGAGAAAGCTTATTTGTGTGTGGCGCGGGGGTGTTTATTTGTGTGTGTGTGTGTGTGTGTGTGTGTGTGTGTGTGTGTGTGTGTGTGTGTGTGTGTGTGTGTGTGTGTGTGTGTGTGTGTGTGTGTGTGTGTGTGTGTGTGTGTGTGTGTGTGCAGCCACTGACAGACACCTCGCTCCACCGCCTCTACCTCTAAGTATCATGGGATTGAAAAGGAGGATTGTGTAAAATAAAAAAATAAACAATGCATGAACCGTGAGGGGTTGATGGGAGGGGTGGAGAGGAAAGAATAAGAGGGGAGGAGAGATAAATGGAGAGGAGCAGACAGGTAAAGAGAAGGGAGGAGAGGATGGGGTGCAAGTGAAGATACGAGACAAAGGAGGAAGGGGAGAGGTGGGAGAGGAGGGAGGGAGATAAAAATAGGAGAGGGGAGAAAAGTGAATGTCAAGGCTTCTCTCCTTGTCAGACGATGTTGTTGTCAGCTTTAGGTGTCATTAAAAGTCTTGTTGTTCAGAATCTTATCCTTTGTTTATTTTTTCTGTTTGTGTCCAAATGTGTGTGCGTTACTATTACAGTATATGCCTGTATTTACATACAGAAATGTACCAGCACAAGATAGGACATTTGCTATCACAGTGTCGAGCTAATGCCTTTTCACTGCAGACATTTTGACGAGTAAACACAGCTGAAAGTAATAACCTCATGCTGGCACACTATTTCACAACGGCAACATTCAAGGTGGTCTCAGTCCAACCAACTTACAGCGCAGGGTTCATTAGGCTTGGATGTCTGCATTCGGTGGAACACACTGAATGCACATTTTACAGGTCAATGCCAGAGTTTAAATGATCTACGTCAGTTCCTGCCTGGGAAAAGCTTTTTTTCAGTCCCAGCATTACAAAGGTCAATGCCATGTGCCATTTCATATTGATTGGTCAACCGCCAGAGGATAAAAAATGGATGAAAATGTATGGACTGAGAACAGACAGAGTTTTCTCAATTTCATATAGTAGGACAAGAAGAGCTGACCCGTGCAACAAAAGGCTTTAAAGTCTGGTTCTCCAGACTCCCATCTCTGGCTGTAAATGTAACTCAGCTGGCCAAGAAAATCTAATCCTACTGCAGCCTCCCTCCTGTGTCTCTCAGCAACACGGTCTCTGTCAAGAAACAAAACAAACTAAAAAAACTGTCACTGTCACAAAAAAGAAAACGTTATTCACAGTGATGAATTATGTTGACCAAATCAGCTACAATTCTTTGACTTGAAAAAAGTTTTCTGCACAATAATGGAGTTCCCTGACTTCTGGACATGAACTTTACGTGGTGTTGGCTACACCAGTGGTTCTCAAAGTGGGGTCCGGGGACCCCCAGGAGTCCTTGTGGGGTTCCAGGAGGTTTTATAATTTTAAACCTACTTTGACTATTTTCGAATATCTTGAAAAATGTTGCAAGTTTTGGAATAATAATAACATAAATAACATTTACGACACAAATCTTTTTCTTGTGGAGGTCCCTGGTAAAAGAAATCTTTCCCAAAAGGGTCCGTGGCCAAATACATGTGGTCTTGGGCTAGATGGACCATACTTGTTAGTAGGAAAAATGTTGTAGATTTTAGTTCTTTTAGTTCCTTCTTAGGCTATGTTGACAATAATATGTTGAATAAAATTGTATTGTGTGATATGTTTGACATTTTTGTCATGAATCCTGAAAATAATGTGCACTGTATAAAGGGAGGTTTAATTGAGACATAACACTACCAACCAATACAGTACACGCATGCTGACTGTCAATGTAGACTTTGTTTCCCCGTGCTTTTAAAATCTTTGTTTCCCCGTGCTTTTAAAATCATGATGTCAAAATCCAGGCCGACTCTAAGCTCCTCCTCAGACTTTAGGCTCCTCTCCCCGAGCTCCTGTCAGATTTGTTGAAAGAAACACCTTGGCACTTCCCTCGGTTCTTCAAAATCTGCTCACCGCTCATCCCAAATGAAATACTGAAGCTTCCCACGCGATTTCCAAGCACAAGATGACTTCTGACTGCATTCTGTCTGAATGGCAGTTAGAACGATCTGTATCCGTGCGAAAAGTACTAATGACACATTTAATTGCTAGAAACGTTTACTTTAGGCTGTATGCCTCTGCACTTGACATGATGACAATACTAAAAGCCTGTCGGTGGCAACCGAAGTTTGTCTCACTTTGGCTGCTGTAGTCTGTTGCCTGTGTGAAATCTTTCGGGGGGATTGGAGGACAGGGAGAGGTGGCTGCAGGGAGGGTGAGAGCTGGCTTGTTTTGTTTTTAAATCGTAATTCTCATTGGTGGGGGCCCCATATTGCAATATGGAGCTTAAAAACTAACCTGAACAAGTTGTTCTGTTTAAGGGCCCGTTATATTTGCTTGCATGCCGGTGTCGCGCACCGGAAATAGCCGATCTACAAGCTTAGAACACGTCACGGTGCGATGTGTTGTGAGACACCGCACAACTACAGTAAGTATAACTTTACCCTTTACTTCACTCGGGCCAAAGAACCATGTGAATATCACACAACACAACAGGAATTAGGCTTTCAGAGCAGGCTGAACATTGTCGTCTGATGTCACACTAGTGTGTGTGTGTGTGTGTGTGTGTGTGTGTGTGTGTGTGTGTGTGTGTGTGTGTGTGTGTGTGTGTGTGTGTGTGTCTGTCTGTCTCA
This sequence comes from Gymnoscopelus braueri, assembly GCF_963280865.1. NCBI lineage: Eukaryota > Metazoa > Chordata > Actinopteri > Myctophiformes > Myctophidae > Gymnoscopelus > Gymnoscopelus braueri. The sequence goes on along the minus strand of NC_137608.1, from coordinate 46,420,382 downwards.
TGGCCCACAGTTCGTGTCACATCACACTGTCACTTCCCCCTGCAGTGCAGCTTGGGTAATTATCAGCCTATGCCGGCACCGTTCCGTTCCAGCGCACACAACTCAGAGGAACACTAATGAACATCCACTGAATAACATTACACTTTCACTTCCCCCAGCTTGTTGTTGTTGTGTGGTTTTTTGTCTCTCCCTCATCCCTCTCTCTCGCTCCCTCCCTCCCTCCCTCTCTCTCTCTCTCTCCTCTGGCGTCTGAGGATTTGCACGGTTTCTTGTATTGTTTTGTATTCATTTCTCCGTTCCCTGCCTCTCACATTTGGATGGCTGTTTGCGGAGGGGGCGAGCAGCCCTTTGATCACCTGCAGGATTCAGCAGACATACACCTTATCTGTCCCGTGACACTTAATGAAGGAGGAGGGGGGGGAAAGAAACCACTTTGACTGTTTGCCTGGCTGCCTGGTTGCCTCATGAGTGTTTGGCTGTTTACCTGGCTGGTTGGCAGGCAGGAGGCTCAATGCCTATCTGGGCTGGATGTTAGCCTAGTTCCCCCGGCTTCATGGCTGTCTGTCTGCATGGCTGCGTTGTCACGCTATGCCTCCGCCTGTTTGTCTGCGTGTCTGTCTGTCTCCCCTCACCTGTTTGTTTGTCCATCTGTTTCTCCTCTGTCTCTTTGCATTCTTACCGGACTGTCTGTCTGTCAGCCGTTCTGATGTGCTCTTGGGTACATACAGTATCTGTCTGAAAGCCGGTCCTCCTGCTTGTGATTCTGCCTCCTTCTCTCTGTCTGCCACTTCACCTATAGCTACTGCCTGCCTGCCTGCCTGCCTGCCTGCCTGCCTGCCTGCCTGCCTGCCTGCCTGTATGTGTATGTGTATGTGTGCATGTCTGTCTTTCCATCTATTATGTTAGCTAACAAATACCAAATGAACTAAACACTGCAGTGAAACTCTCTTGGTGAACCAGTCACACCCATGGCTGTGGCACAACAACACAGTTCAGATTACGACTATGGGTGAACCTTTAAAGGGGAAGCTTCAGCGCTGAGGTCAACCATTTACTCTAAGTGCACTTGTCAGATCATGAGTGTGATTATGTGATATCGTGCGTTTGTTTTCTGTCTTACTGATGACAAGCCAAGGCAGCATGACGGTTGACATCAGTGAATTGCTGTCAATAACACAGCGCGCGTGCGCACACGCACACGCACACACACACACACACACTGAGAGTAATATGTAGTAACACCAAAACATGCACTGTGCGATTGTCTGCGATTGCATTTGGATGGCTGCCCATGCCACCACCGGTTAGCGTCACATGAATACATGTGTCCTTATTTCATGACGCATCAGTCATCCGTCACGCCCAGCAACAACTGTATCCCCCATTTCGGGTTTTGACGACTGACGCAAAGAAAACCTGCAGCGTTACAGGCAGGTTTTGCTTTTCTTTTTGCCAAGGGTTGAAGAGGGATGTTTTGTTTTTGTTTGTAGAGATACAAGGTTTCTGTTGCCAGGAACACTGACAACACATGAGTGTGTATTAATGTATTCTTGTCACCATCGTACTACTGAACAGCAATGCAATTAGATGTTAATCAGACCTAAGAGAGAGGACCACAGATGGAGAGACAGAGAAAGAAAGATGGAGAAGGAGATGGAGGAGGACAAGTGGAGGTGGGGGGGGGGGTGTGGAGGTTTTTATATCAACATGCAAAATGCTCCTGTTCCTCCGGGAGTGTTAACAAGTGGGAGGAGGCGCAGCAAAGAGCAGGAAAAGGAGGAAGGGGTAGAGGCGAATAAATGAAGAGAGAGAGAAACAGAAAGAGAGACTGTGTGTGTGTGTGTGTGTGTGTGTGTGTGTGTGTGTGTGTGTGTGTGTGTGTGTGTGTGTGTGTGTGTGTGTGTGTGTGTGTGTGTGTGTGTGTGTGTGTGTGTGTGTGTGTGTGTGCGTGTGTGCGTGTGTGTGTGTGTGTGTGTGCCTTTTAGAGAGAGAGAGAGAGAAAGAAATGAGAGAGAGAAATGAGAGGAGATGAGTGTTGATCAAAGTGTGAATATTCACGGTGCTCTCCATCTCTCCGAGATTAAATACTAATTACTCTCAACAGCTGCTCAACGAGCTCGCTAAGACTCATTATCACAATGTAGTACATGTGTACCGTTTTAGGAACACAGCGCTTCATCACCGGGCCACATGTCCGCCGTTTGGAAAATGAAAGCAGCAGCTACTCACCTTAAATGGAAACGCACAGAAGTGCAAATCAATGACGGCGCGTTTGACTGCCGATTTAAATGAATATGAAGTGTTATTTTATCAATTATGTACTTGTGTCATCTTCAGAAAAAGAACAGTGGGTGTTAGAATTATCATTGCTCATGCTATATAGGCTCTACGGACAGCAGCCATATTGCACAGGTCTTAGCCTTACCAATTATACCAATGAAGGCTCTGTTCCATTCTGGTCAAACAGAGTCAGGGTGCTGATATTGTGCACGTTGGCTCACTGGAAACACTCGGCTACACCAGTGGGTCTCAAAGTGTGGTCCAAGTACCCTCATGGTTCATTTAGGGGGTTCCAAATGGCCCCTTGCGGTTGTGTTACTCTGAGAGTGTATAAATGGAACCAAATGGTCCATTTGGTTCCATTTGTACACTCTCAGAGTTATCAGGGTCCTTGAAATTAAAAGGTTTGAGAACCACTGTGCTACAATAAATAGAACAGAGCCTTAATTAGTATAATAGGTAAGACCTGTGAAGGAAGTAAGGAAGGGGCCCGATTTCTTTCCAATATGGCTGCTGCATAGAGCCTATTGCCCTGTTTTGGGACACTTTGTTCCCTAGCATTGATTTAATTTGATTCATATTCAAATATTTACAGATACAGATACTGAAGTGGGATATGTATCAAGCCTCAGGCATGTGATCATGAGGATGAGATGATGATGATGATGATGAGTATAATACTTTGTCAGACATTACAACATTACATATTCAAGGTCGATCAACATACATTTGATCTGGTATTAAACTTTACATTTAATTTTAGGATTTACTGGTGCACAAAAGATTGTTTCAGTCTATCAGTCTAACCCTATATTAGAGTGTCCTCTTGAGTTTCTCAAGGGGCTAACCTACCATCTTTGAGCAGATTTTCTTTTGGTGGAGCAGTTTTGACTGTAAGTATTGACAAACACTCGTACCATGTAGTATTCAGAGGTGGTAGAGTAGCCAACAACTGTACTTAAGTAAAAGTATTGTTACTTTGAAATAATAATGAGCCAGTCATCCAAATAATGACTTAAGCAAGAGTAAGAAGAGTGACACAATGGTGCCAGAACAACCTGGCCTTCAACGTCAACAAGACCAAAGACCTGACTGTGGACTACAGGAAGCTGGGCAGAGAGCACACCCCCATACATCGATGGCGCCGCAGTGGAGAGGGTCAGCAAATTAAAATGCCTCAGCGTTTGGTTTGGTATAGGCCCCAAGGTCCTACAGGCCTTCTACAGAGGGAACCACCGAGAGCATCCTCACTGACTGCATCACTGCCTGGTATGGGAACTGTATTGGATGCAAGCTTCCCTAAGTTCCCTCCATCCAGGACATTTATGGACATTGTCAGCAAAGCTCGCAGGCTTATCAAAGATCCTAGTCATCACAACCACGGACTGTTTCAGATAAATAGGAAGTGGCTTCGTAGCCACAGAACCAAGAATAGCCATCCCGGACAATCAGGCTTATGAACGAACAAGCCAGAAAACAAATAAGCTTGTGAAATGCTAACATTCTTCATGCCATGTAGTACAGCCTGAGTTACTCAAGACCGTGGATAACAATAAGTGGAATTGAACTGCAGTTTCCCTTTTATACAAAATACCCCACAAAGCAGGGGGAGCATGTTGCGAAACTGACCATCATTTCTAGACTCCATCGCCACAACAAGACGATGCATCTAAAATAGATGACTGCATCCGTGTTTAGCCATCCCACTGTTTGAGACGGTGGGATGAGTGTATCCTGATTACATTCAGGGGCTGCGTGGTTTTTTTTGTGTGTCTACGTGTGTTATTTGCTTTTTGTTTGTTGTCTGTGTGACTGGCAGCTTGGCAGCATTAGAGATGATGGCTAATCAGCAAGTTACCGACTAATGGCGCGCGCGCACACACACACACAAACACAGACTGGCATACACTCAGTGACACACCGCGAGGAGTATAATTGTCAGTGATTGCATTTGGATACCGGTCCATGCTCGTACTGATTAGCAGCGCCATGCTGACAGGGAGGGAACGAGAAAGGGAGACTTATTAACTCACACAGTTGTCTGGCTTCTGTTATTAACCAAAAAAGTTGAGCCAATTAAACGAAGCCCGGATCCACTAAACAATAGCGAGCGTGAAACGTTACTTGCACAATGGAAGATGATCTGCAAGACAGAAGCGACATTCAGGGTTTCATTTGTAAAGTAAATGGGGGAGAGGGGAGGGGGGAGGGGAGGCATTTTCTTAACTACTTAAGCTCTACAGTACATACTTTGTTCGATGTCAAATAGTGAAAATAGCCAATCTACAACTGACAACGCGTCGCATCGTGACACGTTTTGCGGTTGTATATCTGCTGTTGTTGCCATTTTTAGGAAGACATTTTACTTCTAGAAGTTTTTTGAAAGATTTACAAAATTTGCTAAAATAGGGGCACCAGCATAGATTTTCTTTTTTATTAAATCGCTAAATTGTGATATTATCAACTATAAATATCAAACATATGAAACATCCCAAAAGGAAATGCACAGAGCAGGGATAAAACATATCCCAACTTCCAAAAAATATGCCAATTTATAACCAGAGGAGTGGATATCAAAAGCAGAAGCAAATCGAACCCTGGGGATATTACAGATATTACAGGTCTACAGACACCTGCTCCCTCGCCGGTCTAAACTATTTATGATTATGATATGTTATGACAACTGATAAACGGATATTTCCATTGACTTTGATGACTCACACTACCATAATAAACGTCCCTCATACTGCTCCGCACAGGCCATATTTGTGGCTAATATTCATAACGACGACAGTACATCATTGCCTGGATGTGTCGCTCTGACTCGTTTTTCACAGGGAAATATTCACGATTATTGACATGCCACCACCTTTGCGGGAGAGGCCTTCAAAAAGGGGATGATAAGACCCGATCAGGAGGAACTGAATCTACCGAAGATCTCCCCTTTCTGTCAGTGTATGCAAGTCAGAGATTGGAAAAGAGAGGGAGGGAGGAAGTACAGCTGAAAACGGATGAAGGAGACTGAAAGATGAGAGAGTGAGCCGGGGAAGAGGAAGGGAGTGAGGAGAGGAGGGGAGGAAGAGGAGGAAGGACGAGGAGGAGAGGGGAGGGGGCGTTAAAAAAAAAAAAAAAAACAAGAGCGGAGAGATGAGGAGAGAGGCAAATGACAGGCTTAATGTGTCTGCGTGAGTGACAGTCACGCATGAATATTGCATGTGTGATTAGGGAGCGGAGGAGACGGAGAGGGCCTAAATGGCTTGTTAGCCAGGGTCCCTAAATACTGGGTGAGAGATGGGGTGTGGGTATAGTGACAGAGAGAGAAGGGGGGAGGGGGGGCAGATATAAATGGAGAGGAGGGGGGGGGACTACATTTCCTGTTAGCTGAGCCTAAACCCTGACACGGTGAAAAAGATGGGGAGATGGGTGAGAGAGAGAGAAAGAGAGAAGATGCAGAAAAGATCCCAGGTGTAAAGATTGTCCATTTTCACATGACTAGAGTTCAATTATTTCCGCCGCTAATTGAACGTACGTAATATCATGGCAGTGACCACCAGTGCGGGGCTTAATATTAACAGAACACAACAAATACTTATTAGCCATAATAGCCAGCTAGGGTGCATAGTGTTGCTCTTCACTCCTCTGAAGCTTAAACACACAGTTTGCCTTTCAGCTTGGCAGCCGCTGCTTATTGGCTCACGGAAAAGCAACAACATCAGAACAACACAGTTACGGAGCAATACCTGATTTATACATGGCTGGGTGCCATGTAGCGTGCGGCGTGCAATAAATACCAGATCTACCGCGATGTGAGCTTGTACGTACATCAGATATTTCCGGTGCGTGACACTGGCTCACAACTGAAGTATAAATCACCCTCAAGCTGTCAGCAATGCCACTCCCAAAACAGCTCCTAAGAATATTTCCATCATTTGCAGCACTTTCAACAGTTTTTTTTTTGTTGGCAGCAGCGATGCTTGTCTCTCGTTTTTTGTGTGTCTTCCAGTACTCCTGGACCTACTTCTGACACTCTGGGGCAGCTGTGATAGGGAAGCACTGGACTAATGCTGATCAAAAGTGGCCGTGCGCCTGTGTTGGCAACATGACACATATCGACAGACCAGACGCCACTCTCCTCTCCAAATTCCTGCTTCAGGACGTTTCCTGGCGGACAGCTTCGTCTGCCCGAGCCAAACACAAACACGCACATGTCACTCACCAATAGACACATACACGCATACGAGCACACACGCACACACTACATTGCACATTCTGTAGATGGTGCCAGACACGCATATAAGACACACAGACAGACACACTAACATGCCAGCTACACAGAGGCTCATGCACACTTGTCACACTTACACAGATGGGTATAAAAATACATCAGTCAAATGGCCTACAGATATTCACAGATGGGACGTATAGAGGGGGTGTAACGGGGTTTAAAGTGTGAACATGTGAGTGACAGGCGCACGGACTGGAGTAGCCATAGTCGATTTGTCCCAAATTAACGGTTTCCCATCCAGGTACAAGCCGTGAAATGTTGTTGTGGCATTTCTAACAATAACAATTGCAATATAACAACGTAATAATAATATATTGTACATTACATACGTATAATTATAATACCTTAGTGCAATATGCAAAACTACAGTAAGGGGTTTGAATGCAGATTGATTTTTGTCCTTGTTCAGGGCCCTGACAACAGTGTATGTGTGTGTGCATGTGCATGTGCGTGCGTGTGTGTGTGTGTGTGTGTGTGTGTGTGTGTGTGTGTGTGTGTGTGTGTGTACTGGGTCTCTCAAACTGTTTTTGCTCTTTGCTTCAATGAAGACTAATGAGATGAAGTCAAATTGATCTGTAACACTGTGATGCCTCCACTTAGATCTGTAGGCCAAAAATATGACCATTATTCTTAATGGCAAATACTTTGCATGGAGTCAACAAGAAGACGTCTTTATGTCATCTGAGCACAGGAGTAGGACTTTTACTTGTAACAGAGTGTTTCTACATTGATACTTTTACTTAAGTAAAAAATATGAGTACTTTTCCCACCACTGCAGATTAACAACATCCCGAAGATCTGCAGATTCATGCAACAACGGTTGTGGTGGTTGCTATTGTCTGTAAAGGTTTGTCTTTAAACATAAAACAATATAACGAGGAGCACTTCTTACTTTCGTTATATTCATTACCTACTCTCACGTTTATTCACCTGCAAAGTGTGCGTGCGTGTGTAAACTTGAACTCAGTGGCACAACAGACAACACATATAGTAAACTATTACTTGAATTTAAAGTGACACATTCTCTGTTAATGGTGGAAGAGACCCCTGCCTCTCTATCAATTCAATTCGAATTGAAAACATACGTTTACATTGCCAAAGCAAAAGTGGAACAAAACAATCAAAACAAAACAATGTACAATTAGATAGATTAAATCTCTCTCTCACTCTCTCTCTCTCTCTCTCTCTTGTGCAAATTGACAGGGGCAAATAAGCCTTTCAAGCATGAAGGATGATGAAACAGAACTCACGATGAGTGGCATTAATTGTTTCAACATTGAATACCCAAAGGTAAAAGCTAGCATTCATTCAGATCTTCAGCACAATGTTGACTAATCACAATATCACCAATTTATTCTGGCCATGTCAGTTAATTTTTTTAAAATGTTTTGGCCTAGTTATCTTTATCAGTTAACTTAATACTGAAATATATACTGAATACTGAAAAATACTGAAACGTACTGCAATGTAGGAGTTACATTTATTAGGGAGCCAAGCACGTAGTGTGTAGGCATCCTATTGTATTGTTGTATTGTTAGTTTTATTCTTCCTCTTGTTTATTTTCTAGTCTCTGAACTAATCAGAGACTAGAACCTTCAACATCAGCCACAACACAACAGACATAATGATCCACAACAGTCTACAATTCCAAATGAGCATTTAGAATTGAAGGCCGTTATGTCACTCAGAGCCCAAAACCTCTAACTTGAACTTTAAAGGAAATAGCAAACTCACACAGGCTAATTGAAGTGATCAAGAGCCAGCCCAAATACATATATACTGTATGCACCCTGTCACAACTCACTACCTTCAACAACAGAAACAACACAGACTATAGAGTCACATCAGTCTTCATTCAAGAGCCAGAAGCAGTCACTCGCTGAACATGATACATTGCCACTCAGTACACTCGGTCATTGGGTCCCAAAATGACAGCAATAGTACAACAGCTTGAATCACATTGGTATATACACACAGCATACAACACAAGCAGAAGCAAATTAAGACAAAAAGAAAAGGTTCATACCTTGAGCAGTCTTCTACTTCACTTCATCAGCTGAGTCAGTGATGGCCACATTTTAGAACTCATCATAGAGAGACGGAGCCCTTCTCTCTCCTGTTCGTTCTCGGACAAGCCCTCCAACGGCGTCTCCAGTCATCTCCATCCTCCATATATCTGGTTAGATTCACCAGTACTTTAGTTTCCTCCCCTGATGGGAGCTCCCGGTGTCAATGGCAGTGACCGACCGACCAGCCTCATTCTCCTGGCTCCCATCTTCTCACTCACCCTTGGTAGCACCCATACAGATGCGTGTAGGTAACATGTTCATCCTGGTTGATATTTAGTATTGCACATAGCATTCTAGTGTAGCACAGTGGCCAGGGACTTCTTAGGGCAGGCTTCAGGGACCAGCACTCACAGCGGTATAGGAGAACAGCCTCTACAGTCGGGATTCCCACACTTTTAAGGTCGCATTGACCCATGAGCCCAGGTATAATAAGTGCATAAGTGCATTCTCCAGGGTGCCCTCCTAGAACACCCCTGCTAGGATGTCAAACTCTGCAATGTTGTGGTCTGGGGTCATCACCTGGGCTCTTGTACCCAGATATATGGCTCCAATAGCCCAGAGTAGGTTGGGAGTAGCCTCGATCTCCAGGATTTTATTGCTTAGTTTTGCTAAAAAATAAAAGCCTGGCCCAACCATAGCCTGTACTGGGTATGAGGAAGTGTTTCATTTCCCAACCAACCAGAGTGCAGTGGGCGTCGCTCGTAATGTTGTGTTAACGGGCGGGGGTTGACGGACAGATCGGTGAACCAATGGGATCAGCCGCAATCTCTCGCCGGCTCTATACACCCGCCCCTCTATACACGAAATCAGGAGCGTTGGGGCAGACTAGGTTGGGAGGGACACCACAAGCCTTGAGTATCTGCAAGAAAAAAAGAAAGAAAGAAAGAAAGAAAATTCAACCACAGAGCTACATGTTGAGCACAAAAAAATTGCTCAACATTGTTTATTGAAATTAGTATTAATATTAGTATTAGTATTTAGTAATTAGTATTTTCAATTGCTTCTGAAACAAATTGTTTTCTTTAAGTGAAAATGGTTAAGTGTGTGTGGGTTTCATTAATGTGTGTGTTTATTGGGTTTTATTTTATTAATAATATTAAGAGCTTGCCACTAATAACTACATTGGTTCCCTTGTAACACAGGTAATTTTTTCTATTTCTTGAAAGGTTTTGGATTTACAAGGTTTCCACCTGACAGCAAAAACAAATGTAAACAAAAAAAATATATATATGTATGTATATATATATATAAAACAACTTTATCTCCATATTACAACTTCTTGTTGTGAGCATGTAATTTGGCGATTTTACTATTTTTTTTTAACAACAATAAAAAGGAACGGTTTTAGACATATACTGTAGGCTACAAGGTTTCCACCTGACAGTAGCCGTCTACTTCTTTTGTTAGCCTATTTGTACACATCAGATGTAACCACAACACACACACAGTCACACACACAACTCATGAGCTTTACTAGGCCTGCATGTTGCAGCATCACTCAAACACAGCTCAAAATAACATTATACAAACATTCCCTTCACCTGATACAAACAATGCTTTATCCTGAATAGTTTTTGTTTGACCAAGTAAAATAAGGGAAATTACACACAATTCAGCTCTATTTTATGTAAATGTTAATGCTAAGCAGCTAACTATGTATGGCTAACTCACCTGCATATTGAATCCAATCAGTAAAGTCACTTTTGTTGTCATGATGATAATTAACTTCTCTCTGATGTCTTGTAGCAGTGTTAACACCCTGGCAACAGTGGTGTAAAGTAACAAAGTATATGTACTCAAGTACTGTAATTAAGTACAATTTTGAGGTATTTTTACTGGAGTATTTCCAATTTTCAGTACTTTTAATACTCCACTACATCTCAGAGGCAAATATTGTAGACCTACTTTTACTCCACTACAAATTTGTAGTCTAGATACTTTGTAGATTTTCATTATTATTACAAAACATACCCATTTCAGCCCTATACATTGCGGCCATTTGAAAATAGCCGATCTACAAGCTCAGATAGTGAGCTTGGCCTTGTAGATCTGCTATTTTCAAAAGATGTTATACATGACAACTTCAACTTGTGAAACTGGGAAATTCTGCATAATGAGTACTTTCTACGTTTGGTACTTTAAGTACATGTTTATACCAATATGTTTGTACGTTTACTCAAGTAAATTTTGAATTCCGGACTTTTACTTGTAGCAAGAGTATTATTTTTCGGTATACTAAAAAACTGTGAGTACTTTTTCCACCAGTACCTGGCAATATCCTACTGAGAACTCTACTCTGTGGTGAGGAGGTGTAATGTTACATTACATGAGTTTATTTCAATCCTTTACTTACAAATCTAACGAGCTTGTGTCAAACACTGACATGTCTGTCGCGTCTCCTGCAGTAAGGGGGGGAGGGGCGGAAAAGAGCCCACGTGTATACTTCGAAGCTAGGGAGCGTCTAAAAATAGCATTCACAGATTGTCTACTTTCTAATCTAGGGAGTGTCTGACAATAACGCTTAATTTGTGTCACAATTCGCTCTTTTTAAGAGTATCTATTTCATAAATGACAACTATAGAGAAAGACTATGTTTTAACTGAAAAAAGTTTGTTCAATTCTAGGAAACAAAGTAAAAGTAAAATGTGACAAAATAATAGATATTAAATAACCCATCACACTAATAGGCAAGTCAATTGAACAGTAGTATATTAACATACTGTGTTAAGTTAGATAACTGAGGCTGACTTGTTTCAGCAGGATATATTAGGTGTTGTGCATAATTATATAATAGGCTAACAATAGTAATAATATGGTGACATTTAGATATGAGAGGTCCTCAAATGAGAGGTTTGTGTCGGGTGTGAGTGTTTTTTTGTTTTTTTTGTAAGTACAACACGCAAAACCATTGACCTGTGACAACTAAATGGAGGCATTACATACAGCTAATTCCCTAATTTAAGCCTAAAAGCCTAAACTTCTTACAGTGGTAAAAGGGCACCCCAACATCCACTATCAGGGTGCCAGAATGTGATTAGCCAACTAATCACTCTGTCACTATGGTGATAAAACTTAAGCCTAATTAGAAAGTTAGTTCTAAGTTTAAAGTACTACAATCTATGTTGTCTAGATGAAGTACAATGTAATTGGCAAATTCTCAACAAAAGTTTAATATCTGCCAAATAAAATAAATACATTGCAATATCCATAATACCTTTCCAATCAGCTGTCTCCAATGCTCTTTTTTTTATTACATGGGCTTCTTTCTCTCAAATTCAATCTATTCTGTTTCTATGGCTTATTGCGCACATTGCATTATCTTTGATTTTATTTATTTGACGTTAGTTTAACCACAAAGCACAGTAAAGATTGATAAAGGTCATTAGGATCTGATAAAGCCTCCATGTTGAAAATAAAGCTTGTGCAATATATGGTTTGTGGGGTATTCTTTTGTTTTTGTTTTTAAAGGTCAATAGAATTCATCATACTACATTGATAACAGGCCGTGCAGTAACACTTGCTTGCACCCTTTTCCTGGTTGCATATTCAGTGTCTGACATAATTAGAACTGGACCAGCTACTGAGTAATGTCAGACAAACATTTACCATGATAAATCAACCTTACTAATGTGAAACTTACATTTCATCTCATGAAAATCTATTGCCACTGTTACATGTTACGATGCTGTGCCTCTGAGACTGCAGACTAGTCTTCCTGTCTTCACGGCTCATAGTTTCCACCAAAGGAAACTAACTACTGTGCCCATGCAGGAGTTAGAATAGACACTTTCTGCCCGTCAACATTTATGATTAACAAAGTATTAATAGTCAGTTAATAATTAAAAAAACATTTACAGAGTGATATTCTGCACAGATATGAATACAGGTGTGTATTGAGATTTTGACTTTGCCCTTTGGTGTGTCTTATTGGGCACAAAAGGTTTGAAAGCAGTAGTTCTCAAACTTTTTCATGTCAAGGACCCCCAAATTGATATGTATTTGGCCACGGACCCCCATCTGAAAATGTTTTGTGTTTTGTGAAGATTTGTGTTAAAAAAAATCTAATGGTTCAAAAATTTTCAAGCACTTTCAAGATTTTTCAAAAATAGCAGATCTACAAGCTCGCAGCACTGCACGAAGTGACATGCTGTGAGCTTCTATATCTGCTATTTTTGCATAGCTAACTTATAAAATATGGATAAAGGGGTTAAAATGATAGTGACGCTGTATTAACAACTTTTTCTGGGGACCCCCTGGAACCCCACCAGCTCATCATTTCTATGAAATCATGACATTCCTTTTCTTTCTAGATGTAGTCTTGTGCTAGTCAGTAGTCAGCCTCTCAAAATACAGATGCTTGTACATTATGACAGGCAACACCCCCTCAGAGATGTAGCGACCACTTATACCAGGAAGAGGCTTATTGCACAGGAAACATGGTCTGTTGGCACATCACACCTCACATTGTTGTTCTCACACAATGCATTGAGATGCACACACAAAAGTATATAAACAATTGAAACACAATGATTCAACACCATGAATAGAAAAAATACAATGTGTAATTTAATTGCAACTTTTTGATAATAGAAGAAATATAATAAAGATAGTAAATAAAGATAGTAGAACAGTATAGAATATAATATGTATAATGAATTTTTGTTCATAAAGCCTGTTGAAAATGTAAAGCTATTTTGGACGCAAATGGAATTATTAAAATAGTGGCATTGTAAAGCATTATCAGATAAGATAATTCCTTTCCTTTTAACAGGTCGTTCATGAAAGTCCTTGCGGTCTTGGTTCCAATGAGAACCTGTGAGCAATTGGGGTTAAGAGTCTTGCTCAGGGACAAATTTCATATCATCGGCACATATGCTGGGATAGCCTGGAATCGAACCTGGGGCAACCAGGGCCAGCTGGTTCCCTAGGCGGGCTCACTAACCACTCAGCTATGGCCGCCCCAACACACAACTGTAATGAAGATGAACCAATTCAGCAAGCTAAACAAGTGAGAAACACATCATAATGTGTTTCTATATTTCCTCAATGACATGATGTGAAGTATATGAGTAGGTCTATCTTCTTGTCATGTAGATGATGGTTAAGGTGAGGAGGCTGCAGAGCACAACTCCAGTTCTGGCGATAGAGAGAAACACCAGGATCCTCATCTGGTTATGACAGTCATCTTCCCCAACGCCCAGCCTGGTCCCATTTCCATACAGTATCTCCCCACATGACGCCACAGCACAGTAGTAAGTTGCAGTATCAGAGAGACTCAGGTTTCTCTTCAACAAGTGATAGATACAGCTTTGTGCTGAAGATTCCTCATCAAAGCTTCTTTCACAACTACCATTCCTGCCTCCTTGAGTGTATATAACACCAGGTTGAGATTCTCCGGAACTTCTGAACCAGTAGACACTGTGTTCTCCATCACAGATCTCAGTGTGGACGGTACAGTTCAGAGTCACAGAGTCTCCTGGTTGGACTGACTCAGACACCGGCTGTTGCACAATAGATCTAACGTTAGACGCTGAACCTTTTACGCTGAGAAAAGCTCCCTCTGCAAACATAGGAATATACTGATTGACAGTCACACAGTAGTAAGTACCTGAGTCTGAAAGATGCAGATCTGAGATCTGCAAGTGATACGTTCCCTTTCTTGCAGTGTGCAGTGAGAAGCGTGGATTGTCCTTGAATTCATCATGTAGAGTGCCCCTTTGATCAAAATTATAAAAGTTGGACACAAGCTGGGGTTTCCCTCCTGGTGTTTGCTTGTACCAAATCAGGTTTTCTGAGCTTTGACCAATCTTGAGGAAGCATTGCAAAGTGACAGTGTCCCCAACGGTAGCTGATATAAGGCCACTATCTTGATGGAAGGCTGAGGCTTGTTTCAGATGAATTGCTGTTAAAATAAACACCAATTTCAGATTTACCAAACAATTTATGTTTAAGTTGTCGTATTGAGTATATTGTGTTGGAAATGTCTTATTGTAAAATACATGAAAAAAAACATTATACTGAACCGCATACAGGAGTAGGTGATGGTCATACAGTTTTAATCACATAAATACCCTAAAAAAGCCCCAACTTACCAATTTTCCCAAAGAACAGAACTACAAGACACAGTGTGAACTTCAGTCTTGTCATCTTGTTAAATCGAGTCTGCATAGAATGAAAGAATTTCCGTACTCCTCAATTCAGAGATGAGATCAAGTTTGATTAGCACTGCATGAAAAGAGTCAAATGAGGTTTATACAGCAGGCAGCGTATCCTGCAGATCGACTTGAGTGTCTGCTGCCCACAGAAGTCAGCTATACCAGTCAACATACGTACGTACAGATATACCAACACGCATGAACCCGTGTGGTTTTCTCATTTTCTGAGATAGGAAACGTTTTTTTCTCACCGTAGTGGTGCTAGACTAGATTTGATTGGTTGCATATAAACTTGGGGCCCAGCCCCAAACCTTTTCAAAATCCTACTCTAAACTAGAGTATTCAACACGTGCAATGTGCATTTTCCTGTTTTCAGTGTTAGAATTTTGTTATATGCATTATGAATTTAGTGATGTGTATTTGTTCATTGGTAGTGGTTGAAGTAAATTCCCTCCCCTTCACTATTAAGATATTTGGGTCAAGATAAAGCACTATACAAAGGTAATCCTTTTTTTGTGTGCGTGATTTAACTTTGCCAGCTAGGAATAGGATTTGAATGTTATAACATTACAGTGTAAACATCAGAGTAGCCCACACGCATTATCAAACACAAATATCTGCTGAATGCATGATGTGACCCCTGTGCATCCTTAACACAATGCCAACATATCCAGTCTTGTCAGCTGAATGAATTCGGACAATGCACTCAACACTTTAGGTGTGATCAAGGTTAATACTTTGTTAATCATAAATGTTGACGGGCAGAAAGTGTCTATTCTAACTCCTCCGTGGCACTTATAGTTTCCTTTGGTGGAAACTATAAGTGCTGTGAAGACAGGAAGGCTAGTCTGCAGTCTCATGGAGGGATAATGATTCTCCTTTGACTTGTACAATACTCAGGCAAATTATATAACCTAAAATATATATATATATAAATAAAAAAACATTTACAGAGTGATATTCTGCACAGATATGAATACAGGTGTGTATTGAGATTTTGACTTCCCTTTGGTGTGCTTTATTGGGCTCAAAAGGTTTGGAAACTTCTCAAACCTTTTCATGTCAAGGACCCCCAAATTGATATGTATTTGGCCACAGACCCCCATCTGAAAATGTGCTTTGCGAAGATTTGTTTGGTCATTTTTCTGTCTCTGTGTCCACAATAAAATTTGCATCAGCAGCTACAGGTGTGCGGCTATACTCTTTTATTATTTAATAAAATAGAAAGGTACCATGGACAGAGAGAGACAGACACACACACACACACAGATCTGGACTGGAGGGGCGTGAGAGAGGGAGAGAGATCGGTTTGAAATGTCTTTGATGTGAGGATATCTTGTGATGTCAGTCATTAGACCTCAACATTACTTCATATTCTTGTTAACACAACAGACCACATAATGCAGCTTTGAGCTTACATCTGAACTTTTTTTTTTTATTTAAAGGCAGTAACTTTTTTTTACATCATTCAGCCCTGGCCATCCAGTTTCATTTCAGTAGATCAGATGCCTAATGATGGTGGGTGATGTGTATGTAATAATATCCCTTCATTAACGTGGCTCATCAACTTATAATTTAGATCAAGATCAGCTGTGATAGAGCTGACCTGTTGTATAAAAACGAGCAAAGAAAGACATCTTGGAGAGAGAGAGAAAGAGACAGAGAGACAGAGAGACAGAGAAACAGAGAGACAGAGAGACAGAGAGACAGAGCGACAGAGAGACAGAGATAGGAAATGTTCTTTTTTGTTGTTGCTGTTGTTTTGTGGACCACAACAGTACAGTACCTGCACACAGCTCACACTGTGGGCATTGGACTGTGATATTGTTGGTGTTGGAATAAACAAGCACAACATGCACAAGTACTCCGGGCAGAATAGACGCTTTGCGGCTTCTCGCGCTGCTGGCATTTGTAGCGTTGCATAAATACTCAGCACTCCCATTGAAAACGATTCAAAACATGCACTGGCCGCTGTAAAACAGACTGGACACAGCCCCTTCGTCTTGTTATAGCACAATGCAACTAGGAAGAAATGACTATGTTTGGCCCCACTCATTGTTTTTCTGACTATCAACTATCAGTAAGTTTTGTGTGTGTGTGTGTGTGTGTGTGTGTGTGTGTGAGTGCGTGCGTGCGTGCGTGCGTGCGTGCGTGCGTGCGTGCGTGCGTGCGTGCGTGCGTGCGTGCGTGCGCGCGCGTGTGTGTGTGTGTGTAAACTGTTCATTCCTCTTATGCACCGTGGTCAAATATTATCAATATCGGGAATGTAGATGTGTTCAAGAGACACCAGCTCATCATTTCTATGATATCATGACATCCCTATTCTTCCAGGATGTATTAGTCTTCTACTAGTCAGCCTCTCAATGCATGTATAATTATGCTCATTTGAATCATATGACTAATGTGAAACCCTATATAGCTAACATCAGAGCACCTCTCAGTCTGAACATCTAATGAGAATACTGTTAATTGCTATTATTTCAGCTCTCCACCACATTAGCAAAATGCTGGCTGCAGGCTGACAAGAGTATAGTGGCGAGGCCCCCTCAGAGATGTAGCGACCACTAAGTACTTAATACCAGGAAGAGGTTTATTGCACAGGAAACATGGTCTGTTGGCACATCACACCACGTATTGTTGTTCTCACACATCTCAATGTACACACTAAAGTAAATACATCTTTGAAACACAATGATTCTAGCCTGGAAACCAGACAAATCTGCCATTGCAAAAAAAGATTGATGGTCTCCCAGTGAGCCATAGTCGTCTATTAGACCTCCGTCTAAAACTAGGTTATAATTGGTCTAAAAGTGAAAGTTTTTTCAACGTCTATTCTTAGCCTAGACGTTGATTAGCTGTTTTTTAAGCGTCTATATTTAGACCGTCTATATTATAGACGTCATTTCAACGGCTATGATATAGACGGTCTATATATAGACGCTTAAAAAACAGCTAATCAACGTCTAGGCTAAGAATAGACGTTGAAAAAACTTTCACTTTTAGACCAATTATAACCCGGTTTTAGCCTAGACCTTAGACGTTTTTTAAACGTCTAATAGCCCGAAAAATGCTCAGTGGGCTGGCACTACAGAGATTCTAGACTAATATCTACACAGTGATATTTGTCTGGCCATGCCAGGCTACAATGATTCAACACCATGAATAGTAGTAACTTTATTGCAACTTTTTGATAATATAAGAAATATAATAAAGATAGTAAATAAAGATAATAAGTAAAATAGAATGGAATACAATGTGTACAATTAATTTTATTCATAAAGCCTGTTAAAAATGTAAAGCTATTTTGGATGCAAATGGAATTATTATAAAAGTGGCGTTATAAAGCATTATGACACAAATGAAATGAGGTCAGATGAAACGATTCAGCAAGCTAAACAAGTGAGAGACACACCATAAAATGGTGTGTCTCTTTCCACAACTTGACATGATGTCAAGAGTAGGTCTATCTTCTGGTCATGTGGATGATGGTTAAGGTGAGGAGGCTGCAGAGCACAACTCCAGTTCTGGCTATAGAGAGAAACACCAGGCTCCTCATCTGGTTATGGCAGTCATCTTCCTCAACGCCCAGCATGGTTCCATTTCCATACAATATCTCCCCACATGAGGCCACAGCACAGTAGTAGGCCTAAGTAACAGAATCAGAGAGACTCAGGTTTCTCTTCAACAGGTGATAGATACAGCTGTCTGTGTGTTGGAGATTCCGTATCAAAGCCAATTACCATTCCTGTCTCCATGAGTGTCTATGGCACCAGGTTGAGATTCTGAACCAGTAGACACTGTGTTCTCCATCACAGATCTCAGTGTGGACGGTACAGTTCAGAGTCACAGAGTCTCCTGGTTGGACTGACTCAGACACCGGCTGATGGACGATAGCGCTAACGTTGGACCCTGAACCATTTATGCTGAGAAAAGCTCCCTCTGCGAGCGCTGGAAGATAGGATTCACTGCGTACACAGTAAATACCTGAGTCTGAAAGATGCAAATCTGAGATCTGCAAGTGATTTGTCCCATTTTCTGCAGTGTGCAGTGAGAAACGTGGATTGTCCTTGAAATCATCATGCAGAGTGCCCTTTTGATCGAAATTATACAAGGTAGACACAAGCTGTGGTTTCTGTCCCAGCAGTTGCTTGTACCAAATAAAGAGAACCGAATCAGTCTTGTAGAAGCATCGCAAAGTGTCCCCAACGGTAGCTGATATAAGGCCACTATCTTGATGGAAGGCTGAGACTTACTTCAGATGAATTGCTGTGACAAAAAGAGGCCAATTTCAAATGTATCAATCAATTCATATGTTGTCTTATGGAATATACTGTGTTGGAAATGTCTTATTATAAAATAAATGAAAACACATGAACTGAACTGTGTACAGAAGGTAATGATCATACAGTTTTAAACACATTAGGCTGTTTAAAAAGTCACAACTTACCGATTCTCCCAAAGAATAGAAATGCAAGACACAGTGTGAACTTCAGAGTTGTCATCTTGTTCAAATGTCTGCATTTAGTCGACCAGGTCGACTTTGATTGGCACTGCATGAAAAGAGTCAAATAAGGTTGAGTATATAGCAGTATATCCTGCAGGTCAATTCACATGAAGTGAACAGATCATGGTTAGACAGAGAGAGAGAGAGAGAGATAGAGAGAGAGAGAGCTCACATACTAAAGTGCAGATTACTCTCTCTCTCTCTCTCTCTCTCTCTCTCTCTCTCTCTCTCTCTCTCTCTCTCTCTAACAATTACTACAATGACAAAAATGTAATAAATTAACTTTTAAAAGCTACAAGCTCACAACACGTTGTGAGCTTGTAGATCGGCTATTTTCACAGTTTTTGAAATAGGCCGTAAGTGGTTCATTCATAATGTATTTTCTCTTTTGGGTCTGGAGTGAATACATTTGGGAAACACTGCTTAGTACTTACGTCCAACCTTTTCAGCTGAACGAACTCCTCTCAGACTATGCATTCAACACTTTAGGTGTGATCGAGTTTCATAACAAAACAACACATCCCAAAGTGATGCTATGGAAGAAACTTAGACTCCCTTACAGCTCACAAACATCTTTAAAACAACTTTTCTTTCTCCAGTGAAAAATATAGAACATCTCATACCATGGGTCTCACACTTGTCATGTCCTCACAAACCCCGAATTGACTTTTCCTTAGGCCATGGACCCCCATTTAATATTATTCTAGTAGAGACTCTGATATTAAATTATGCTTTTGTTTAAATTGTATTCTCTAAATGTACATGAGAAATTGTTTACTAGCATTGAAACATAGCCACATTGTTAGAATAGTCACTCAGATGTTTTTAATGAATTGAAAGTAAATGTAATTATATTGAAATAATCTTTAACTAACTACTCCAGGCCCCTGGAATCCTCTCAAATATACCCCTGGGTGTTCCCAGGTCAGGACCCCCACTGTCTTATACAACAAATTGGATAGTATCTTATTTCATACATTCATCTTTTCACAGTTACTTTGTGTAACTGTTACTACTGTGTGTATTTTGTCAGTAAGTGTTTCCTGTGATGTAATGTTTACTCTGTGTGCATTTGTGTAACACATCAGGTACACAGTGGGTACCTAGTTGCTCACATTAACTTGGCATGCCTGCCTGCCTGCTTGTGTTTACTCAATTGCTGGCTTGTGTTAATATATCACCCTCCCTCCTACCCACTTCACCACTCACTCACTCACTCACTCACTCACTCACTCACTCACTCACTCACTCACTCGACCCACCCACCCACCCACTCACTCACTCACTCACTCACTCACTCACTCACTCACTCACTCACTCACTCCCCCCCCCCCACCCCCCTTTGCCCCTCTCTCCATAACTATAAGTGCTTTCTGGCCTCTGTGAGTAACTGGATTTAGTATTGTCTGTTTCATGGCTAACTTGCATTACATCTAACACCTGTTCACTACCAGCCGTGAATGAGGTTTACTTGAACCTTTGGCGCCAGTGAGTGAAACAATGCACGTCTCGTAGGGCAGCTGATCCGTCAAGTCTAGCAAGTTATCTCCGGCGGCACCTGCAGCATGTAATGAGTTCATGAAAGCTGTCCCACAGCGTGCTTCGGTCTTCTTCCAATGACAACACTGCCGCAAGACGGTAACAAGCATAAAGTGTTGGAAGGTTATACAGTCAGAAGAGCTGCTTGGATTTCAGGGCTCAAGAACCTGCTCAAGGGACGTTTCCCTGGACGCAACTCTATAGGCTCTGCTGTCCCTCCTGCCCACTGGTGCCCGATGCAGCTCTATTGGCTCTGCTGTCCCTGACCACTGGGGGCCCTGGACGTATGCACTATATGACCCTTAACAACTAACTTCATGTTTGATATCTCTACGGGGGCCTTAGAACTAATTAAATGCTCAGGGACCGTTTTATCTAAAATCATGCATAGCCACACATAATGTATTGATATTATTGAAATCTTCATATTTAGAAGCAAACCTGAGGCTTTTTGGGGCCACTGGTGGTCTGGGGACCAGGGTATTTGGCTTGTAAACCAGGCATGCGTGCATGCGTGCATGCGTGCGTTCGTACGTGTGTGTGCGTGCATGCGTGTTGTGTATGTGTGCGTGCGTGCGTGAGTGCGTGCGTGCTCCACAGAAACCTTAGTCTGCATAAGCACTTTCAAACACAGCTGTTATTTCCATAATTGTGCTGCAGGGAGAGCGATAATAAAGTTTAATATCTGCTAAATGATAAGCTGGCTGCTGGACGGCAGTCATAGACTTCAGTCTTTCAAAGTACATCCAACTACCCAGTGTTTCTCATGAGTCTCTGAAGGTATTTTAAGGACTCAGGGAAGAAAATGGCACAGTGTGTGTGTGTGTGTGTGTGTGTGTGTGTGTGTGTGTGTGTGTGTGTGTGTGTGTGTGTGTGTGTGTGTGTGTGTGTGTGTGTGTGTGTGTGTGTGTGTGTGTGTGTGTGTGTGTGGAGACGCAGGTGGTGAGTTGCAGGCTCCCAAGGCCTGGGGGACATTGCTCAAATCACCAGAGACCAAAAGAAGAACATTCTTTACCTCTGTTCTCTCTGTCTGTCTCTCTGTCTCTCTCTCTCTCTCTCTCTCTCTCTCTCTCTCTCTCTCTCTCTCTCTCTCTCTCTCTCACTCTCTCTCTCTCACTCTCTCTCTCTCTGTGTGTCTTCACCCTTCTCTCATTTACTCATTTCTCTTTCTTCCTCTGTCCATTTCTTTCCCTTTTACCCTCCAGCTCTCCTTCTCCTTCCAGGTTTTTCTTCTTTTTCCCTCTTTCTTGTTTTTTTCTTTTTTCATTCCACACAAACTGTGTGCAAGTAGCTCCCCCTAGTGGCAAAAACTGATATACAGGTTAAGGTTTTGTTTAAGGAAAGAAAAGGAAAAATATTTTTTAAGGATGCACATTAGGAGACCATCAATTTTGATTGTGTAATGGAATGACCCCAAAAAGATCAAATCATGTGAACCACATGGGAACAGCAAGGCATTGTGGATCTCAGACCTCATGAGGCCTGTGAAGTCAGTCATCTATGAATAAACTTAAACTCTAAAGATAAACTTAAAAATCTCGAAAGCGTTCGCGGCCCATCCATCTGACCACTTAACACGGCAGCCTTTCAGCATTTTCAGAGCATGTTTATTTGAATGATCGATTGATTGTGTTCCTGCTTGGATCTGTTGAAGTAGAGTAGTATACTTTTAGTTCCTATCCGTCGCTGGTCTATGACATATCTGACGTATGTATGACTCCACATTGGGTAAGGTTTCAGCCTAATCAGAGTCCCTTTTCCATTAGTCAAGACACATTCAAGTATAAGTGAAAGTGGAGGTACTTCTGTGGCCTATAGTGCGTAGCAAAAAATACTGAAGGGGGCGTCAACAAGTGTCATTTGGAGCGGCGGACATCTTGGTGGGGGATAAACAGGTTGACTTAACATTGACCCCCACCAGTATGTCTGCAGCTACTATGCCACGCCCCCCCCGTGGTGACGACACGTTGCCAAGCACTATTGGTAGTGTGCATACACATTTTGGCACTGATTGGTCCAGTGGTCGTTTGCAAGATTAGATACACACACATGCACACGAGCACATGCTCGCGCTTGCGTGCGCACACACACACACACACACACACACACACACACACACACACACACACACACACACACACACACACACACCTCAGCACCACCAATGCTCTATAAACAGTCCCAACCAGTCCATGGATTTGAACCAGCAAACGTCTAATCAAAAGAAAGTGATGAGGATGTTTTCTGATATGGGCTATATGTCACAGTAGTTTTAACATTATATTACAAGCGTTGCAAATCTTTTTGCCCCCAAATTTATGTTACCATTGATTGATTATTTTTTCATTATCGATTATGTCGATTAGTTCAACAAACTGTTGCCCCCCTACTGTCATTTACTTACTTCCCTCCATTGTCTTCATGTGTTCTCTCTCCCATCGTGTTCCAAGTGTTCCTCCTTCTCTCACAACCTCCCTCTGTCTCTCGGCAGTGTGTGTGTGTGTGTGTGTGTGTGTGTGTGTGTGTGTGTGTGTGTGTGTGTGTGTGTGTGCGTGCGTGCGTGCGTGCGTGCGTGCGTGCGTGCGTGCGTGCGTGTGCGTCACCTGAAAACCCCAGGTCATCTCAGGTGTTTTCATTCAGTCCGAAAGTGTGTGTGTGCACGCTCGTGCGTACGTGCGTGTGTGTGCGTGTGTTTGATATGACACAGTGAAGTGTTACATAAATGGCCAATGACTCCCCAGGCACCTCATCCATCTAAGGCTGTGTGTGTGTGTGTGTGTGTGTGTGTGTGTGTGTGTGTGTGTGTGTGTGTGTGTGTGTGTGTGTGTGTGTGTGTGTGTGTGTGTGTGTGTGTGTGTGTGTGTGTGTGTGTATGCGTGTGCGTGTGCGTGTGTGTCGCACACGTAAGTGCATGTACTGATGTGTGTGTTCATGTGTGAGCCAAGAAAACATCACCTGAAGGCCCCCAGGTCCTGTCTACCACATACAGGTGTGTGTCTCAGGTGTGTGTCCATGGGATGCACCAAGGGATGTTTGTTTCC
The DNA here is from genome assembly GCF_963280865.1 of Gymnoscopelus braueri. Classification (NCBI taxonomy): domain Eukaryota; kingdom Metazoa; phylum Chordata; class Actinopteri; order Myctophiformes; family Myctophidae; genus Gymnoscopelus; species Gymnoscopelus braueri. Next base: position 46,396,509 of record NC_137608.1, on the reverse strand, counting down.
AGGCCAACTGTTGCCATCGCCAACCGCAGGCCTGGAACATTCTCTTTGTTTATTTCTATTTTGAGTGACACAGCCTCTGTCTGTCTGTCTGTCTGTCTGTCTGTCTGTCTGTCTGTCTGTCTGTCTGTCTGTCTGTCTGTCGGTCGGTCTATGGTGAATTCACGTAGTCGACATAAAAATCCATGTCCACTGTCTCACTACTGCATCAGTAGGTGTAGTGGGTGTCTTGTCTTCATGGTCAACACTGTCACATCCGTCGCCAACTTCGGAAGTCCCATAGGACCATTGGATCAGCGCTTCTGGTTTTCCAACTGCAGTGGTGGAGCAGCGCTTCGTGACTGTATAGTCCAACACGGGAGTGGCAGCCCTTGTGACACTGCTCACATAGATGGCAGGTCTTTCAGACTGGTTGCTAGTGCTTCTGTGGGCTCTCTTCTCATCCCACTGAAGCAGCAGGTGTTCTTCAAACCTTCTGAGTTTCAAGCCTCCAGGTGTCTCTGTTTTTTGCTGATGTGATTGTGTCGATGTTTGTGGCTTTTTGGTCTTGCATAGGTCTTTGTATCGTATAGCTGTGGCCTCTTCCCCGCAGCGAGCTCTCCAAAGAGGAGGTCTTTTGGGATTCTGCCATCCTCCATAAGGCACACATGACCCAGCCAGCGAAGACGTCTCTGTTAAGGAGTGCGTACATTTTTGCACATATAAATGGGATAAATATGCGTTCATTTGAATGAATTTAATCTCAAAGACAAAAATTACAATGTTAGTTAATGAGTATCTACTCAGAGCACTCTATGACGTTGAAACCAGAGCACTCTGAAATCAGAGACGATTCTCAGAGCATATTTAGGAACACACCCATAGTAGAATACTGAGTGACTTTGGACATATCCAATTGTCCACCAGTCTCCGGCCACTCCCAAGTTGTCCCAGCTACACACCTGTTCCCACTCATCAGCCATGCACTTCTCTGTCCTGCCTGTTACTGTCAAGGACCCCCAAATTGATATAAGTATATTTTTTGCCACAGACCCATCTGAAAGGATTTTGTGCAAGGGCCCCCCCCAAAAGAGAGGATTTGTGTTGTAAGACATTTTCTACAATATTCCACATTTATTTCCAAATGTTTTGAAAACAACAGATCTACAAGCTCACTGTGTGTTGCATGATACATTATGAGCTTGTAGATCAGCTATTTTGTTTATAGCGTAAGTACAAAATAGGGTTAAAGTGGTTTCACTGATTTGTATGCTACTGTATACTCAATCTGGGAACCCATAGCCAAATGAGAAGGAAAAACAGCGCCCTCTGCTGTTTGTAATCTGTTCTTGAGAGATTACTGTATACTACCTAATTTAGCTGGGGACCCCCTGGAACCTCTTCAAGGAACCCTGGGGTATCCAGAACCTACTTTGAGAACCATTGGCCTATAAGACTGAATGTTGAGTGAATGTTTCTGTTTGTTCTTTGTTCTTTGTTCTAGTCTTGGCTCCGTAGATGTTACAATATAAATGTTACAAAGTAGCATTATGTGGATTTCAAGTGTATTCTGAGTTATGCTTTCAGTCAGTCTAGCTTGTTCTTGTGAGTTCTACTTCAATATTGTAACTAGTGCTTTTGGCCTTCTGCTCGTGTGACTTATTGAATATTTGCCAGCTGCATTGGGTGTATTTGCCTGCTTGGACTGCTTTGTGATTTTCTTTTGACCCGTGCATGCCTCACTCTGATGTAGGCCTGTTGTCTTGTTCTTAAATAAACTTGTTCTGCATTTGGGTCCAACTCCTCAGACAGTTTGTAACAGGTTCTGCAATGCATTTCTTTATTCTTTTATACTAACCATTCCCACACAGTTTCACTATTGAAAGCATATCATTGAATTCAAGCATTTATGACTGATTTGTGTGTCTATAGAGAAAGTGAATTTTCCTAGAAGAAGGGGCGACAAATTGGTAGGTTGTTTTTATGGAAAAGAAAGGCTTACTTTTTTTTAAATAATTTTTATCCCACGATATTTGTAACCAATTTTTTACACCCGGTGCCAATTGTCTATGTAATCCTGGGCACTACCTTCCCTCTGCCAACCTAGGGAGGCCAGGGCCGAGCTCATGCCTCCTTCAGTGCATGAGAGCCAACTGACCTTCTTATCACCTGACAGGGGAGAGTTACCCTGGTTGGACGTTGCGCGTGGAAGGAACACGTTATTCCAACCAGTTCCTTTCCCCTCCATCAGGCGCCCCGGCTGGCCAGGGGGAGGCAGTATATTGACCAGGATTACTGCATGTTTTTTGTGAGGGTACCTATACCCTAGGGGACACGGGGAGAATGCAAACTCCACACAGAGAGGCCCTTTCGCCAACCCCACCTAGGGTATGGGCACTGATGACGCAGAGGAGAGAACATGCCCCCAGCGCCCACAGTGTCCCCTGCGAGAAACGAACCCAGGACCTTCTAGCTGTGAGGCGACAGCGCTACCGACTGCGCCACCGTGCCCCCAAGAAAGGCTTACTGAACTAATCCTTGAATACCATTGCCCTAACGGCCAAAATGTATGTTGATTTTAAAACCTTGTCTTTGACTTTTTATAGAGCTTATTGTCTATTAAAAAAATCTGCATCTTCCCTATCTCCGTCTGTTTTTCCAAAATGTTTAATAATAATTGGCTTGAGATGGGCTGGAACTGTATGTAATTCGTATTACTGCGGTGAAAAAGCAATGTGTTTGGCGGTTAACTATTAGCCGTTTTTTTTTGTATGAAGATGTTTTTTGATGCATTGTTTAATGTGCCTTTCTATTGTGACAATTAGTTGGCATGCAGTATGTGTCAGTGACTTTCCCCTCCTGTGTGGATGTTATTGAGGACGCTCCAATTGATTAATCCCCATCCCCTTTATTAACCATTTAAACTACTTGGTCCCCTCCTTTTTTCCCCTGTACACCAAATCACTTTGCCGAAAATAGCTGATGTACACTACACATTCATAACATGATGTGTTGTGAGCTAGATCTGCCATTTTCTGCAACTTTTTGCCTATTGTGACATTCCCAGAATAGGGAAGCTGGGGTTCAAGTGTCAACTGTTGAGATGTACTGTCCCTCAATACCACGAAGACTTGTCGAGCATTATACTTAATACATTATCTATCCATCTTTCACCAAGTATAAAACATTGTTTAATGTGTCCTGTGTTTTTTTTTTTTTAGGGAATTCAATTTAGGTTTCACAGACATAATATATGCATGTACAGTTATATTTATATCCCCTTTTTTTTTTACATTTTTACCCGGCATTGTCTCTGTATATAAAACAAACAGCCACTGAAAAAGAAAAAAGAATATATATATATATAATCATACAGGTACTCACAGACTTGAAATGTAATAAGAAAAATTACTGGGGAGTGTGTACTGTTGATAGAAATAAGTTAAATTTAACAAAAAGATTGAAAGAAAGTTAAAGAGAAAGGGGAAAAAGAGGATAATTTGTGTCCTTTAACTCCCAGGAATGAATGAACAGATAGCCCTACACTGACTAGCATTCCAACAAGCAGTTTCTTGGGATCTCCAGACCTCTGTAGCATAATATGAAAAGAAATTTCAAAAGAACTGCTTTTGTACATTTACAAGAGCAGCTTTCATGTGAGCTTGCATACCAGCTATTTTCGCCATTCGACACCATTGCACAACAAAGTATATACCTACAATGGTGTTGGCAGGCATCGGTACTTCCTCATTACAACATGGTGTACTGATAGAATTGACTCCAAAGATTTGTCTCCAAGAACGTTTTTGAAACAGGTGGTTTCTGGAGTGTGCATGATGGGTTTGAAGTCCTTCCCTGGATTTCCTTTCAACTTGACATCATGCAGCTAATGAAGTGTGGCAGACAGCCATTCACCCACTCAGCAGAGCTGACAATAGCTGGAGCATGTTCTCAGAGTAGGAGGAGGTGGAGAAAAAAACATGGTGATGGAGTACTAGCGTGTGTGGGTCCATGTTTTCTGGCTTAGTGCCATCAAAGCCCATGATAGGAAGATTAAGATAGGAATCTTATAACAATCCCACAATTAATATTATATTAAAGAGGTGGTGCCATGGTTTTGCACTTTTTCTGTTTTTCATGTGTCTATGAGGTTGATAGAACTTCATTAAGCCCCCTGGTGGTGTTTTATGGTGTTTTATGTCTTCTACGACTATTTTGAGTTTCTACCTGGAGGCTGAAACCTTGAGGGTCAAACGTGCCAATAGAAAAACAGCCCTTTAGTGACATAGTAAAAATATACCCTCCCCCTCATTATCATAACACAACAGGTGTGGGCATGAAGAGGAGGAGCGACTATAGGTGGGTGGTGCTAAGGTGGTGGAGGAGGCGCTAAGGTGAGAACCAGGTATACTTAATGAACTGGAGGCGTGTCCACATAAAAACATAATTTTAACCATTTCTGTACACTTTTTTGAAAAAAATACCTGATGATTAAGTTTTAGGGGGGGGGGGGAATCACTGAAAATCACGGCACCCCGTCTTTAACTATTAATATTTAAAATAAAAACACAAGGACTATCAAAGATCACAACACAGTTGGCATAAATGATGGCACTGACTCTATACTACCCTAAGCCGTTCCTCTATTCATCGACTACAACTAGTACAGAATGCCGCAGCCAGAATTCTCACCAACAGAGCACATAACACCGGTGTTGGCTGCACTTCACTGGCTGCCCATGAAGTCCAGAATTGATTTTAAAATCCTTTTAATAACCTATAAAGCATTACATGGGCTGGCCCCACTTTATATCACAGACTTACTGCACTCAAAGCCCAATGTGAGATCTCTACAGATACCTCTGACAAAGGCCTTCTGGAATACCCGCGACCAAACTCAAAGTGGTTGCAGTGGTTGCTCCTACACTGTGGAACGCTCTACCCTTGGCGATAAAAAATGCTGAAGCAGTTGACGGTTTCAAGAACTTGTTCAAAACACATTTGTTTCATAAGCATTTTGTCTTATGAAGTTTTTACCTGACCCACTTGCAGGTCAATGTTTTTGCTTTACTTCTTGTTGTGCTATTGCTCTCATGTGCCTTGTTTTAACTTGTTTTTACTTGATTGTTTATATTGTTGTCCATTGTACAGCACTTTGTAACATTGTTTCGAAAGGTGCTTTATAAATAAAATGTACTTACTTACTACTTACACTAGTTGAGGACACAATGCTCTCTTGTTCAGTATTTTGGCATGAGTGAGTAAACTTGAACCTGTGCTCATTTACTCACAAGTCTGTTCAGACCTGACCTTGTTTCCCTCTCAGTGGTTGGTTATCTTATGTCCTCCATCTCCTTATCAGCTCCTGACAGCATGATGGTAGAACAGACAGAGAAGGCCTGAAAAAATGACCTGGCTGCATGATGTGCATTACTGGGTCGCAGGTCAGGTCAATGCAAGTCTCAAATTGTGGTGGCTTTCGCTCCTAGTGTGAAAGGATGCAAAAATGTAAAACCAGTATGATACATCTTTATCACATGACTTAAGAGATGATGTACCAATTTGTGTGAGTTTGGGACTAAATATGTAGGAGGAGTAGGCTAGCACAACGTGTGTTTTGAAGAAAATGCTAAATCTGAAAGTCTGGTTAAGCATAACTGGATAAATTGTAAGACCTACGGTTCAAATGTTATCGGCCAAAACGTAAAGCGGGCTGGTATAGTGCCACCATAAGACCAGTTTGGGAAGAAAAAATAAACAGATATGTTCCAGACTCACGCATAGACAGACAGACAGAGGCAAAAACATGTATCTCCGGCCCCGGGCATTCAGACTTTGGAATTGGCCTGGCTGCTGTGGGAGAGGCGGTCCTGTTGACAGACAGCTGCTACACTTGGCTGTCACTCAAGAGTTGCATAAATAAAGAGTTGAGGGTGTGTAAAGGAGGGGGGGAAAGTAGTAGTTTTTGTCAATGCAACAGGACAGTGTTTTTCAGTTCAATGATTGCCAATGCCAAGTCAGACAGCTCCTAGAAATAGCATTTTGTGTGTGTGTGTGTGTGTGTGTGTGTGTGTGTGTGTGTGTGTGTGTGTGTGTGTGTGTGTGTAAAGTAACTAAGTACATTTACTCATGTAATGTAATTAAGTACAATTTTGAGGTATTTTTACTTTACTGGAGTATTTCCAATTTTCAGTACTTTCAGTACTTCTACTTCAATACATCTCAGAGGCAACTATTATACTTTTACTCCACTACAATTATTTGACAGCTTTAGTTATTAGTTAGTTATAAACTTACAGATTTTGATTATTAACACAAAACATACATTAATCACTTCAGCCCTATATATATATTTCGTCCATTTGAGCTTGTAGATCTGCTATTTTCAAAAGATTTTTTTTAACATTTTATACATTTGAAAACTTTGAAATGGGACATTCTGCACAATGAGCACTTTCTACTTTTGGTACTTTAAGTACATTTTGATGCCAATACTTTAGTACTTTTACTCAAGTAAATATTTAATTCACTTGTAACAAGTATTTCTACACTGCAGTATTGATACTTTTACTTAAGTAAAACATTTGAGTACTTCTTCCACCACACTCTCTCTCTCTCTCTGTGTGTGTGTGTGTGTCTGGAGCAGAGACAGAGACAGAGGGGGCAGGTCTCTGTGTCACAGGGAGGTGATGTAGCATGTTAGCTAAAGAAGTATATAATAGCATGGAAACAACAACAATGATGACGACGATGATGCACCGAGGAGTTGAACTCAACAACCACTAAGAAGAGCAAGAATAAAGTGATCTGTGGAGATCTACTGGAGGACTTTAACCCGACTGTCTGTCTGTCAGTCTCATCAACAACACACTGGCTGCAGCTGCAGCTCTCTGGCTACTAGCTAGCTAGCTAGCTAGCAGGGGTAGCTAATCGAGCAAAGTAAGTTATGTTGCATCAACGAAGGCATAGTATCACCAGGCTGTGTCTGTCGTCACACACACTCCAGTTAAACCTGACATGGGTCAAGCACAGTGGAAAACGCTGTATTGTGCATTGTCAGTTTTGCTGGGTGTGTCTGTGTGGGGATAATATTTTTAGGCTGTAAGCTAAAAAGGGAAGCTGTAGTAGCCTCAGGACGAAGATTCGAAGGATTCGTCACTTACGTCACAACCATGCGTCATCATCTGTTGGAAGTTGCTGTAGATTCGTGGAGCAAAATACTATGGAAATGCTTTTATGTGTACCACATTCAGTGGTGGAAAAAGTACTACATTTTTTAACTTAAGTATACAAGTATCAATAAATAATGCACTGTAGAAACACGCTGTTACAAGTAAAAGTCTGGAATAAAAAAATTACTTGAGTAAATGTATTGGCAAATGTACTTAAAGTACCTAAAGTAGAAAGTACTCATTATGCAGAATGTCCTATTTCAGTGTTCAAAATGTATACAAATCTTTTGAAAATAGCAGATCTACAAGATATGGCATTTTCAAATAAGCAAAGTATATAGGGATAAAGTGGTTAATTTATGTTTTGTAGTAATGACAATCTACAAAGTAACTAGTAACTAAAGTTTTCAAATAATCGAATTTACCACTGAATTTACAGTATAATGGCCGTTTTGCTCAATGCAAATGACTTATTTTGAACATATGCTTGTTTACATATACATTTACAAGCTACCTACTTCTGGTTGTTTGTGACGTCACGGACTTATCCTTGGTGTTTTTATCCTTAGGCTACAGTCAGACAGTTGTTGTGACAAGGCCTGGTTAAGTTTGGTTCTATCTGGACAAGTTGCTGTTGTCAGTCTGTGGGAATAACGATATCCAGTCTAAATGCAAATGTTGTATGCTTGCAGCGTGACACAACAGAGAGACTGACCTTTGCAGACTCACTGCTAATCTTAACACAGTGTGCAAACTGTGTGTGTTGTTTTAAAAGTATGTGCCTAAAGCTGTCTAGCCCCTTTTTTAAACTCAGTGACTTCTCACAGTTTTGTCATATTTTAAAAGTATGTGCCTAAAGCTGTCTAGACCCTTTTAAACTCAGTGACTTCTCACAGTTTTGTCATATTTTAAAAGTATGTGCCTAAAGCTGTCTAGACCCTTTTAAACTCAGTGACTTCTCACAGTTTTGTCATATTTTAAAAGTATGTGCCTAAAGCTGTCTAGACCCTTTTTAAACTCAGTGACTTCTTACAGTTTTGTCAAAATGAAATAGCCCAGTACATTGAGGTCCATGCAAAACCATCTAGACAATAGCATCTCTTTTCTTTATCCTCCTGAAGTGCAAGTGGAAAATAATTCACTGAAATACTCATCTCTCCATTTCTTTGACTTCAGCTTCTATTAAAAATATTTGATTTCAGTAAATAAAGACATAGGCTATAATTACTAAACATGAAGGTAAAATGGTGGACGATTTGAGGATTAAAATGTGACAATTTTGTTAGACTCAAATTTCACTGTTATGGAGGTGAATGTATATATCTGTGGCTGTGCTGGTTGGTGCACAGACATTAAGATACACATTTTACATTTTAAATACAAACCGTGGTCCTAATTTAAATTTATCTCACCTCCCAGTCTAAATATTGGAAATTTGGAATGCTACTTTGATTTGAGGGACATTATGCTACAGTGCATGCTGAGGTTTTGCCAGTGTGTGTTTTTATTTTAAGTTAAATCCAGCCAGCACCAGATTTATATAACAAGGACTCTCAAGTTTTCCCTTTGACATCTATAGTTTTTATTAGGCTGAATTCAGCTTGCTGGTATGGATAGATTGGTCAAATGTGGAGTGAGCAATAACAATTCTGAAATGGTTTTAATGAGTTAAGTATGTTTACCAGTGTGCAAGGAACCTGGCAAACCTTGGCATGTATGTTGTTGACGTGACATCCCTTCACTTATAAAGAAAACAACTGTGCAAAACAAGGGTAGAGAAACTAGTGCTGGTTGCCCTTGATTGCTCTCAGACTGTACTGAGTACAGCTCGGTGCAAGTAGTCTGATTTGGGAATTACATTTCCAATTGTTATAGTATGTAGACAGCGATCCCCTCTGTGCTGCAGCTTTTTTTTTAATGCCGTTTGTTTACCTACTCAGTGATAATAGATGATCACAACATTAAATTAATTGGGACTAGACATCGCTCTGTAATGCGCTCCGTCCTACAGTAGACGTGCTTGGGTTTGTCGGCACAAGCCAGCAACCTTATGCTTAATTCATACTTTGTTGCGCGGTGCGACACGTTGTGAGCTGCTAGATCATTGGTTCTCAAAGTGGGGTCCGGGGACCCCCAGGGGTCCTTGGGGGGGTTCCAGGGGGTCCCCAGCAAAAGTAAGACATAGTAAGTTGACATAGCATCACAATCATTTTAACCCCTTTATCCATTTATATGTTGGCTATTAAAAAATAACAGATCTACAAGCTCGAGCTTGTACATCTGCTATTATTGAAAATATTTGAAGAATATCGTTAAAAAAAATGTCAAACATAAATCTTCTCTTCTGGGGGTCCCTGGCACAAATATTTTCAGATAGGGGGTCAGCGGCCAAATGCATATCAATTTGGGGGTCCTTTGAGAACCACTGTTATAGATGGTCTATTTTCGACGCGTGACTCCAGTGCTCCAAAGTATACTGTAAGTCAGGCTTAATTCCTGCTCTTTTTTTTGTTTGAATTGCACGAAGGTCCGACGTCGCCGATGGCCTGTATCCCGGCCATGGACACAGAAGAAACTCCCACGTGCCCGCCGGTGCACCAGAACGGAACTGCCCACCACCAGGAGCCTCAGGGGCCCAAGCCGGCCCCGCCCGTCCTGAGGGTTCATCTCTACCACAGCAGCCAGGGAGGGGCTGAGCGTAGCCCCCTCAGCTACACACCCGGGGACTACGTGGCTGAGCAGCTGTGCATAGACGCAGCCAAACAGTGCAGTGAGTAGTGGATCTGCAACCCCATTCATCTGCGCTGTTTGGGACACACAGGTCCCAAGATAAGGTTATCAAGAGGCCGCAGTTAGACCTGTCAGGGAAGCGCGTTGGCTTGTTTATTGCAAAAGCTAGCCCGCCTTCACACTTTATTTCCCTCTGTCTACCTTTATTTACTCTTGTTATTTATAAGCAAAAAAATAGGTTAGCTCTGCTTGGGATGGTGGATTTTGCAAGAGCCACACTTCAGTGGTCAATGGAAGTATAATGCTGCTATTTACAGGACTAGCCTGCATGTTGTTGTGATGGCATGTTGGGTGTTTGATGATAAACAGAACACGACTGACATTTGAGCGAAATCTTTATTGACCTTTTGCTCAACTAAAAACAAATGTCGAACACGGCATTGTTCCCATGGCATTGTCTGTTGTTTGCTCCTCTTGGGGTTGTCCTAAATTCTGATGTCAAATCCGAATGCTTGCCTGTAGGAGCAGGGAACAGTAGAGGCACCAACTTAATGAGTGAGCCTCAATATGAGGACATTTTAAAGGTGGGGTTCCCTGAGTATCATATAAAAGCTAAATTACTACTACTGTGTTAATAATGTGATAGATTGTGTGATATTATTATTTAGCCCCGCAAGCAGCAGGGCTCTAAGGATGCTGAGAGGCTAGTGAGAGGCTCTAAGGATGCTGAGAGGCTAGTGAGAGGCTCTAAGGATGCTGAGAGTCTAGTGAGAGGCTCTGTGGATGTTGAGAGGCTAGTGAGAGGCTCTATGGATGTTGAGATCATATTTTCAGCGAGTGACATTAATCAGGCTTCAGTGTCCAGACTGAGAAATCGGCTTTGAATCGCATTTCAATGTGGTTCAAATATCAGATTTTTTCCTCTGTGATCTCTCTGATTCCAGTCTGGATAGGCCAAAAATCTGATTTGGGCTGCCAGTCTGAACATAGCCTCAGACACTGAGTCTTGCTCAGAATTACAGAGCTTGCTACTGTATGTACTGTATCCGCAGGTTTCATTGAGACATACATACTGTATGGCATACATTATTTTCCAGTGTTTATCAATATTGGCTAGGTGTCACACAACGCAGCTTGAATACATTTCCATTTCCCGTCTCTGTGTTGTCTGTCTCAGGTGTGTCACCTCTCTACTACAGCCTTTTCGGCCTTTTCCGAGAACAAGATGGCCTTTGGTTCTCACCCAACCACATCTTCCAGCTTGACGAAACGGCCTCGGAGGACGTGTTCTTTAGAATACGGTAGCATACTTTGCATTCCACTCACTTTGTTTGTTGTGTGTTTTCCCCCCTAAAGATGTGTGTTATTTTGAATCCCGAGTGAACGTGTGATTGTCACTCCACATGACAGGTATTACTTCCCTGGCTGGTACAGCAGTGGGACATCCAGGGCCTATCGATACGGAGTCACCAAGGGGCAGGAGAGCCCCGTCCTGGATGACTACGTCATGACATACCTCTTCTCTCAGGTAAAAACTCGAGCATATACAGTGAGTGTTTATGAATAACTATAACAAACTAAAACGAAAATTTTTGGCTTTTTTTGGACATTGATATCCCCATGCATCAGCTGAAGTGCTTGATATAGTTTGTTGTGCGCTGTCGCACACTGAAAATACCCATATCTACAAGCTCCAAATCATTTATGTCAGTGGTTTTCAACCTTTTTCATGCCAGGGACCCCTAAATTGTAAAATATACATTTGGCCGCGGACCACCATCTGAAAATGTTTTGTGCCAGGGACCCCCCAGAAGCAAAGATTTGAGTTAAAAATGTTATTTTTGAAAAATTCATATATTCAAAGATTTGCACATATTTTCAAGATTTTTCAAAAATAGCAGATATACAAGCTCATAGCGCGGCACCCGGTGCCGCGCTATGAGCTTGTATATCTGATATTTTTGAATAGCCAAAGCTAAGTGGTTAAAATGATTCTGAAGCTATGTTAGTTAACTAATTTAGCTGGGGACCCCCTGGTAGCCCCCCAAGGACCACTGGTGGTCCCCGGACCACTGGTTGAAAACCACTGATTTATGTGGAGGTGGAGGCCTGTAGGATATCAGCCAGAAAATGGTTGCTTTTTTTAATGGATATCAGGATATCATCTTTCTGTACCCTTCCAGTACTCTGTCCAGAAGCTCCCTTGTAGATCACGATTAGACATCTAAAAACGAACCCCTCGTACAGGCCTGGCAGTATTGATTGCATATTGCCACTTGTGTTGTGGCGTCACACTGCAGCTTCAGTAAGAGCACTGGCCAGGCACTTTGATAAGGGCCCTGTATTTAGAGCGCTACCGTACCTACATCCCAGTGAATTTCCACACTGACTTGAGAGCCGACATAAACAGTGTTATATTTGATCGCCACTAGTGAGGAGGCGTTTTGTCTCCTTGACGCCAAGCTGGCTTGATCAGGCCTCATCTAGATGGCGAAAGTTAGGGCATCTAGACAGCAGTGTGATAGGTTTAAAAACAAATTTGAACTTCCTGCTGTGCCGCATTCCCCATTTGACCTTTTCTGTACAATGAAGCCTTTTGACAGAACCAGCGCCATGTCAATGTTCCACTGTTCTGCCACTTTAGTTGCATATGGTATTTATAATAAACTCCAGGCTCCCTAGCAAACTGAGAAGTGTGACCTGAGATGAGTTGTATCTACTGGCACTGAAATGTTCTGTTCTGGACTAAATTTGGAAAAAAGAATGTCATTGACTGCCTATAAGCAGGCCACAGAGGTACATTTCATGTCATGGGGTTTTTGTAATTGGCATTGCTATAACATTTGATTGAAGAGCTATACATATTGTGTGAGCATTGTGTGCTCACGGCAGCCTTATGAGTTGAATCCACGTAACTTAAAGCCGCAGTGACTGGTGATGAACTCTGGGTGAACTACCGTGGAATTCCTCAGTCACCTGGGAATGGCTGAAAGGCTTTGGCAGCGCCACTAATGGGTTATTAACCCATTCAAACCGGGAACACATCTCTGATGTTTAGATTTCTTTGGGCTATTCAAAAATAGCAGATCTACAAGCTGGTGCCGCGCTATGAGCTTGTAGATCTGCTATTTTTGAAAAATCGTGAAAATGTGTGCAAATCTTTGATACAAATTATATATATATATATATATATATATATATATATATATATATATATATATATATATATTTGTAACAAAAAAAAAACGTACAGTATGTTGCTATAATATCAGTGGTTCTTAAAACCTTTTTCATGTCAAGGACCACTCAAAATTATATGTATTTGGCAGCGGACCCCCATCTCAAAATAAAAAAAATATATAAATTAAAAAATTTGCACATATTTTCACGATAAAAAATAGCCCAAATAAATCTTAAAATGACGCAGATGCATCCCCGGTCTTAATGGGTTAAGGTGAATGTCTTTTCTACAAACCTGACACTTAGCTCACCCCTGCCGGGTTCATAAGGGACATTTGATTTTGTGTCGGGCTTATCCAAGAAGACTGTGCTTCCCCACTTGTCTGGCTGCAAAAGGCAGTGCTGTGGGCTAAATGATGTAATACAGCATTGGACGCAGGTCTGTCAGCATCTTCTTTGTATCCAAGGATGTGACTCAATACCAGCAAGAGCCCATTATACCACATTAATCTCAAAATGCTGACGGTATCTTTTAAAGGACAGACTCCGCTGTCAGACCTAACCTAACCTGTCATAATATTGCCTCTGCACCACATTTTATCTGTACATAGTGGAGGAGTGATTTCGTCAGTGGCTTGGTGAAGATTCCCAATTCCCACGAGGCCCAGGAGGAGTGCCTGGGGATGGCTGTGCTGGACATGATGAGAACAGCCAAGGACAGACAGATGTCACCGCTGGACATCTACCACACTATAAGGTACAAATAAAAACAATCATGGCAGCTGTCACCCAGACATTTCTAGATCCAGAATCTAGAAGTATAGAAGCTGAGGGTCGAAAGACGGGTTTCTTGTGCGGTCCTCCATCTAATGCAGGCTCCCTAAAAGTCACCAACACTTTTTTTTCTCCCTGCTCTAGTGCCACCATTAGGCCTAAATGTCTACCTTTGCACATCTGCACATATACTGTACATTATCCAATAGGCAGATTGCAGGATGAATCCTACTTATTTTGGTGACCCCATGGCCCTATCTCTAGCACCACCCTTTCCAGTTGGGTGTTAAGGTGCAGTGCAGCCTCTAGGCTGCCAGTGACACTTTCACACACTTTATCTTGTTAATGCTCTGGATTAGCTAAAAGTACTGTATAGTCTGCATACTCGGAGATCTCTTGATTTTGTTATTAGTGAGATTTCACATCTCGCTAAGTGATGCTTAAAATGAAAATTGTTGTTGACCTAGAAGGATTTAGCCTGGGTGATCAGATATTGCACTCCTGTGACCACTGCATTTGTTTCTCCTTTAAAGGTACAATCTGTAACTTTTATGTCCTAGCCAGGGCTCGAACCCTGGCCTCCTGTATTGGAGAGAACATTTCTGTAAAACACCTTGAGCTACATTTGATGTACGAAAGGTGCAGTACGAATGCCCATTATTATTACAATATACTTGAGAATCACGTTTAATTCATTAAAATAGATCAACAACAGTATTCTGAAGGAAAAAAAACAATCCAACGTGCTAATAAAACTTTGGTCGTAAAGTATTGTCCAAGGTGAGTCATTTTTAGTCATTGGAAGGCGATTAGTTCAGAGCCCCAGCCCAGATCACCTGGGAAAGTTTGGGTGAAGAAAGTAAATGAGTAATGTTCTCTCACCACCGCTGCTGCGTGCAGGTGTGTTGTGTTGTAGCTGTGCTTGAACGTGAAGAGTTGTGTCGCTGAAATAGAGCATGCGTGCTCAGCAAACCATACCTGCATAAAGATATTTCTTTTTAACATCTCGTTTCTGTGTGCAAGGGCTAGCGATGGTTCAGCACTTTGTAACTTTGAGAAAAAGTGCTAATACGCGTACAGTTAACTCTTACCCTGCCAGAGTTTTTTCAGAACAGTCTGTAGCCTCTGCCAGGGTTTTGACCGATTTTGGTACCTTTTCGCATAGCCACAAAATATTTTTCTCAAGTATGATTGATCCCCAGAAAATTTCTAATCACAGATGAGATTCAGGTGTGGTTTCACAAATGTCAACGAGGTCAATTTGACCTTGTTGTCATGTGTTGTTTGATGTTTGAAAATAGCTCAAAACCAGTAGTTTCAAACCAAAAAACATTGTGAATTGTTTGTCCGTTTCAATTTTAACATTGAAGTGGATGGAGCAGCAAATCTTTGGAAATTGTTATCTCCTTATTCGTTTGGAATATCGAAAAGGTGTCAATACTAAATAATTAGAGAATCTTTTTAGATTTTTTTTTTTTTTTTTTTTTTTTTTTTCAGGACGTTTTTAAACGTCTTTGGCAGGCAACAGCTAATTTCTCAAAGACGTTTATAAACGTCTTTGGCAGTTATAGAGTTAATATCTTACATCTATAGTTACGATTAAACATGGCTTCCTGGCTCTGCTCTCAACAGTGGTGAGAAGGATCTCGGTGGAACACGAGTGACGATGCACACGGACGCAAATCGGCTTCAATACATTCCTGCGGAGTAAAATCCTGAGTGTCATTTAACTTTGTACAAATGTAGCCAAATGGACCGGTTACATTCTTACACTCTCGAGATACAAGTATATAAATGAACGCTAAGGATTTTACACTGTGTGGTTGGACTTGTGGGACACAATTGTTTACTCACAGAAATCAGGCGAATATTTAAACCCTAAGAAATATTTAAACTAGGGGTGTGCCGATACACAAATTTCATGAAACGATACGATATTGGGCTCACGACATCGATACGATATATGGCACTTTTTTATTATGAAAATATATGGGGGGGGGAAGCAAATGCAAACAAATATTTCTGTTTTGCATTATTCAGACATGCAAACTTGTAGCTTTTCAGCTACAATAGCCGTTTTGAATCTGTTTGCATGCCTGATAATATCACCCTCCTGAGCCACTGCTGCCCCATATCATGCTATAGATCAATGGTACTCAAACTTTTTCATGTCAAGGACCCAGAAAATGATATGTATTTGGCCTCGGACGCCCATCTAAAAATATTTTGTTCCAGGGACCCCCCCAGAAGCAAAGATTTGAGTTACAAATGTTTGCTTAAAAAAATATATATTCAAAGATTTGCACACATTTTCAAGATTTTTCAAAAATAGCAGATCTACAAGCTCGTAGCGTGGCACTCGGTGCCGCGCTATGAGCTTGTATATCTGCTATTTTTGAATAGCCAAAGTATAAAAGGTCATAATTATTCTGATGCTATATTTACACATTTTGCTGGGTACCCCCTGGAACACCCTCAAGTACCCCTGGGGGTCCCCGGACCCCACTTTGAGAACCAATGTTATAGATAGTCAGTTACAGTATGTATTATTATGTCATTGGCAGAACTAATCTCATGGTATTATAATTCCAGGATTTTATCACACTATTACTATGCTATTCAGTTGTATACATTTGAGGAGCTGTTGTTTGGGTACAGAAGTGTATTCCTAATATAAGTGTATTCCTAACATAATATTTCTCTCTCTCTCTCTTTCTCTTTCTTTTCAACCCCAGCTACAAGTCCTTCTTGCCCAGAAGCATGAGAGCTCAGATCCAGGACCGCCACTTCTTGACGCGCAAGCGGATCCGGTTCCGCTTCAAGCGCTTCATCCAGCAGTTCAGCCAGTGCCGGGCCACGGCGCGCGACCTCAAGCTCAAGTACCTCATCAGCATGGAGTCCCTGGAGCCCGCCTTCTACGCCGAGACCTTCCAGGTCCGGGAGCCGGCCGGCGGCACCGCCGCCATCCTGGTGACGGCAAACGGTGGCATCCAGTGGCATCGGGACGCGAACAAAGACTCCGAACAGGTCCGGTACTGGGCGAGTCCCCGGGACTTACCTCTAACCCTTTGCCTCAGCTTTGGTAGACTGGGGTTATTATTAGGGGTGCGACAGCTAATCGAACTAAACGATTAACGTGTATATATATATATATATATCTTTTTAAATAATGAACGTGACGTGTCGAGAGCTTGTAGATGTGCTATTTTTGTGTGACACTGTTGTATGTCTGTTGTCCTTGTTTACTGTAAATCGCTCTGGATTAAGAGCGTCTGCTAAATGCCTAAATTGTAAATATAAAATACAATACCAATTGGTATTATTGAAGGGGAGAAATAAACGACCGAAGTTAAGTTTCAGAACTTTTTGTGGGCAGTTTATATATATATATATATATATATAAATATATATATATATATATATATATATATATATATATATATATATAAATGTTCTTCTCGATTATTCAATAAATTGAAGAAGTGATGGATATAATAATTGCTAAGAATATAATTGTTAGTCGCAGCCCTAGATATTTTTCAAAATTCCTCAGCATGTTTGTTGGTCATTACGGGGGGTATGTATGTATCGTAAGTGGTCAACCTGCGCGACTTTGGATTGATTGCAGTAAGGAACAATCTCTTTGAAAATGTGCGTCTTTTTAGCATCAAGCTGAAACCCCAACATTACACTTGTCACTTTGATCCTGCGGAACGCCGACACTGACTGACATGTCTAAAGTGGAAGAATGTGCTCAGTTGTTTGCATGGCTACACTGGTGTGTAACCGCATGTGTGACAGTGTATTAGAGACGGGGGTTAGAGCCATCAGATCAGCAGTAGCGTGGAGCGCTAATGCTCTTGTCGTCTATCTACACAGGGTCTATAGAGCGTGTCGGCCCACTTGGATGACGGCGTCACAGAGATGTTGACACCCCGTCGCTTGTTATTATCAGAGCAACTGGGCACCATGACACACCAGGCTGTGTCACTGACATGGCTAAGAATGTAAATGCTTTGTACTGTGGCATCACGCTGGATCCCATTATCTTGATACTTTAGAGACTGTGAAGAAAGGGCAGGATATTGATCGAAACTCAACAGCCTTAACCACATGAACCCTCGCGTCCCTGTTCTGGGCATGTCATAATAGGTAGAGCTTTAGCAAACGTAGGCAAACATTTAGCGAAAGACAATAGGCAAACATTCTGTGAATACAGCCGATCTACAAGCTCGCAACAACCCCTTGTTGTGACGCGTTGTGAGCTTGTAGATCGGCTATTTTCCCTTTTGACGTATAAGATTCAAGGTATTTTTTTTTACGTCTTGTGTAGATGTATAGCAGTACTTTATTTTATTATTATTATCATCATCATCATTGGAACAGGATGAATGAGTCATTATAGATTTAGGGAACCTAATTTGTATTTGTGGTACAACAGTATTATCGGTTTCATAGTGAAACTTGGCATCTTGGTGAAATTTAGTCACAGAGAACACTATTCTCTCATTTCGGAGGAACACACATGCGCTTGATGAGCATATTTTTTTCCTTAACACGTGCATTCTCTCCGGTGCATTATCCCTGTTTCACCCTGGAGTGGGAACAAAATTGGCAGATTACTCCCAGCTTCATCTAGCAAACAATAAGCTATCTGGGGTCACCAGACACATGCCTGCAACATAAGCTTTTTCCACAGTAATAAGTAATAAGATATACGGTCGGATCTGTGGCTCTGGACAACCGGATCTCCAGTCCTCCAGTTTATGCCCATATATGGAAGTTTCTGATGTCATCATTATGCTCATATATGGGCATGCCCCCTTTTGTACCCATATATGGAGCTGACTGATTTGTTTGCGCCTGATGCCATGACGACACATCGAGGATAGACAACACACTCCATATTTGGGCGTAGCTGCATTGGGAACGCCTTTATATTGTTATGGCTGAGTCATAGTGACATGAGTGTGACGACGTGGTCCGCTGGACCGCCCGCCCGCCCGCCGGCCGGTCCACCTGTAAAGCCACTTTTAACTCTTTCACTGCCAGACTTATTTCTGGCTGCGTGCACCCACTGTCAGCGATTTTTCGATTTTCTTACCTTTTGAAAAAGCATAGTATGTTGCTTTAATAATATTAAAGATAACGTCAGCCTAGTCGAGCGATGATGATCTTCCATTTTCCCGTGTTTCTGAACACCTGATTTTAACGGAAGTCCTGAGCTTAACGCACACTCCATGAATTGAGTATGTGATTCAGTGGTTCTCAAACCTTTTTCATGTCAAGGACCCCCAAAATGATATTTATTTGGCCGCAGACCCAATATTTGACCCCGTATTTGGCAGAGGTAACCACGCTTGCCTCGGATCTTAACACATTGATTGCCAAGATCAAGTTAACTTGATCTTTAAAAAAAAAATCAAAAATTCATTTTTTTTTTTTTTTTTTTGACCCAAAGACCAAGGAGATATGATTTTTCAAAGATCTAGACTCCTATCCACTTCCTTGTTAACTTAAAACTTAAAAATGCTGTATCTCGGCTCCTGAGTACTTTTTTTTTCTCAATGAAAAATCTCTGGCATAAAACTGCGAAAAATCTGAAATAATTCTGGCAGGCAATGTGTTAATATAAGTAAATGTGAAAATGTGAGCTTTATGTCAGATAGGAGATAGGAAAAAAAAGAACGTAATTCAAGATTATTCAAATAATCTAAAAGATTATCGATAGAATAATCGCGGAGAAAAAAGACAGATGCAGCCCTAGACGGCGCATATCTGCAACTCTGTTCTATCAGTGAGCAACAAACCGTTTTCTCAGGATTGCCTCCCAAGATTTGTCATCCTCTGTGATGTAATGTGTCCAATGTCATGTGTGTCCAGGAGCTGCAGACCCTGTGTGACTTCCCAGATGTTACTGACATCAGCATCAAACAGGCCAACAAAGAGAGCACCTCAGAGAGTCGGGTTGTCACCATTAACAAGCAAGACGGCAAGAATCATCTGGTAAGACCACTTCCTACACAGTAGAAATGGACGTCCATTTTTTTTAAGTCAAATAAGGATTCTAAAAGTCTCATTGTAAAATACTTGATAAACACACACAGCTGGATTGTAGAACAAGCCAATGTCCTGTTAAGAATATTCACTGTAACGTGCCATGGATGCATTACTGTTCACAATTTAGTTTTTTCTTATGGCAAGGCAAGAGGAGTGCTCTTTTTTGTTCTGTGTATGTGCAAGGTTTTATGAATCACTTTAAAAGAAGATATACTATGAAGCATACCGTTGGGTACCTTCCATGCATTTGCACAGCAACCTCCTTGTTTGCGCAGGCAGCCACGGGGACTGCTTTCTTGTGAAATTGTTATTAACACATTGATTGCCAAGATCGCATATATGCGTTCTTTCATTTTTGGGGGGAAATTCCACAAGGGGCGACCTAACATACACAGCTTTGGAATGATCGATCGTCTCTCAGAGAAGAAAAATGTGGATGTGACGTCATTCCAAAAAACGTCACTTCCACCCGCCCCAATGATGGGATTTTCAGAAAAACGGCTGTATCTCAGTTTTTTTTTTTTCTATTGAAAACCACCCGTTTTCAGCTGACCAAAGCTCCAAAATGGAGGATCGCGGTTGGAAACTTGTCGTTCCCATGGATACACAGATCCTTCCGTCTACTCACAGGAAACTTTTTTCGTGTGTTTTTTTTTACACAATGTCCATTCCACAGCGTTTTAAATATCATCGGATTGAGCCTAATTATACGCCGGCACGGGGATAGAAAACTATATATTACTACTATATCTTGGCAATCAATGTGTTAAAAAAAATTCTATGATTTTGGTAACTGTTTTAGAACGGCAAGGATGCTTTTGTATATTGCATGTTATATGGTGTATTCTGCTCCAAGAGCAAATAAATTGGTAGGCGTGTGCATAGTTTGCAGACGCTACAGCAATTATAGGAATCCTGTTGACACCTTCTCTTGCACATTGTCTCAGGAGCTGGAATTTGCGAGCCTAGCTGAAGCTCTTTCCTTCGTGTCCCTCGTCGACGGCTACTACCGCCTGACTACAGACGCCCACCACTACCTCTGTAAGGAGGTGGCGCCCCCTAGGCTCGTGGAGGCTATCGCGTCACATTGCCACGGCCCCATCTCGTAAGTCTGACAGAGTCGAAGGCACTTTGACTTTAACCACTATCAACCTGGCAGGACATTATAGGCATATCACCGTAGTATGATGAAATATAAAATAAAAACAGGTGCTGAACAACAAGGGAAGTCCGCACACTTAAGCTCCCAGTAGAAAAATGTAATGAAAAATGTAATGAAGTATCTCATGCAGTACCTCTTGACAAGAGGTCCATAGTTTCCCAAGTTCCTATCCGAACACAGGATCTAAATGTCTCAATAGAAGAGCAGGTAGACCATCTACAACACCACAGGTGTGTTAGTTATATTGTATTAACATACTACCATGCATTTTAAAGTTATTGATTGCAGCTTTAAGATGGTACTTTCACAGGAAGCATCACAGCCTGGTGAAAAGAATGAAAGTGTTGGCACTGAGATGATTATATTGGAAACCTTGTTGCCTTTCAGCTCTCATTGTGGCAATATCTTCTTCACAGAATGGAGTTCGCCACAAACCGACTGCACAAGTCCGGAAACAAGCGAGGATTTTATATCCTGCGATGTAGCCCGAAGGACTTCAACAAGTATTTCTTGACCTTCCCCGTCGTGGTACGTGGTATCGTTTTGCATTTTTTTCATTACTTTTTGTTTCATTTTGGCTAGTTTGGCTATTTTCGCCGAATGTTCTATGGTCTATTATGGCATGCCCAGTATAGGGATTGCTAGGGTTCAAGTGGTTAACTGTCCAGTGTCTGTGTGCTCCCGTGTCCTGGCCTAGGTGTACAACACCATCGAGTACAAGCACTGTCAGATCACACGGTCTACCGGCGGGGAGCTGAACCTCAGCGGAACCAAGCGGAACTTCGGCAGCCTGCAGGAGCTGCTCGGCTGCTACCAAAAGGAGACGGTGCGCTCCGACGGTGTCACTTTCCAGTTCAGCAAGTGCTGCCCCCCCAAGGCCAAAGGTAGCAAGGCAGCAGCATTCATATTTATGGTTATGATATGTTTTCATGGTTATTGCCAGTGTTGGTTTGTTCTGACCTGAATTCCTTAGATATTGTACTTGGAACAATGTAGTGCATCCCCGACACTGCATTTTTAAACAGTTCTTTAAACAGCTCTTTCTTCCAAGAGTCCACAGCATTATAAGCAATAATAATTTCATAGAGCAAATTACAAAGCAGTTACAATATACAAAACCTTGCAATTCACCATTATTTTAATTTTTTTTAACTTGGAGAATATAATTTGTATTCTTTTTTTTCCTGCTAGAGATAGGTTACCAGCAATAAATGTGACAATGCTACAATTAGTGTGTGTGTGTGTGTGTGTGTGTGTGTGTGTGTGTGTGTGTGTGT
The DNA here is from genome assembly GCF_963280865.1 of Gymnoscopelus braueri. Taxonomy (NCBI): domain Eukaryota; kingdom Metazoa; phylum Chordata; class Actinopteri; order Myctophiformes; family Myctophidae; genus Gymnoscopelus; species Gymnoscopelus braueri. The sequence continues at coordinate 46,374,178 of NC_137608.1, read as the reverse complement.
GTGTGTGTGTGTGTGTGTGTGTGTGTGTGTGTGTGTGTGTGTGTGTGTGTGTGTGTGTGTGTGTGTGTGTGTGTGTGTGTGTGTGTGTGTGTGTGTGTGTGTGTGTGTGTGTGTGTGTGTGTGTCCTTACAGAAAAGTCCTGCCTGTTGGTATGCAGGAGCAACAAGGGCTCAGAGGTTCCCCACTCCCCCTCGTTACATCGACACAACATCAGCCAAATGGTGTTCCACAAAATCAGGAAGGAAGACCTGGAATTTGTAAGACTTGGCGCTCGCATTCAGGCAGCATCTAGTATTGCGTACCCAGGCGATTGGAGATCTCCACTTACCGAAATCAGCTGAGAAAGGCTATTAAACCTATGCCCACTGCTTGGAAAACAAGTCCTGATACTGTCCCAATATGAAGGACCGCCCCAAAGTGCTTGCATTGGGAGACCGGATAGCCAAGTATGGTTGAGGCGCATACCACATGGACGCAAACTGCCCTGACCAGCGGGTCCCCCGGTGGGATTCCCTGCCAGCTGGATCAATTGCTGCATGTAACTTCCCTACTCGCCGCATTCATCTCGACTGTAACTTTAAAAAAAAAAGTCTGGGAAATTTCCCCCACCCCAACAACAACTTTGAATTGGTTCTGAAGTTCAGTTAATGTGAAATCTCCGAATTATTTTGGCCCAGTTTTAGCCCGTACATTGAGCTTGAGAGATCTCCGGTCATCTGGCTACATGAGACTAGGGGCCATCCCATACCTCTCAGTTTACCCAACAATGTTAAACATGTGTTTATATAATATACTGTAACCACATTGTACATCTGTATCCAGGAGCCTGATTTGCCAACAATAGAAGTTTGACATCTCATTGAATGTGGAATGTTTTCCTCTTTCAGATGGAGAGTCTGGGTCAAGGGACGTTCACCAAAATCTCCAAAGGGGTCCGCAAGGAGCTGGGGGACTACGGCCTCGTTCACCAGACAGACGTGGTCATGAAAGTGTTGGACCAGGCCCACCGCAACTACTCTGAGGTCTGTAATATCGTTGCTGTCGGGCAGAAACCTTGTATCTCCATATTTAAACGTTTTATATATATATATATATATATATATATATATTATTTTTTTTATGCCCTACTTCATCATACAAGAGTGTCGCACAAAGGTAGTGATGGCTATTTTCACTATTTTAACCCATGAGGCGATTTGACCTGAGGCGATTCTTAAAAATGGTTTCTAAATCCTAAAGGTTTTTTGAAAGAAATCTAAAAAAAATGTTTTCAAGATTTTTCAAAAATAGCAGATCTACAAGCTCATCGAGTGCCGCGCTATGAGCTTGTATATCTGCTATTTTTTAATAGCCAAAGAAATCTAAAGTGACACAGATGCGTTCCAGGTCTCAATGGGTTAAAGGTAGGGTAAGTGATTTTCTTTGGTTAAAATAAGTGTTAAATAGCTCTCTATATTCTGATAGTACTCATTGCTATAGAGTGTTTGTTCAGTAACATGAGTCTCTCCAGCTCTTTTATTAAACAGAAAATGCATTTTCAGGTCAGGATACCAATTCTATCCAATCAGGATAGAGATCTCAGACAGGATAGAGTGAAATCCAGAAACAACCAGAAAACAAGAAAATAACAATGACTAATACATGACAGCACAGTTGTGTGTGTGTCTGTCAATCCTAATGGCTGTTTGTAAGCATAAAATAAAGTGCTGATTTGCATATTTTAATAATATAATAATATCTAAGCACCTAATCTAAGTAGGTACTGGGCTAACGCATATATAGCTAACGCTACCAGCTCGCCTGAGCTGGTAGATCGGCCTATTTGTGTACTCTTGCGCGACACTGTCATACAACGAAGTATAAAATGGGACATTCATTTATGAAAACAAGAACATTAAAAGGTTAAATATGTACATACAAAGTGTATGTCCAATAGCAACACTATGTATGTAGACAATGTACAACACACTGTACATTCTATTCTTATGTTCATCTACAGATCATTCAATGTAATGGGATCACTGCAGCCCTGCGCCGACATGCAGTCTATGAGCTAGTGGAAATAACTAACTTCATCATTCTCTCCACAGTCTTTCTTTGAAGCTGCCAGCATGATGAGCCAGTTGTCCCATAAGCACCTAGTTCTTAACTATGGCGTGTGTGTCTGCGGGGAAGAAAGTATGTGTGATTTACTTACGCACACACACACACACACACACACACACACACACACACACACACACACACACACACACGTTTGTATTATTAAACTTGTGAGGATATAAAAATTGTTGGATGGCAATTTTACAAATGCACCGACACCTGGTTGCAGACCAGTTTCGTTCAAACTTTTTCTTTAGATAGCCGATTTACAAGCTCACAATGCATTTTGCCGCCACAAGTGAGCTTGTAGTTCAGCTATTTTTTGGTGCCTGACACCGGCATGTAGACTATCTATAAATCAGGCCTACCTCCAACCCTAACCCCCAAAGCTAACCTCTAAATGCGTAATCCTGATCCTAACCCCACCCTGGATCATTTCCTAATTGCAAGCCTAACTCCCCAAATCATATTTAACCATAAAACATGGGGACATTGGCCCTCACAAGCATAGTAATACAAATAAACCCCCCCCATCAGCCTCCCGTCAACATGCTCTATAAGCTTATGGTGAAATAATGTCAAAAGTCACCCAAGCCACCTGATAATCTGTGTTATCCCGAGAGGCGGTGGGCTGTGATCAAAGTGTGGCCCACAGAAGGCTATTCTTAGTGGGATTCCGATAGGTAGCCCCAAGGAAGAAACCCTCTTAAGTGCCATGCACAAGTATAGCCTGATTTATACTTGAAGGCATCTCTGCACAGAAAAACTTATTTTTGACCTGAACCTGCATGTGTCTGCATAGGACAAGCTTTGGGTCTTTTCTTTTAACAGGATATGTTGATGTAATGTATATTGTAGTAATGATAATGTTATTCATAGCACACATTGTGTACATCCAATGTAGCTGAACATGTTTCATAATACTGAGAATATTCAACAAACGATGTAAAAATGTTATAAGAAAGTAAGCTGGTTTGGATTTAGGACGTTTGATACGGATCCTGCGGTGAAGTTGATCTGAGTTCCTACATGATTTCAGACATCATGGTGCAGGAGTACGTGAAGTTTGGCTCCCTGGACTTGTACCTGAAGAAGAACAAGAACACTGTGAACATTCTGTGGAAACTGGAAGTGGCCAAACAGTTGGCCTGGGCCATGCACTTCCTGGTAAGAAATGCACTTCCTGGTAGGGACATGCACTTCCTGGTAGGACATGCACTTCCTGGTAGGATGCAATAGCAATTCAATAAAATGTTGCAAGCATTTTTGCGACGGTGGCAATGAACCAACTGGAAGAAATGACAGGCAAGAAACCAGGCTATAGGGTGGATGGCCGGCCATCTACCTTGACTGTGTCGGGGTGGAAAGAGAGAGAGGAGAGAGACGGAAGAAGAGGCAGAGCGAAATAGAGAGTGAGAGACGGAGAGAGAGATAATAGCAACAACAATTGTAAAATTATGATGATAACGATAGCTGGTATAACAAGATGACAGCAATAACAACAGCGGGGATAACAATAGTATATTATAATAGCGTGCAAGAGAGAGATTCAAGCAATAGCATCAACAATAGTAAGACTATGCTGACAGCAATTACAATAGATATATAGTATATTATAATAATAATAATGGCGTGCAAGAGAGCGATAACAAGCATTAGCAACAGCAGTAGTAAGAACTATGACCGCAGTAATGATAATAGAAAGCAAAAAGTCAGAACAGGACAACAATATCAAATATACATAAGTTGCGTGCTCAAAACAAAAAATAAAAACATTGTTGGATATGCAATTAAGAGACATCATTTCATTATCCATCCAATTAGCAAGTTCATTTAATCGGGCCATTTTCCATCTGGCCTTCATGCAGGGGAACTCTGCTTCATTATTTATTTGATTAAAGTGCTACCATCTTCATTACGCTAAGCCCTTTATCCATCAGAAATTTGTTTGCATTCATCTGTTCTAATGCCTCTTTTAAATTATGTTTGACATACACACTAGTTCATACTTACAGTAGCAGGATTCTGACTGTTCTGTCTCTCTGCGTCTGTAGGAGGAGAAGAACCTTGCGCACGGGAACGTTTGTGCAAAAAATGTTCTCCTCATCAGAGAGGAGGACCGGAGGAATGGGAACCCTCCTTTCATCAAGCTCAGTGACCCAGGAATTGGCATCACTGTCCTGCCAAAAGAGAGTGAGTTGCTGGCCTTCCTCTACTTAGCAAGTGTCTGTGTGATTCCCTGCTTTGGCCAGCAGAGGGCAATCAGCCAAGTAGATGTTCCACATCTACTTGGCTGTAAATGCATCGAAGGGTTTTGTTAAATTAATGTGACATTTGTTTTTGTTTTCACTCTTTTTCTTTTTCTTTTTGTATCTATAATTTGAGCTTAAATCAAACTTAAAAGATAACATTTGGAGAAACGTTCCAATGCAATGGTGTATGAAATTCATGATTTATTTTATTTTAACCCATTAAGACCTGGAACTGTGTCATTTTTAGATTTGAGCTAAAAAGCATTATTTTACACTTTAGGCTATTCAAAAATAGCAGATCTACAAGCTCATAGCGCGGCACCGAGTGCCGCGCTACGAGCTTGTAGATCTGCTATTTTTTAAAATTCGTGAAAATGTGTGCAAATCTTTGAATATATATATATATTTTAAAGCGAACATTTTTAACTCAAATCTTTGCTTCTGGGGGGTCCCTGGAACAAAATATTTTGATGGGCGGCCGCGGCCAAATACATATCATTCTGGGGGTCCTTGACATGAAAAAGTTTGAGAACCACTGATATAGAAACATACGTTTTTCAGAAAACTGTTGGGATTTAGATGGGATGTAGAATCGGCTTCAGGTCTTAAAGGGTTAATATAAAGAGAGTCCTTTATTATCATCATCATCATTATTTAAATTTGATACAATTTGTGTATAACGTTGTGAACCAGGGGGTGTGATTTTTCTCACATGATTCATTAGTTCAAATATTTGTTGTGGGAAGGAAGGCTAAATGTCTGTTGAACCTAGTTGACTGTTGCACCATAGCTGTCTGACTGTTGCACCATATTCTATGCATGAACAACAGTCACCTTGTAGACGTGGAGTTTCTGGTGCCAGTTCAAATCATCCTGGTTGATGTGGCAAAAAAAACTGTGCGGTTGTAATGGAGACCCTGGCTATTTCCTCTAATCGTGTACCGTCCACCTAACCATGTCCTGGGGGCACAAATACGGTCGTGTGGACTGTATTTGGAACCCCCCCTTTTTGAACGACCCCCTGGAACCCCTATAGGGGAAAGGGGTTCCAGGGGCTCCCAAGAACATTTTACAGTTTAAAAACACTTTAAAGGGACACTTCACCCAAATAAAAACTTTGTTTCAATGGATTAGTCACCCCGTGGAGACTTGAATTCATGGATATTTTTTTAGTTTTTTGTCTCATTCCTAAGACAATAATTTGATGACCGGCAGCGGTTCCGGTAGGAGACACAACGAGTCTCCGTTGTGTCTCCTACCGGAACCGCTGCCTACCGGTCCGCTGGTCATCAAATTATTGTCTTAGGAATGAGACAAAAACTAAAAAATATCCATGAATTCAAGTCTCCATGGGGTGACTAATCCATTGAAACAAAGTTTTTTTGGGGTGAAGTGTCCCTTTAACTGTATTTTATACTTCAGCTGTTCAAAAATAGCCAATCATTTCACAATTATTAGTATTTATTTTTAAACATTTTAACAACACAAATCTTCCCTTATGGGGGTCCCTGGCACAAAATCTTTGCACATGAGGGTCTGCAGCCAAATGCATATCAATGTGGGGGTTCTTGACATGAAAATGTTTGAGAGCCACTCCTGTAGGAGTCACTAGCGACAGAGATTGCTTTCCCCACCCTCTAAACACGGACAATTGTATTAATTGTGACGCACCACAGAGTATTTAATCCCCTAGTCTCCGGTTGTGGGCAGGAGCTTTACATCTGTGCAACCCGAGTGCCCCCTGGGATGCCCTTTTATTCAATGACAGATTAAGTAATTTCAGAAGGATTTTCATTGCGCTGGATCTTATTTCTTTAGATCACGGAATCAAGTCTTATGGGAGATTGTTCTGAACCGTTTTGTCTCGTTTGTGGTCCAGTCCTGATCGAGCGAATCCCGTGGGTGCCTCCCGAATGCATCGAGGACCCTGCCAGTCTGAGCCTGGCGGGAGACAAGTGGAGCTTTGGCACCACGCTTTGGGAGATCTGCAGCGGAGGAGAGAGACCACTGGGAACACTGGACAACTCCAAGGTCAGGACAGAACACGCTTCGCTGACCATGGGGTGATTTAGGCTCTGCTCCATAGGGACTGAATATTATAAGTAAAATATTTAAAGAAAACCAATGATAATACCTTGCAACATGAAAAGACATCACCAAACATCCGGAAAATTTATAAAGAACAAGAAACATAAAAACGTCAGATAATATACGATACATTGGCCAAACCGATGTATTGGTCGGGCTCTAATACCGACATAGCATTGTGCCCTTTGCTTTGGGTGTATGTCACACCATGTCTTATCACAATGACAATGGGAAGCATGGTGCTGCCCTAGTGTGAAACGAGGTTATATGTACTGTATTTTAACTAAATAACAAAAACAATATGTGAAATAGTTAACTGAAATAGAAAAGTAAAAAAGGCTTCATCATTGTCAATTTATTTCAAGTTATTTCATTCTGGACATAAGCCTTGTATTTTGGGTGGATATGAATTGGGGAGCAGACATTTCTACCACACAGATTGACCTCACATATTTGCTTTGAAGGGGGAAATTCTATTCCATTTAAATGGGGATTGGGGACCAAAACAAAGCGGCACCGCAAAACCGGATCGCGCCAATCCGGAAAGAGGATTATTATTATTTTATTTTTTCAGTAGGCGTGGCCTAGACCGGATCACAGGTCTTTAGTAACGCATACCAGGCTTTCCTCCGAGGTGGAAAGACTGGTGACGTGAGGTTAGCGTACACGCTAACACCCGGGGTTCTCTGCTCACAGAAAATCCTGTTCTACGAAGACCGGCACCAGCTGCCCGCCCCGAAGTGGACGGAGCTGGCTAACCTGATCACCAGCTGCATGGACTACGAGCCCATGTTCAGGCCCACGTTCCGCGCCATCATCCGGGATCTCCACAGCCTCTCCACGCCCGGTCAGTGACACTGACACACCCCTCTGCTACACAATCACACATACAGGGGCGGAATCTCAAATGGCTTGCCACCACTGGTGGAAGAAGTACTCTGATACCACAATATAGAAATACTCTGTTACGAGTAAAAGACCTGTATTCAAAATGTGACTTGATTAAAAAGTGTAAAAGTATTGGACAGTACCAAAGTAAAAGTAGTCACATTTTTCACAAAGCGCCGCAATACCACGTATTGTGAGCTTGTAGATCAGCTATTTTTTTTATTTATTCGTAACCCTTTGTCGGTTTGATTGTATTCGGTAGAATAACACCTAGAAGGGGTCCTGTGGTAATTCTTTACATTTTAATAATGACAGAGTCGACCAAGCGAGCGACTTTGGCCGAATGGAATGAACGTGACTGTGGATACTGACAGTACATTTGCGTTCCACAGACTACGAGCTGATTGTGGAGAGTGACATCCTGCCCAACAGGACAGGAGGCAGCGGCTGGGTGAGTGGAGCCTTTGAGAACCACGAGCCCGCCCAGTTTGAAGAGAGACACCTCATATTCCTACAACAGCTGGGCAAGGTAACGCCTCATCACGCCTCTTCACTGATAAAACGGCAAATTACATCGGTTTTATGACGATGATGTGAAATACACAGTATAATCCTCAGTGTTCATTTAGATCTGAGAGTGTGACTGTCAAATAATATAGTCATTATGTACAAATGGAACAAAAAGGGTCCATTGTACATACTGTAAGATGGATATCTTTTTTTAAATGAATGCTTTAGTTAGTTATCTAAAAGATGCACATGCTTCTATTTTTGTTAAAGAAAAGCGGTTGATAGGCTTTGCAATGCTATTATTATAGGCACTGATGATGAATGATGTCATTGTGATTTATTGTCAGCTGATCAACGTACAGTATTTATGTGTAAAAGCCTTTGATCTTATTGATCCATTCTATTAAAAACAATAACTGAATTAATTTTTTCCTGGGGGGATAGAATATTCAGATATTCTTTAATTAAGACCAGTTTGGTCTGATTTGGGCCAGTCATGTTCTTATTGGTTTCTCCCTCCCAGGGTAACTTTGGCAGCGTGGAGATGTGCCGCTACGACCCTCTGCAGGACAACACGGGGGAGGTGGTGGCCGTGAAGAAACTCCAGCACAGCACGGCGGAGCACATCCGCGACTTCGAGCGCGAGATCGAGATCCTCAAGTCACTCCAGCACGAGAACATCGTCAAGTACAAAGGCGTGTGCTACAGCGCAGGTACAGCTGGCCGCTCGCTCATTTCATCGCGCCGCATTTTGCATCTCGCACCGTCGATGTGTATTCAGCTGTCATCGGTAATAGTGATGTGTCGTTCATGATCGATTCGTTCAAAATAACTAGTTAATTTGCCATGAACGCGAACAAGCTCGTTCACTTTCTGAAACTGCTACGTTCACGCGCGACGTAAAAAGAAACGCTCCCGCATGGTGTTTGACACACATTATAAAACATACATTAACCATTTTAGCCTTATTTTATACCTAGGCTATTTGAAAATAGCAGATCTACAAGCTCACAACGCGTCACTTCGCGACGTGTTGTGGGCTTGTAGATCGGCTATTTTCAAATATGTTAGCACTTTTACTTTTGGTACTTTTAAGTATATTTTGATGCCAATACTTTTGTACTTTTACTCGAGTAAATTTTGAACGCTAGAAAATAGCGCTACTGAACGAGAACGTGAACGAATCATTTGAACGAAACATTGCCGTGAACGTGAAATGAACCTTTTTTCCCACCACTAGAGGAATGGCGTGTTCCTCCACATGCGTTAAGCCCTCCCGGTGAAACTCCTCATTGTCAGGTGAAAAGAAGTGACTGTTGACTCTCTGTATGTCAGAGGAGACATGTTGTCTACATCCTCCCCAAGGCAAACAGTAGTGGTCAGCAGCAGTGACAGTCAAGGACTACATGGTGGAATTGTGAATTGTCGAAAAGTAATTTATGGTTCTGTTATTTTGTCCTTACTTCCCCAGGCCGCCGAAATCTCCGTCTCATCATGGAATACCTGCCCTTTGGAAGTCTGAGAGACTATCTGATCAAGAACAAGGAGAGGATAGACCACAAGAAGCTGGTGCATTACACCTCTCAGATCTGTAAGGTACACAGAACCACTGACTGAACCTCCGTTTTTTAGTCCCGTGGGGATGCAACTGGAGAGGCATCCATTTTCTCAGAAATGACCAAGATCTCAAGCTGCACCAGTTCATTGATTACTTCATAGTCTATTACTAGGTTTGTCCACAGTCTTGCATCCAGGTGGTAGTCTGTATTTACTTTCCATTACACTGTCAAATCCTTATTGTTCATTTAACTGTGGAGAGTTTACAAATGGTTAAATTAACACTGAGGATTTTACTATGTAGGGTCACTGACATTTATTTTGTATGTTTTATTATACTCAATGAGGAGACTGTGTGCAAATCTAGTACCTGTGATTAGGCCAGGTGCTTGATATCAAGGCAGGAATCAAGCAAAAAGTTTAAAAGAAATCCACAAAGGTTAAAGCTCCCAAACAATTTTATTAATGGTGCCTTTAATAAAAAATGTTTGGGAACTTTAACCCAGTGTGTGGATGTTTTAACTTTTTGTTCTTTTATTATACGGAAATGGATCCCATAATGACATTTCATACACAGCATGTCCTGTGGTTTGAAATGGCAGTCATCACGATCAGTTCCTCATCACAAGGCTTTCTCTCTCTTGTAACTAAACAGGGCATGGAGTACCTGTCGAATAAACGGTACATCCACAGAGACCTGGCAACCCGAAATATCCTGGTGGAGAGCGAGCTGAGGGTCAAGATCGGAGACTTTGGTCTCACCAAAGTTCTGCCACAAGACAAGGAGTATTACATGGTGAAAGAGCCCGGAGAGAGCCCCATCTTCTGGTAAGGCTTGCTCTGGAATGTTAATTTAAAGGGGTTGTTAGTGATGTATTTATGTTAAATCGCTCTATATTCCAATAGTAATCGAGAGAGAACTCTTGCAAGATACAGGATGGGTTTGGGATACCAATTTTATCCAATTGGGAGACTCGACTCATACAAGATACAGGATAAACAAGTTGGAAGTGATGAAACAAAAACAAAATTGGAACTAGAACACTTGAAGCTAATAAATTAGCTTTGTGGGGTTGTCCTTCCTGATTGGATAAAAACATATTTTCTGTTTGTTTGCTAAAGAGCTGGAGAGATAGCCCTGTTACTGAAAAAAAGAAGTTTGTTTTAGCAATTATAACAATTGGAATATAAAGCTTTAACATTTCAACAAAAACACATCACGTGACGAAGTGTAATCTCTTCTCTCAACTAGTTCTATTTTTCTATAAAGTAAGAGCTGTTTTTTCTACTCTTCTCTCTGTTATATGAGTGATATAACAGAGAGACCATTTTCTCTTCAATTTAGCCGTTATACCAATTGACTCCTCCCCACGCACATTTCTGTGTGTTGTCATTGCTGTCGTGTCCTACTGCACTCGCAATACCCTCGCGGCCCCAGTGGTCCCCGGCCCACAGCTTGAGAATCACTGGTTTAAGTTATTAAATGAGGCCTATGACAGCAGAGGAGGTGATGCGGTGTGTTTGATGTCGTTGTCCAGGTACGCCCCAGAGTCTCTGACAGAGAGCAAGTTCTCAGTGGCGTCTGACGTGTGGAGTTTTGGAGTGGTGCTCTATGAGCTCTTCACCCACAGCGACAAGAACTGCAGCCCTCCTGCTGTGAGTACCAACACACACACACACACACACACACACACACACACACACACACACACACACACACACACACACACACACACACACAAACACAAACACACAGTTCCGGGTGAATATAAATCTTTCCTGTAACTTTCAGCAGCAAAAATAAAGAAATAAAGTGAATATTAAAAGATTGGGTTTACACTCACTTTAGGACAGTTCTGGGACGGCGGTGAAAAAAGTTTGTCTGGAGCCCTGCACAGTGCACGCACACACGCACGCACGCACGCACGCATGCACGCACACACACACGCAGATGCATTCATATAAAGATTTTCCATGCAGTGCTTGTTCAACTACCATAGAGAGTGTGTCCTAACACTGCTGAACACACCTGGAAGCTGATGTCAATCGAATATCTCTGGCAGCAAAGTTGCTTCTTTACCAATAGGTTATCTACTAGCACGGGCAGCTAGTGACATCCAAGATACTGGCAACAGAACATGGCTAAGCACAGTGGCATAGGAGGACTGTAGGATCGTTAGTCCTAGAAGTATACATATTTGTTGTGTTCTATCTATAGGATATCTTTGGCATATGTTGTCAGCCATGTTTGTCCATAACATGGATGCATGATAATATTATTATTATAGGCTGTCGGCACAATATAATAACATTATTTGGATATGAACCAGCCTGTGTTTGGGGGCCATATTTCACATTTAGAAAAATAAGCTACTTGGATCTCTTTGTGTATCTTATATCTAAGAGACGGCTAACTGTGTCACTGTCCCCCCCCCCCACCCCCCCCTTCCCAGGTCTTCATGTCCATGATGGGCAACGACAAGCAGGGCCAGCTGATCGTCTACCATCTGTTTGAGCTGCTCAAATCAGGCAGCAGGCTGCCTCAACCCCTGGGCTGCCCTGTGGAGGTAGGATATCGCAGGGAATCGTAAACCGTACTGACCGTACCGTGTCTTGTCTGTTGGAACTCATGTGGATGGCTGGGTTTTCATAAAACCTGGTGGGAATGATCAAATCACGGTCAACATTAATGCCAGGCTGGGGTGTCCGAGTGGTGTAGGTGTAGGGCAGTGTTTCCCAAACAATGGGTCGGGATCCATTTTTGCGTAATGGACCCATTTCTATGGATCTCCAGGTGGCACCACGTATTATGGAGGAGACCGATGGTTATCTAACAAAAATACATTGGGGGGAGGAAAAAAATGGGTGGGGAACATTGTCTTTGCAAATATTAAATTTCACCTCTTGTGGGCTGTTTTTAGTGTCAATGGTGACAGAGATGTGACTGTGAATGTTGCTATATGGTGATATCTATTTGGAATGTTATCTTTTCAACCCCTGTTTGTTTTTTGTTTTTTTCCTCAGATGCATGAGATAATGCAGGAGTGCTGGGACATCGACCCCTGCTTGCGTCCCTCTTTCAAGGAGCTGGCCCTGCGCGTCGACCTGTTCAGGGACAGCAAGGAGATGTAGACAGACAGAGAGAGAGAGATGGCACCCTCTCTGTTCGACGGAGGAACTGCTGTATACCCTGCATCCACTTGGCTGCCATGTCGGTCGGTGCCCTGTTTGTGGCAAGAAGACAAAGCCCGGATTAGTGCCCTTCTCCTGCTGTGTGCCATGGCCTAGCGAGACTGCAGACTCTAGCCCAGTGTTTCCCCAACCTCGGGTGGCCTTGTCTGTTTGGAAGCAGTCCACATTTTTTTAAAACATGTTGCACGAAACCATAACTTACTTTCATCCACTTTCTATCTGTATGTTCTCGATGTGATATCAGTTAGTGATGTGTCGTTCATGATCGATTCGTTCAAAAGAACTAGTTCATTTGCCGTGAAGGTGAACGAGCTCGTTCACTTTCTGAAACTGTTCGGTTCACGCGCGACGTAAAAAAACAACGCTCCCGGGATGGTGTTTTACACACATTATAAAACATACATTAAACACTTTAGCCCTATTTTATACCAAGGCTATTTGAAAATAGCAGATCTACAAGCTCACAACGCGTCGCATCGCGACGCGTTGTGAGCTTGTAGATCGGCTATTTTCAAATATGTTAGTACTATATTAGTACTAGTATATTTTGATGTCAATACTTTTGTACTTTTACTCGAGTACATTTTGAACACTAGAAAATAGCGCTACTGAACGAGAACGAATCATTTGAACGAATCATTGCCGTGAACGAAATCGCTCGTTCACTAAAATGAAAATGTTTTCCCACCACTAATCAGTCCAACTTGTCATACAGGGGGGGGGGAAAAAATCTAAATGTTGCAAAAAATAGCGATCCACAAGCTACGTCGTCTATTTTTGCTATCAGTCTTAACGAGAATTATGTAGGTGTTAAGTGGTTAACATGTCTGAAATACACTAGTGTGTGCGTACACGTGCACGACGTGTGGGGTGGGCTCAGCGTTGGTCAGATGTAAGAAGGGGGGCTCAGAGATAAAAAAAAGGTTGGGAACCAACTGCTGTAGCCAGTCTACTGCTAGGACTAGAGCCTGATTTATACTTTGTCATATGATGGTGTATAAATTAACCAATTTAAGCTTTATTATATATTTGCGGCAGTGTCATGCGGCGAAAATAGCTGATCTTGCAGCGTACGGTGTCGAATCGCAACGCTTTGTACGTTTGTAGATCTTCTATGTTTGGAAATTACTGTTCAGCAAAGTGTGTGTGTGTGTGTGTGAGAGAGAGAGAGAGAGAGAGAGAGAGAGTGTTTGAGACATGTAGCTAGCAGGGCTAGCTCTCCACCATCCCCTTCTCCTCTGAGCTAAAGAATGATGGACTTGAGAGGGTTTTGTTTTCTTATGTTTGTAAATAACATATATTTATGTACATATGTCCAAAAGATTTTATAATTTTATAAAAATGAACATACTTCAGGCTATATTTGAACTGATGGCAGTCAGTGTAAATGAAGTATATACAGAAGTGATTAAAAAAAAAGAAAATCTATTTTTATTTTTTATTTTTATTTTTTTCTCCCAATGTGATGCAGGTGGTGTGCGAATTAAAGATGACAGTTTTATTGAACACCGTTCTTTTATCCGCTTTTGTATTTGTTCGAGAGCTTTCATGGGCTGGTATTGAAAGCAGGCCAATTGGAAAGGAGAGAGAACTAAATGGTAGATCTTGTGCAGGTATTTTGTTCAAGTATAAAATAGGGCTTGGGAGCACTTCACACATTTTCAACCTTATTTTCATAGTATTGGTCCTCACTAATGTAATAAGATGGCACCATTTCTGTCTACTAGCTCTGTCTCAGCAGTGGCCAGTGAACCGTTCAGAAACCTGCCTACCAATGACTTCATCAATGGGTATGCAAAAAAAAAGAAACGAGTGAAGACCAAATGGGTTAAGTGCTCCTTTAAACCCATTAAGACCTGGAACGCATCTGTGTCACTTTAGAGTTCTTTGGCTATTCAAAAATAGCAGCTCTACAAGCTCATAGCGCGGCACCGAGTGCCGCGCTATGAGCTTGTAGATCTGCTATTTTTAAAAAATCTTGAAAAAATTTTTTTTGATTTTTTTCAAAAAACTTTTAGGATTTAGAAAACATTTTTAACCCAATGACTGCCAATCGCGTAGATCTACGCAAACCTATTTAAAGGAGACCAAGGAGATATGATTTTTCGAAGATCTAGACTCCTATCCACTTCCTTGTTAACTTAAGACTTCAAAATTCTGTATCTCGGCGTACTGAGTCCTGAGTACTTTTTTTTTTTCAATGAAAAATCTCTGGCACTGGGCAAACGCGGCCAGAAATAATTCAGGCAGTGAATGAGTTAAGAATCGCCTCAGGTCTTAATGGGTTAAGTGTTTGAAAATCACTTGTTTTTCAGTATAAACTGCACAGCAGCCAGGATATACAGGCCCCAAGAACGGTAGTATCAGATTTGATGAGTTTGTAGTGTGGGTAGGGTCCACCTTGTTTAGTCTAGTTCTAGAGAACACAGGAATGGTGAAGGTCACAGAGCATGGTGTTATGGGCCAGCGGGGCGGAATAACTGCTTCCCAGCTAGATGTGGGAACCAGTCATGAGTGCCGTCTGTACAGCAGCTTAACACACTGAGGATATCATGGCTGTTGGGTGGAAACCTTGTATGTTCAATATATCCAATATTTCAGTTTTTGCCCTCTGACTATTATGAGATTTAGTCACAAGCTCTAATACCCTTCATTGGCTTACCACTTAAAGGGATAGTTCACCCTCAAAATTACTTTTTCTATCTATTAGTCACCCCATGGAGACTTGAATTCATGGATATTTTGTTGATGATATTTTGTTAATGACCGGCAGCGGTTCCGATAGGAGACACAGAGTCTCCTTGTATCTCCTACCGGAACCGCTGCCGACCGGTCCTCTGGTCATCAAATTATTGGCTTAGGAATGTGACAAAAACAAAGTATCCATGAATTCAAGTCTCCATGGGGTGACTAATCAATAAATAAAAACAGGGTGAACTATCCCTTTAAAGGTGGTGTTCCTATTTTGAGCATGTCATATGTGGAAAATCTTCTAAAACGTAAAGAAAATAGATGCTAATTCTTCTTTTAAGTATAAGTTAGGGCTTAAATGGTTAAATATTTGTAAAAACCCACAGGGAGACAAAGTGTGACCTTTGATCCATTAAAATAAAGGGGAAAAGAGGATTATTCCACCCAACAGTGACAAAGGGTTTGCCAGCATTGATTTAATAATACAATAATGCTGGTAGGACACACTGTACTGGTTTTGGATAAGCCTTCACAATAACTTATTTTCCTTTCTGTGATATACTTGCCCTGTGGGCAAGTATATCACTTGTTATACCCATCACTTGTTATACCCAAGTTCATGAGGTGAACTTGCATAATTATCTCATAGTTCTGTTTTATAGAACATTGTGCTGGACAGATCTTGGTACAGTAAAAGTTCTAAGGAAAATGAAATGTTCATAAAGGACTGAAATCGCTGACTTATGAGTGTACCACCAATTGCCACAGAGTGGCAGTGTTGCCTTAATTCCTAGAGTCAAAACTCAGACAAAACAAAGTTTAATACATAATTTATTTTTGTTCTAAAACAGAAAACTATTTTAGATTAAAAAATAAACAAAACAATTCACCCATAAAAATTAGCAACATTAAGACTAGCCTCGTCTGTTAGGCTTGCTCACAATAAACATTAAAACTTTTTCAAACATTTGGATACAAATATTAACAAAAGCCTACAGGATAACGTGACCACTAAGTTTAGTCCAATCTTAGAGATGAAACAAAATGGGAAATCGAGGCAGCTATTTGTACAACATAGAATAAACGTTAATTTATCCATTTGTAACTCCGAGTGAACAAATGGAATCAAAAGAACTTACAGGTCCATTTGGTTGCAATTGTACACTCTCAGAGTTAAATTAACACTGAGGATTTTACTGTGTAGAGGCACCAAGGGCATTATACTGGATAGTCAAATTAAATCAATACAAAGCAAGTCTCTCAAGCCAGACAACTATTTCACAATCTTCATATGTTACAGAGTCTTTAACTCCACCTTGTTCTGCACAGGAAGCCGTCATCTGTTTGTCATAACCATACACAAAAATATATTTAAAAAAATCTTTAAAATATTTTTGGAATGCTAAACAGCAAGCCTAGATAGGCTTCGGCTAATTTGGTTTCCATTAAGACTTATTTATGTGACTGCAAAGATGAAACAGAAGTGGGGTGGAGACGGGACATCCACTTTAGTTTCTGCGTAATTTCAGCGCTTCTGATGTACAGACTGTTAGGCAGGAACATCTGAAAATTGTGTGAGCCAACAAGTCTGTCTGGAGAGACTAATACAAAGCTCTTCGTAGGATATTCAGAGGTGCGGTCATGGGGTTCGTATCGATGGAGAGGCCTCAGTGTCCTGGGGGGTGTGCTTAGTTTGTTACACGGGAAGTGCCAAAGATGCATCTTTGGACCAATGGAATAGTTCGAGAGGAGTAACCCCATTGTGGTGAATGGAGCGCGTCTACGAGGAGGCTCTGTTCTCCTCATACGGAGACTCATACGCCTCCATGGGCGGGCAGGTGCACACCAGGTGCTGGTCGCCATAGATGTCATCGATCCTGGAGATGGTCGGCCAGAACTTCGTCTCAGGCCTGATGAATGGCTGCAAGGAGAAGAGGGAAGGGTTGATTGATATATTGATTGAATACTTTATTGACTTTATTTTTAAAGGTACAAGCAGTACAACTAGTTAAAAACATGGCGTCTCCCCAAATTGTCCTAAATGTAAAACAACAGCTGGATCCAGATTTCACTGTCGATGGGAGTGCATACAAATTATATTATTCTGGAAGGCAATGTGCAAAGAAATTAGCACGGTTATTGGGCAACAATTGGTCCCCAATCCTCTTGTATGTTTATTAGGAAGTATCCCAGATTCTTTGAAGGTGCATAAAGAAATAGTTCAATTCTTTCTAATGTTGGCTAGGAAAGCAATAGTGGCAAAGTGGGTTGGAGATGACTCTCCGTCTATTCAGTTGTGGAAATCTTTGATATCCGATGCTGCCACTCTAGAGAAATTGTCCTGTTCTCTAGAATCTGGGAAAAACTGCTGAACCTGTTGGGCATAAAGCTTGAGGTGGTATGAAGACAACTGGTTGTCACTGTCATGGTCATGTTTAATAGTACTGTTTGTCTATTGCTCTAAAACGACAATTACTACTGTTGAATGTTGTACGTAACTAACTAGCTGCAACTCAGTGCAAACTTATAGATCGGCTGAATGCTGTATGTACCCCTATGGACCAAATATGTGAATATGCAAATATTATATCTAAGGACCTGAGCTGTATGTGTGTGTATGCATTTCCTTTTTGTTGAAAAATCTATAAAAAAAAACACGACAAATGGATGACACAAAAAGCCAGAGGCTTGATTCCATTGTTGTTAATTGGTCATAGATGTTTGAATTACGTTGTCATCAATGGGATAAACATACCAGACAGTAAGGTTATTTTAAGTCACAGGGTTTCAAAGTAGGCGCCATGACCCCCAGGTGGGTTTGTTGGCCCTGCTCACAATAAACAAAAAAACTGCTATAATAGCCAACCTACAAGCTTATGGCGTTTTGCGAGCTTGTAAATCAGCTATCCACAGCCAGAGGCTATGGCTATCTAGGGGTCCTTGGCATGGAAACATTTGTGAACTCCTGCTTTAAGTTCACTCACCAACGGGAACGCAGCGAATTCCCTGGAGTAAGGTCTGTCCCACGTGGAAGAGACGATGGCTGCCAGAGAATGAGGGGCCATCTGCACACACACACACACACACAAATATTAGGACTTAAGATAGTAGTTACTCAAAGTTCAGTGCATCAAACCAATAAGCTGGCGTTGCACCTTGAGCGGGTTGATGCGGGAGTCCATCCTGCCTTCCTCGATGTCCGCGATCTCCTGCCTGATGGCCATCAGTGCGTCACAGTAGCGGTCCATCTCTGCCTTGTCCTCTGACTCGGTGGGCTCGATCATCAGGGTGCCGGCCACGGGCCACGACATGGTGGGGGCATGGAAACCTGGACACCCGGTGCGAAAGCCCACAATCATGGTTCACGCGTATTTGGAGGGCCCTAATTGGAGACTTACGGGTCTCCAGTAATTGTGGTTTCATGCTTTCTGTGTTAATTAACACTCAAGAGTTTGCCGTTGTATTCTAAACGAGGAACTATACTTGCTACCCATCTTACCGTAATCCTGCAGCCTCTTGGCGACATCGACTGCCTCGATGTTGGCCGTCTTCTTAAATGGCCTCACATCCAAAATGAACTCGTGAGCCACAAAACCTGTAAGAACCCAAGCGTTTAAAAGCACAGATCAGCCATGAGTCCAAGAAGACGCCGTTGACCTACTCCTGAATCATTTAGCATCCGACAAGTGAATTAAGATATTCAGACTGCCTTATTAAATGTCCTGGCAAAGTATTAGCTAGCATAGCCATACTTTTGTGTTACATAGTGGCTCCTGAAACAGGATTCACATAATGCATTGCACAGACAGCGAGAGCCAAAGTGGAGCTCACCTAGAAACGGTTGTTATGTACCACCTAGTATGTTTTGATGGCTAGGTTTAGGTACACAAAAGACACAAGGATACAAAGCTACACAGCTTATTTGTATCTTTCTATCTTTGTAGCTGAAGTTGAAACCAGCTCAACTTTGTTGTAGCTTTGTAGCTGTTGTAGCTTTTGCAGCAGCTACAAATGTTGGCTGTATCACTGTATCTTCATGTGGCTGGCTTCCATTGAAAAAGAATGGTAGCCTGTATCTTTGTAGTTGCCAATGTGAACACAGCCTCAGAGTAGACCTTAGGTTAGAGATGGTTAAGTTTAGGTATAAGGTTAGAGACGGTTAGGTTTGGGTCCCCAGCTACAGTAAATGATGGATAGTTAGGACAAATGGACCCTTATGGGTCTGTAACTCTGAAAGTGTACAAATGGAGCCAAATGGACCCTAACGGGTCCATTTGGTTCCATTTGTACACTCTCAGAGTTAAATTAACATTGATTTTATAATATAATTGGGGTCCCAAATATAGAAATGCCATTAAATGGGGGTCCGTAGCCTAATGCATGTCAAACTGGGGGTCCTTGAAATGAAAATGGTTGAGAATCACTGCTAGAGCCATAAAAGTTTTCTCTTATGTCCCGGGAACATCTTTTCAAATGGGGGTCCGCAGGCTAATAAGTGTCAATTTGGGGGTCCTTGACATGAAAAACTTTGAGAACCACTGTTTGAGACATTAGGTTAGATATGGATATGTTTATGTATGGTGTTGATGGGGTTATGGTCAGGGTAGAAATCTGGGAGGGCAGTTAGCGACTGAACGCATGACATCAAACTCCCAGAAAAAAATAATTGTGTGCCGGTGACAGAACAGGAGCCACGACCTTTATGTTAACATGTTTCTGTTTACCTTTCCTGCCTCTGAAGAGGATCTTGTAGTGGGTTTCCAGTCTTTTGGCCATGTAGTTGGCGTTGAGGATGGCCACCTCTGTAGCGTGAACCAGTCCCTTGGCGCCCATCATCTACAGGAGCAAGCAAGGTACAGGATAACTATTACATACATATACTTACACAATACAATCCAGAACTTATTTTAATGAGTAAAATGTTATTTTAAACAATCTGCATGGCATAGTATGGGCGTCCGTAGTTAGGTGGGTAGAGAGAGAGGCCATCTTGTAATCAGAAGGTCGACGGTTCAGTCTATGTGTCAAAGTGCCCCTGAGCAACACACTTAACCCCAAACTTCTCCCTGGGTGCCGTATTAATGGCTTTCACTGCTCCTAATAATTAGGATGGGTTAATTGCAGATGGTCAGATTCTCGATGTAATGCAGCAAATACCCCCAACAACTGAGGGGGCACAATTACTATTATTATCTGCAGCGGTTGGACGTTGTCTTAGAACTCTTCATTTGAGAAAATTTGACCCTGGTGCCGGGTAGGACACCTACAGATTGACAAATAGTACTGCCTTAAGCTCATACGTTCAATATCTACCCTGGCCAACCAGGGCTTGCCTCTCTTGTATAAGCGGTGGAAATGTTGCCTCAAGTTACGGATTTTGCAGCTTTAACTAAAAGTTGCGCCAGATTATATATATTGTAGATCATAGCTTTACACTCAACAATTAATTAGGATTGGGCTACTTATTGTTATACTGTAGAAGTACTGCATGCATGGTACAATTATTCATATTAAAGGGGAATTTTGGACTAAGGTTTTCTTACCTTTTCTATGACGTTATGATATCTTAGGATGAATGGTACAGTAGAAAAAAATCATAACTCTATCCCGGGTCCGCCACAGCTTAAAACGTGCGCCAATAGGCCTTGCGCTAGATCACATATTTTAATAGCTTTTTTTTTTTTTTTTGGGTGAGATCTGACGTTCATAGTGACAGAACACTATGCAACCACTATGCGAAAAAAAACAAAAAAAAAACATAAGTCTCGCTAGACGAGATCGAAATCTCAAGATTTCAATCTCGTCTAGCGAGACTTATTTTTTATTTTTTTGACAGTGTTCTGTCACTAAAAACTTTAGATCTCACCAAAAAAAAAAACGTGATCTAGCGCAAGGCCTATCCGCGCACGTTTTAAGCTGTGGCGGAACCGGGATGGAGTTATGAAATGTTATGAAATGTTTCTACTGTACCATTCATCCTAAGATATCATAACGTCATAGAAAAGGTAAGAAAAACGTAGTCCAAAATTCTCCTTTAACAGTGGTCTCTCATGTTCCCTGCTAACCTTGATGTATGCCCAGGAGATAGGCAGGATGGCACTGGACCCCCAGGGGGCAGCACTGATGGTTCCCAGGGAGCTGCTGGCGTTGACCGAATACATGGGGACCACAGGGTGGCTGGGCAGGAACGGCGCCAGGTGGGCCTTCCTGGGGACGGACACATGCAGAAACCCATTAAGACCTGGAACGCATCTGTGTCACTTTTTCATTTGAGCTAAAAAAAAGCATTATTTTACACTTTGGCTATTCAAAAATAGCAGATCTACAAGCTCATAGCGCGGCACCGAGTGCCGCGCTATGAGCTCGTAGATCTGCTATTTTTGAAAAATCGTGAAAATGTGTGCAAATCTTTGAATATATATATTCTTTTAAAGCAAACATTAACTCAAATCTTTGCTTCTGGGGGTCCCTGGAACAAAATATTTTGAGATGGGCGTCCGCGGCCAAATTCATATCATTTTTTGGGGGGTCCTTCACATGAAAAAAGTTTGAAAACCACCGATATAGAAACACATGTTTTTCAGAAAACGGATTTAGAAGACATTTGGCAGAATCGGAACCTCAGGAGGCCTCAATGGGTTAAGAACTGTGATGCATAAGTGACACATCAGTAAGTTGTGGATGTCACTGATGAACGAATTCTATCCGACAAGGGGAGGAGCCAACGCATGCCGAGGCATCAAACGCGTCAATAACCCATGTCGTCTTGCGGATTGTGGGAAGCGAGCGACGCGCAAGGAAATCCATGTCCTGGTGTGTAGATCGTGGGGTATCGTGGGGCTCATTGAAAGAAAACTACAACTATTTTTTGACCAAAATGGGGATCTAGACCTCTGTATGTCTGTGGTGAGATATGTGACTGATACACAGTGATTTATGACAGCATTCCGGCTCTGTGTTGCCTACAAGGGCTTGTGGCGCGTTTGCATCTGGGTAATCCATCTTGTGTGTTTATTTTTGTTTTTGTCTATTTTTTGTAAAAACTGTTTTTTTCTTAATTTTTCCTGCTTTTATTGTGATTTTAAATTATATTTATTATTTATTTTCTATTACATTCCACTGTCTATACCAAATTTTAAATCATGTTTACATGTTTGTTTGTCAGGTACATTTCTTTATTCCACTGCATTTGTTACAGATTTTTTGTCTTTATCTTTTGAAAAGGAAAATGCGACAGCAATAACAATATGGGGGGAGGGATAGGGAAAGGGAGAAAATTAAAAAATGTCTGACTGACTTCATGTCAATACTGTGAACCTAATAAAGATATTTGTTAAAAGAAAGAAAGAAAACTACAAGCGAAATTTCCTGGCAAGTGGGGCCAACCACATGCTTCTTTCCTATTGGTTGATGCCCAGTCAAAGTTCATCAATTGTTGAACTCCACGCGTTGAACGCGATGTGTTCCAACGTGCCGCAACAGACTTTGAGAAACACTGACTCACACTCCAATAGGCCCCATGCCGGGGCCCCCACCACCATGAGGGATGCAGAAGGTCTTGTGGAGGTTGAGGTGAGAAACATCAGAGCCGTAGTCTCCCGGTCGACACAGACCCACCTGGAAGATGGAGCACAATGCGTTTAAGTAGTTTTCTTCAGTATTTAGATATGTGATCAAGAAGGTTTATTTGTCATTATACATACAGGAACAAGCAGCAATAAGCAAGTATGTGAGATCCTCAAAATAATACTGTGTCACAACATACCAATAACAATACTAAAAGAAGCCTTCAGCAGTAGCAACATCAGCGTACACAATAAAGGGAAAGAAAAAAAATGTATATACATATAAATGTGCAACTAAGTCATAACCAGTAAATAGCTGAATAAACAAACATAAAATATGTGCAGAAACCTTGTATATTACAGCAGCAATAGTAACTGTTACCTTGTATTTTATACTATAGCAGCAGTAGTAACATCAACATGTTAGATGTTTTATTTTGATCTCAGATTCTATTGGATGGGGGTGTTGCTCAAATGAATATCAAATATTGCATATTGAATCAAGCAACTTAAAAAAAAACATGTCTGGGGTGCATGCAAAAGCCTGGGTAGGGTTGAAAATGACCCCAGAATTGGTATAAAGTCAAATTCCCCTACAAGCCACCTTCTTCGTTGGAATTAATAACAGATAAAACACGTGACTAGCTACAATCAGTGCAGGAGAAAGGCCTTGGGAAGGGGGTGGGATCTTAAGACATGAAGAGGGGGCAGGGTCCATAATCTATCAGTGATTGGCTGAGGAAGAGCTGAGGTAAGGTCTCTCATCTGCATAATACTGACTTCAAAGGTCAAATTGTTTTGGCTTATAGCCACTATAAACCCTTATCTTATTAGTCCTTTTGACACAAGCACTTCCTCACACCCTCACAGTAAAATCATCAGTGTTACTTAAGAGTGTAAAATGGACTAGGAATTACTCTGCAGCCACAAAAACTGAAAGTTACTTTCAGGAAGCACTAAAACTTTAGATTATCTAAATTAACCACATAACCACGTGAACCCAAGTGTCCCTACTCTGGGCATGTTATATAATAGGTGAAAATAGCCAATCTACAAGCTCACAATGCATCACAATGTGACGTTGTGAGAGCTTGTAGATGAGCTATTTCGAATGGAGAAAAAAAAAGAGGGGACCAAGTATAAACCTGAGAAACTGGGAAACCTCAGTCAACGAAGTATATTATATAGGATTTAAGTGGTTATGCCCTATTTTATATTTTGGCATGCAATGGCATCGCACTGCAAAAACAGCAGCTCTACAAGCTCTCAACGAGTTGCATTGTGATGCGTCGTGAACTTGTAGATCTGCTATTTTAGAAAATGTTTTGCCTACAGTATAAAGGCATACTCAAAATAGGGATGCCAGGTTGAAATTGGTTAAACTGTAGCACCTGAAATACTTCCTTAAAAAAAAGGGCACAGTCGCCACCACCTCATCACCTCACCTGCGCGTTCATGTTGGCGCCGTCCAGATAAACCTGGCCACCGTGTTCGTGAATGAGGTCACACACATCTCTGACGTTCTCCTCGAACACACCAAAGGTGGAGGGATAGGTGATCATCATGGCCGCCAGCCGCCCCTTGTGTTTGTCCAGCTACCAGAGAGGGAGAGAGTAGGTACACGGCCAATGAAACCTATAATGGAACAGTGGATCTCAACCTTTTTCATTTCAAGGACCCCCCGTTTGGCATACAATAGGCCGCGGACCACCATAACTCAAGAGTGTACGAATGAAACCAAATGGACCCATTTGGTTCCATTTGTACACTCTCGGAGTTACAGATCTGTAAGGGTCCATTTGGTTCCTAACTATCAATATTTTAGCTGGGGACCCCCTGGAACCCTCTCAAGGACCACCTGGTGGTCCCCGGTCCCCACTTTGAGAACCACTGTCAGTGGTTCAGGGGGAATGTAAATACATACAATTGTACCTTTGTTAAATGTATTAAAATATGTTAAACTAATACTTAATAAGTCCATAAAATGTAAGAAAGTATTTGATTTAATAGCCAGGTGTGGTGTGGGGGGGAAAGCTTAAAATTAAATAATGACTGTTAAGGGCTTAATATAATTTGTTGCACCATACTTCCCCTTCTTGATATTCTAACTCCCTTTCCTGTGGAACTTCTTTGCATTTCCAAGTTAAAGGGGTGGATAAGAAAAAAATCCTCTGGTGATGGGGGCAGTGAAATCCAACCCAATCTGCAGCAGATTTGTCTGGTTTCCAGGCTAGAACTTCTTGACCTCAGACTTCCCAGTAAATGACAACATTGACGCGTCATCTTAGGTCACGAGGTCATTTAGTGAACCGTTTCTCAACTAGTGGTCCATCTATGCCTGTCTCTTCTTAGCTATAGTGGTAGACAGGGACAGAGTCTTGTATCATTTTCTGAATCTGACCTTGCCCTGTACAAATTCTTCAGGTATGCCAGTGTGGAAATACCACTCTCACAGTGATATGTAGTTACAAAAGGTAAAATACATGTGGTTTTTGCTGTAAGCTCTGTGAATTGTGTCTGACAAGTCCCTTTCCTACATTACATACATGCAATACCTTCACAGACCTCTAGTTGAAAACCCCTGCATCGGGCCACAGACTAAAAATAGTGGTAATGTAACCACAGTACCACAACACACCACACTGATATAAGGAAATGGACCGTTACGGGTCTGTAACTCTCACAATCATTTAGCTGGGGACCCCCTGGTAGCACCTAAGGGACCCCTGAAGGTCCCCGGACTACACATTGAGAACTACTAACGCAGATTGTCTGTATTAGGACTTCCTGACTGGCTTGCTAAATCCTCTGAAGCCAGGTCCAGGTTCTCACCAGGGCCTTGAGGTGCGCCATGTCAATGTCGCCGTCCTTGTCCACCTCCACCACCTGGACCTTCATGCCAGCCATCTGGGCACTGGCCGGGTTGGTGCCGTGGGCCGACTTGGGGATGAGGCAAACCTGGAGCGGAGAGAACAGATTCAACCATCAATACCTCCTCTTGCATACAGCATTTTACCTGAGTTACTGTACCGTTGGCCTATTTGCACATTTTATGTACTGTATGTGCAATCTGGGAACCCAAAGCCAAATGAGAATGAAAAACAGTGCCCTCTGCTGTTTGTGCTATCTAATGTTGGCTCTGGGACAATGAAAGCGCAGCACACATGCGCAAAGGAAACCGGGGTTTGAGTCTGCCTTCACGCTGCACATCCGGGTGGTGCGACTATGTTTTCATTCCCACTAACAATATTTCTACACGGAACACTAACACCACTTCTCCCAGAGAACATGGATCGTTTTGGTTATAAGCCCACTTGTTTCTATGATGAAAGAGTAAGTTAAAATGTGAATATCTTTCCGTGGTTTTGTCTGCTCCGCGGACGCTATTGTTAAATTAGTTTCGGCTTGTTTCGAGTAGGGAAGGATCAGCGGACACATAAATCCCGCCCACTACATTTGATTGGGTAAAGCGCGGCCTGCTTCCTGATCTGAAGGCACGCCCACGCCCACTGTTGCGCACATGTTTTGACGAACCTTCACGACAGATTCTAACGCAGAGCAGAATCTGTTCTTGAGAGATTACTGTATGTGTAACACCCGAGATTCGAACCTGGGTGTTACTGTTACTGTACATTGGTGCCATGACCCGGATCAGGTTTCCCCGGTGGTGGGGTAGCAGAGTGGCTCAGAGCCTCTGCCTGAAGACCAAAAGCCTATAACCCCCAACCAAGGGGGATTCCCTCTTAGGCTAGTAGTTAAATTAAGATGTTTGGCTATGGTGTCCCTCCCCACACGAGAGACCTGAATACGTGTTTCTATGTGGATAACGTCCCTGTTTGTGTGTGTCCTTATGTTAACCTTACTATGTCTATCCTTACAGATTTTTTCTCAGTCAGATTGTCTTGTTTTTGTCTTGACTGATTTTAGTGACTTGACTGTGTAAAACGTTCTCTGAAACCCAGTGGAACAGAACACACTGTTCCGCGGGTTATACGGCTTTGCAAAGTCTTAAAACCACCAAATATGGCATCTTGAAAGCAGATCAAATACATGGTGTTCTCAGTCCCTTATTTGAACAAGGGCTGTTGCTTTGGACCGTGACTGTTTCGAGGGATCAGGCGGGCACTATCCAAGATGAGCTTACAAGAGAACCATTAACCACTTAAGCCCTATTTTCAATGGTACACCGGGGTGGAAGGCTGGAATATTTATGTTAAGAGAACGTTTGTTGACAAAAGAAATGGGTAGGACTTGGTATGTGAAAATGCTCAACTTTTTTTTTTGCAAATGTAGACAAAGTTTTGAAATGGAATTTATATTGAAAACAGACTAAATCAATAGCTATAGAACTGAATATTATTTTGACTTTGTTGGGAGTCCGTTCTGGCCTCACACGCCTGCTAACATCAATGTACAGTACATGTGGGGTCACCGATTGATTTTTATCCCTTATTAGGTTGATGCTTTTGGCATGTTGCAACGTAGTCACACAAGGACAGTGGGGCCAGTGGGGCCAACACCCATGGGTTGAGTAACGTTTACCTACCACTGCCTGGAAAAACACTGTTCCACAGGGTTATTACCGCTTTGCAAAGTCTTAAAACCACCAAATATGGCATCTTGAAAGCAGATCAAGTACATGGTGTTCTCAGTCCCTTATTTGAACAAGGGCTGTTGCTTTGGACCTTGACTGATTCAAGGGATCAGGCAGGCACTATCCAAGATGTGCTTACAAGAGAACCATTAACCACTTAAAGGGATAGTTCACCCCCAAAGTGACTTTTTTTCCTATCGATTAGTCACCCCATGGAGACTTGAATTCATGGATATATTTTTTTGTTTTTGTGGCATTCCTAAGCCAATAATTGGATGACCAGCGGCGGTTCCGGTAGGAGACACAAAGAGTCTCCTTTGTGTCTCCTACCGGAACCGCTGCCTACCGGTCCGCTATTTTCAAAACTGTTCAACATTAAAATAAAACTTCACCTATAAAGGCATTCCCAAAACAGGCCAAATGACGTACAATGTGGAAAACCCACTTGAGACCTTAGGGGTTTATTGCAAGTCAGGAGTCTTATCTTACTGTTTCTCCACCTACTGTGGACTTTTTCAGATGCTACCGAATGGGAAAAGGCTTTGTAGCAACAGATCCAAGGGCAGTAGATTGCTAAATAGCTACTTTCCCCGGACAATCAGGCTTATGAACACACAAGCGAGCCTCCCCTCAGCCTCTGACGGCCTGTCTGGGGTCAGATGCAGCCTGTGTGCTAAACAATGTCATGGACAAGCTCACAACGTGTCACCATGCGACGTATTGTGAGCTTGTAGATCAGATATTTTTGTAAAAGTGGAAGTGTGTCTGTGGGTTTTATAAATATTTAACAAAAGAAAAGAGCTTACAGGTTATACATGGTGATATGTTATTGTTATTATTACAGCACGTCTGAGGAACCTGAACAAAAAAACCCGACCCGTACACGTGATGTAACAATAAAGAAAAAAGCTACCGCAGAGGAACTTTAAACAACTGACCTCAAATGACTTTCATCTACAAGGTCACACTAACCTATTCCATCATGCCATATATAAAAATGCTGTCGCCACCTCTCGCAGACATTTTTAGGTTTTAGTGTTAGCTTTGTCACAGGTATTCAACTAGTATTCATGTCAGAAAACTGCTGCCAATAATTCATAGACAATAGAGCCATCACCTCTGAACTGTAATAAACTCTGGATGGCAAACCTGGTTATAGAATATCCACCTACGGTCAAAAGCCAATTAAAAGAGCCTGGAACTAGATGCACAGCATCTGGTTATGAGGCCATATTTATGAAAAGGATTTCCAAAAACATTACGTATCATTTCTACAGTGTGATAGTATTTAGGATGGTTATCTAAGCAGGTATTGCCATCTAAAAGATTCTGCAACTAAACAATGCAGTTTAGCTAGAAATCTAACCGATTATCTAAATTCTCAATTAGTAATTAATACCAAGATGCATCACAGTAGCTTCACAAATTATTAATCACCATCAACCCAGAGTTTATTATTTAGTAGATCATTGGCCATCACCTCGTTATTGCAGGTGTAAGGTGCAACATTACCGCATTACTAAAAGTAAAACACAAATTACACACATAGTGGTTTGGTAATAGTATCATTACTCATGGTATTCAAAGCTATACTAGACAGAGCAGGGTCTCAAGGGATGACTCTTATTTCAGGAAACATTGAGGTGTGTGTGTGTGTGTGTGTGTGTGTGTGTGTGTGTGTGTGTGTGTGTGTGTGTGTGTGTGTGTGTGTGTGTGTGTGTGTGTGTGTGTGTGTGTGTGTGTGTGTGTGTGTGTGTGTGTGTGTGTGTGTGTGTGTGTGTGTGTGTGTGTGTCTGTCTTTATCTCATTAACAACTACATAGCATCATATTCAATATGGCTGCAAACCTTAGACTTTTTCGCCCAGTGCAACACTTACTGTTCTCTCGGTCTCTCCTTTTGCGATCAGGTAGGCCTTTATGGCTGCCAAGCCGGCATATTCTCCTTGAGCACCACTGTAAAACAAGGAACACACACTGTTAATGTACCACACACACACACACACACACACACACACACACACACACACACACACACACACACACACACTCACACTCACACACACACACACACACACACACACACACACACACACACACACACACACACACACACACACACACACACGCGCTTGCATTAGCACAGTTCAAAGGCCAATCTACAGGCATTACCAAAAGGGGCGAAAACGAGAAAGAGAGCGATGGGAGGGGAATAAGTAGCTAGCTGCTATCTCTCCAGACTAGTGTAGCATGGTGTGCCATTAATGAGGCCAGTGCTGCTGATAAGTGACGGTAACTGGTGATAAATAGAGTAGATGGGTGGCCAAGTTCACTTCATCAGCCAGAAGCCAAAGATATGAATAGAGTATCTCTCCTGTCCCATATAGATTAAGTAAAAAAGGAAACTGCGGGTCACAGGACTCCAGCTGAAATCGAGTCGGGATGTTGCGATTATGTAAGGTTATGTAAGGTTACTGCCCACCACCGTGGAGGCTGTGGTTGGATTCCTCCACGGTGCCTCCAGCTCGGTCAGGCGCTCCAATAGACACAATTGGCCGTGTTTGTAGCTAGGAACCCAGCAGGGGAGGGTGATCTCTGTCCCTGCATTAGCGACTTCCACAGGTTGAACTGGGAGGCATAGCGTGTTCCTACGCATGCGTTACGTCCTCCCGGGGAAAACTCCTCCCTGTCACTGAAAAGAAGCGGCTGGCAACTCCATGTGTATCGGAGGAGACATATAGTCGTCTACACCCTCCCTATATCAACAGATCTCCAAGCACGGGGAACTTGCAGATTCGTTGTGCGACACCGAAATGCCACTAATTATAAATATGGCTTTATTGCTTCTTTAACTTCTCTGCAGCCTTCAAACTAAGGTTGAAAGTTTGAGTTCCCTGAAAGCCTACTGCATGGCCTGCCCTACAGTACCTGTTGGGCTGGAAGGAGATCTTGTCGTAGCCGGTGATCTCACACAGGTCTTTCTCCAGCTGTTTGAAGAGCACCTGGTAGCCCTCTGCCTGATCCAGAGGCGCAAACGGGTGAATGTTTGCAAACTCCTTCCAAGTGATGGGCTAATGAGAGAGAGAGAGAGAGACATTTTAATTATAATTAATTAATAATACATTTCAATAGAATAAATAGAGAAAAATAGCAAATGAATAAAATGGCATCTGTACAGACATACACTGTACACACAGAAAACCGGGGTTAATGCCCAGGCGATGCGTCGATCAATCAACGTGTTCTGTCTGTCTGTCTGTCTGTCTGTCTGTCTGTCTGTCTGTCTGTCTGTCTCTCTCATATCAAACAGGGACACAATGGCATCTGGCAGCAGTTCTACAAATTAGTCACACCAATTGACCACGTTCCTGGTAGCCACTATGTGCTGCTGATTCATACAATGTCGTTTCCTGGCATCTGCTTTGGTCAACAGCCAATAGAAACGAGTCACACAAAACGAATCACTGCGTTTATAATTCACTTTATGATAAGCTAGCATCTGGTTTGGTCCGCATCTACTGTGATATTATTTCACCCCAACTGACTACCAGCTCGGTGGCCTTGTGGTAGAGTGTCCGCCCTGGAGATTGGAGGCTGGAGCCATGCCAAAGACTATAAAAATGGTACCCAATGCCTCCCTGGTTGGCACTCAGCATCAGTGGTTGGATTGGGGGGTAAGTCCCTGCGACATATTAGCGTCATGTCCAGGGGGTGTTGTACTTGTACATCACGCTGCCTCACGCAACAGAAACAGGACATAGGCTCCTGAACTATGGGTTCCCAAGGCAACATACTCACACAGAGTGACTGACTGACTTACCATAAGCTCAGAGGAACTGTTCAGCTTCATGGTGCAGGAGCCCTGCAGAGGTAAAGAACACCCACCATCAGGTACTGATGTCACATGGCAATGCAGAGGTATAAGAACAGGGCATCAATCAGGTTTGCGTACCAGAGGCATGCACATTTTAATACCCGCTATAGACAGCTTACCAGTGGAATCATGCTGTGTACCAGGGAGATGTCCTTGTTTTCAAGACGCTTCATGTAGCGCACAATGTTGGTCTCAGAGTGGTAGCTGGAGAGAGGGGTGATCAAAATGTCCAGCGGTAGATTAACTCAATGTCCAACACAGGGGACCCAAACCCTTTCCATGCCAAGGACCCCTAAATCGCAAAATGACTCAAGTGGTTCAAGTCTTATAAATTGAATTTCAACTTAAATTTCAACTTAATTTTTTACATATAACTTTTTAATGACTTTGGAGAAAATGTAACACAAAATCAAAAAATAAGGCCACCAACAGGAAAATGGTCTGTTTATGTACAATATACAGAGGTAAATGTATGGTCCATTAAGGTTAATGTCCAATGAAACAGTCAATATCTAACTCTTGTACTGTATGTCATATAGTGATTGGGTTACTGATAAAATACAATTAATACTGTTCAAGGGGCACAGAGTCACAGTTACTAACAGACACTAATAACTAATTTGACGTGTAGAGTCTCACTATTGTGTGGACAGTCATAATACTGATAATGCTATCGCCTCTGTGCCATAGGCCTACTGTACGTTATCAAAGCAATGGAACATGACACTGAGTCGTACGTTATCAAAACCACGGTACATTGTGTTTGTTGTTGTGCTGCGAAGTCGCAGATGAATTGAGATGTACACAGACCTGTTGAAGACAGCGTGGTCGAGGTACTTGCTGGTCCTCTTGAAGGGGCTTCCCAGGATTCCTTTCACCCCTCCCATCTTCTCAGCGATCAACTCCTGGAAATATATCGAGCCTTAATTAGGCAAAGGTCAGCATGCTTTCATGACTGTGCAAAATGCGTGTGATGATGGCCAACGTACAGCTGAGGATTCACAGCCAAAGACCCAGAGGAGATCGTCCAAGTCCCGCTCGGTCACCGTCTCGTCGAGAGACACGCCTAACTGTGAGGGAAACAAAAACAATCTCAAACATCATTTTATCCATTATACAAAATGACAAACCGTATAGCTAGTAGAACATAACAGAACATTGCATCCGATCAGAATAAATGGCCATTCGTATGGAGTAAGGGTGCAACAGTTAATCAGACGAATTGATTTCAATCAATTCTAATTGATAAAATAATCACTAAGAAGTAGTTGCAACCCTACTATGGACTAACGGCTATGGACTGGAGCTGGTTCTCACCACTCCCTCGCTGTAGACACGGAGGTTGATTTCTCTCTGCACGGCCCTCTCCTGGATGTCTTTGGCTGCCACGCTGCAGTTGATCTTCAGGGTGTCGAAGAACATGTCACTGTGCAGCCTGTGACCTGCCCTCTTTAGCCCTGAAACAAACAAGTTGGAGGAACAGGACATAAAGAGGACCCAAAACGACCAGGCAGAGTAGAGCATTGGCTTTCAAACCTTCTAATTTCAAGGACCCCAGTTTGGTATGCATTAGGCCATGGTCCCCCCCATAACTCAGAGAATGTACAAACGGACCTGAGTGAGTTACCTACCAGTGAGGGTCCATTTGGTTCCTAACTAATAATAATTTAGTTGGGGGCCCCCGGGAACCCCCTCAAGGACCCCTGGGGGTCAATAGACCCAACTTTGAGAACCACTGGAGTAGCGCGTTTAGTTACTGGACGATAATGCCAAGTTCAAATACAAAACAAAAGCCTCACTCACCTTCAGCGAGGATCAAAGCAGCATTGTGAGTCCTCTCGGCGATGTGTCTGAGACCCTGCGGTCCGTGGTACAGTGCAAACATGGCTGCCATGTTGGCCAGTAGGGCCTATAGGAAGGGACAGGTGGAGAACATCTGAGAGAAGACAACTAAACAATTTACAAAAAGGATAGTGAAAAGGGATGGGGATTGAGAATGGCTTTAATGGCTTGCATGCGCATATTGCTTCAATGTAGCGCATCAGTTGAAGCCAACATGCTCTACCTTTGATTGTCTGCGGGAGTTAAATCAAAGTGACACGAGTGACACCCAGATTACCACCAATTTGACAACAACTATAATAAGCATAATCGATAAGGGGATCAAATTTAAAATAAATTATGATCCCCATCCCTATTCGTGAAACCGTAGTTTAATTCATTAAGACGGGAACGCATCTGTGTGTCATTTTTAGATTTCTTTGGGCTATTCAAAAATAGCAGATCTACAAGCTCATAGCGCGGCACCGAGTGCCACGCTATGAGCTTGTAGATCTGCTAATTTTGTTGAAAAATCTTGAAAATGTGTGCAAATCTTTGAATATATATACTATATTCGTTTTAAAGCGAACATTTTTAACTCCGATCTGTGCTTCTGGGGGTCCCTGGAACAACATATTTTGAGATGGGGGGGTCCGCGGCCAAATGTATATCATTTTGGGGGTCCTTGACATGGAAAAGTTGGAGCACCACTGATATAGCAACATAAACATTAAAAAAAAAAAAAACTTTTGTAGAATATATATTCAAATGTTCACGATTAAAAAAAAATAGCAGATCTACAAGCTCATAGCGCGGCACTCGGTGTCGTGCTATGAGCTTGTAGATATGCTATTTTTGAATAGCCAAAGAAATCTAAAAATTACACAGATTCTTTCCCGGTCTAAAGCTACTGGCCGGGGGCCAGTAGCTCTTACCTGGGCAGTGCAGATGTTGCTGGTGGCTTTGTCTCTGCGGATGTGCTGCTCTCTGGTCTGCAGAGCTAGGCGGTACACTTCCTTCCCAGTGGCGTCCCTGAAAGAAACAGGTAGCGTTGCTTCTCAGGTACACGGTTACCATTCGATCTAACCAGTAACCTCATACATGGAAGTCTGAGAGAGAGATCTTACATTCAAACTGAGTGTTGTTTACCACAGAAATGTTGAAATGGAACACTACGAGTCACATTCCTTAAAAGGCAGGGCGACATATTTGTTTTAATGGAGCACTACGCGTCACATTCCTTAAAGGCAAGACGACAGATCATTTTAAATGCTGGATATTCAAATAAGTGGAAAAACTGTACTTATCTTAGAATTTGGCAATCTATCTTTTATACATTTTGGGAAAAGGTGTTTGAGCAGCTAAATCTGCTCCACCCCCATCATTCAGTAATCAGTCAGTTGAGCAGTTTTGTGATGTCAGGAGTGGAAGAGGTAACCTGGTAAACTCATCTAAAGTCCCTATAAACAAATACAAGGATACTTATATCATCATATATACATGATGATTGATGATTTTTCTTTATCAAAGTGTCATGCTTCCAAGGAAGCCCAGCCCATATGGACTTACAGGACACTTGCATTTCATTTGACATAAACAATGAACCGACATAATTCAAGAACAATAAATATACATTTAATTTAACCTTTAGGGCCTGTCCACTGTATACCAGACAACTGGATCTGCACTATTTGTTTGCATCAACCTCTGACATGCTTTGACATAATTTGTCTTTGATTTGGCCATTTCTGGTGACAGACAAGTGGACAAAGTGTGTGCCATCTCTCTCCATGAATGAATTGCCATCTGGGGTTATGTTTGTGGTCCCTCAGATAGTAGCCTCGATCTCCAGGCTTTTATTGCTTAGTTTTGCTAAAAAATAAAAGCCTGGCCCAACGATAGCCCGTACTGGGTATGAGGAAGTGTTTCACTTCCCAACCAACCAGAGTGCAGTGGGCGTCGCTCGTAATGTTGTGTTAACGGGGCGGGGGTTGACGGACAGATCGGTGAACCAATGGGATCAGCCGCAGTTTCTCGCCGGCTCTTTACACCCGCCCCTTTATACACGAAATCAGGAGGGTTGCAGCAGGCTACTCAGATAGAGATTAACCTAACCTCCTCAGGCAAACTTTCTTCAAAACCGCCCATGGCACTTTGCAGGCAGATTGCGGAGGTGCAATACTTGCCAAAATGATGTCATTTTGTTCTTATCCGTTTCCCCAAGGAGTATGCTGCAGCGTTAACGTCTCTCACCTGGTTACTCCAACCATTCTGCCGGGCATCATACGGACCAGGCTGTCTTTGACGGAGAAGAAAGCGGCATGAGGGCCTCCGTAGCACAGAGGTACACCAAACCTCTGAGAGCTCCCCAGAACGATGTCCACTCCAAACTCCCCGGGGGGACGCAGCACACACAGGGCCAGGAGGTCCGTGGCACAGCAGGCCAGGGCCTAAACAGGGGAGGAGAGGGCATGGTAATGGTTCTCAAAGTGGGGTCCGGGGACCGCCATGAGTCCTTGAGGGGGTTCCCAGGTAAATTACTGATGGTTCGGAACCAAATGGACGCTTACAGCTCAGTAACGCTGAGAGCGTACGGGTCCATTTGGTGCAATTTGTACACTCTCGTCTTACCCCTCCCTTGTGAGCACGGTCCACCAGAGCAGTGAAGTCCTCCACTCTGCCATCAGTGTCTGGGTACTGGAAGAGAACGCCACACACGTCCTTTCCACTGAAGTCCATCTCATTAGGCAGCTTCAACACCGTCTTTACCCCAATGTAACTGAGACGCAACAGTCAGAGAGAGAGAGAGAGAGAAAACAAAGATGCTACGTTTCAGTATGGGAGTGTCAACATTTGGTCCAGATCAGAATTATTATACTTATATTCATTAGTTTTTATTTTAGTTTCAGTAACTTTTTTTTTTGTTTTGTCTTAGTTTAACTATAATAACACTGGTCCAGATATGGTTGACGGTAGTACAGTACATACTTGGCTCTGGTCTGCACCACTGCAATGGTCTGGGGATGGCAGCGTGGGTCCATGTAGAAGACCCTTCTTTTGTTCTGTCTGAGGAAGGTACAAACATACAACAAAGGGGTCAATGGTTATACTGACGGCTAGGGCTGTCATGAATCACGATCAGACATTTTACTTGACGATGCATTTTCACACAAATAGTTTTCGATTAACAATTTCATTATGTTTTTCCATTTAACATTGGAACACAAACATGTAGTTTCTAGCTTTTAGGCACACCTACTGTAGCATCAACAGTCATGCACAGTCTAGTGTAGTGTAGGCTACGACAGTGACATTAAAAACCCTTCATCCTAAACATGTAACCTACATGTCAAGGATTATTACAGACAAAAAAAGTGTATTGTAGTGTTTTATTTGAATAGATGACATGATGATATTACACATCACTGAACTCAATAGATATAATAACCATAGCAAGCAGCTAGTCTCAGACAAGGGCAGACGTGAACTGCACTCTGATTGTAATCTGATCGGACATGCTTTCAAAAGGTCTGGGGCAAACGGGGTCAAAGTTCATACAATACAGTAGTTTGATCTTTGAGCGCAACAGCAAGGGGGTAAACCAAACAGTCCCCAAGGTAACAATGGAGCTCTGTGTGGCATCACCGCTCGCTCCAAAGTGTTGCCTGCTTAACAAAGCCTGAGTTAGAGACTGAAGTCATTGACTGGGTTCACCCAGGACTCTATACTTGGTGCCCACATTTTTTCACTCTACACCAAATCTCTTTGAAAATAGCCAAACTATGGTACACGCTCAAAATACTTTATGGCGTTTTGTAAGCTTGGAGATCGGCTAATTTCGCCAAATGTTCACCTATGATCATGTGCCCAAAACAGCGACTAATCCTCAGTTCATGTGGTTAAGGCACTGTTCTTCTCTGTGTGCCTAAAACAATAAGTGCAATTATGTCTAATTCACAAGACGTGTGGCTGTTGTATTATCATCATTGCAGATGTCTACCTGTGGCAGAGCTGCATGGCCTCAGCGGCAGCTGTGCCCTCGTCCAGCAGAGAAGCGTTAGCCACAGACATGCCGGTGATATCGCAGATCATAGTCTGGTAGTTGAGCAGGGACTCCAGGCGGCCCTGAGAAACCTCTGGCTGATAGGGTGTGTACTGGGTTACCCTGGGGACAAACAGGACAGGCACAATGACAGAACATGGTGATGTTAGGGCAGAGTCCAGACCTGTGGCTCAGTGGTTTTCAAAGAACTGATGTGCAGGAGGAGAATATATTGGTATGTCTCTTCAAAGGATTTTGAATTAAAGTTCACTTCCTCCAAGGAACATGAGTGAGACCTTGAGGGTTTGGTTTGAGTTTAATGGAAAGGGAGACCTTCAGCGTAATTTATACTTTGCTGCATTTTCTTCTGTTGAAATTCCATTATTTTTGTCAACTCTACAAAGCATAAATTAGCCCTTTACTCAGAACGTGCCGTCTCATGACTGGTGAGTCAGAGTGCCCCTCACAAGATTTCATAGTGTAGCCATTCAATTCATTGTAAATTGAACTGGTGTTCAAACCGCAAGTCATAAGATTTTCCTATTAAAGGAACGTTACTTGATAACGTAGCCAACAATTTCTTAATAAGTAGCATAGGCCTGTAAATGCACGTGATGCACTAAGTTAATTTACTGTATGCAGCCTTTCTTACTAATGCAGTCCACCTCTGTAGAGTCACGTCAACTTGGGACTTTAACTGATTGCGACAGTGGTCAATTTAGTGTGTGGGGGTTGATACTTGTTAGCTATCCATGCTGCTGGTCTCAGTGCAATTAAGGGTCAACACTGAATGGTCACTATTCTGGGGGGAGAGTAGACTGAGTAGGGGTCAAATAATAAGGCCACCAACACCTACCAGCCTGAGTTCTCCAACAGGTTCCTCTGAATGGGGGGCGGGACTGAACAGTTGTAGTAGCCCATTCCAATGTAGGACCTCCACAGTTTGTTCTTTGATGCGATCTCTTGGAGAGACACCAACACCTCATTCTCACCTGCAAAGATAATAATAATGAATATTTGATGTACACACAGACAGAAAGAAAGTAAGGATAAGGATAAGGATAAGTATGAAGTAATAAGAAGTAATAAACAAAGTAATAAGAAGTAATAAACAGGATGGTTGAAACGTACGGGCAACTTCTATAATTAGTGAGTCAGGCGAAGTCAGACCAGCCTTGTCATGACTTCTAACAAATGAACAGCAACTCCTCTCCCATCTAAAGCCGCTGACTGCATGACTCCCACCTGATAGTAGGGCTCTGTCTGGCACGCGACTGTGCAAAGCAATCATGCACACCTAATTTATGAAAATAAACCCAGAGCAGGGCCGGACTGGGACCAAAATTCAGTCCTGGCATTTTGGTCCGGACCGGGGGGCGGGCAGAGCGTTTCACTGTTTCAGCCCAGCCCTGCACATGAACTCTGCAGCCGCACTGAGGCCCCTGCTGGAAAGCATCCCAGCCCAAACATTAACGGAACTAATAATTGGGCCGCGCGACCCGGAAATGACCGTAATAATCTGAAAACTTTTTTTTTTTTTTTGGGCCAATGGCCAGTCCGCCGCTGACCCAGAGCGTCCAACAACCCTCACGACATCCCTCAAATCACTCCAGCCAGCCAGACAGACAGACAGACCTTTATTGATCCCACAAGGAATTCAAAAAAACAAACAAAGGTGATTTAGGGTCCTTGCTTGACCCTCTGTAAATAGTTTCATGAATTCAAAACGCTGTGGCATTTCCATGTCACATGCTTGATCTCTGCATCTTTCTCTTATCTTGCTAGCAGTGACCAGCCACAAGTCCTTTCCTAATGGCTAGTTATTTAGCCTAATTCCCCAGTGCTGCCAATGCTCACCCAGCCACTGGGATTCCTCTATCCTGTCTTGGCTGCCTAGCAACACTGAGGAATGGACAATACCAGTGGTCTGAATCAAGAGCCCAAACTACTCCCGTTTTCAAAACAGAAAGATACTTCTTTTCACAAGCACTAGGAAGGCAGCACCATCAGCCTCCATACAGTGTCAGAGAGCATTCAATTCTGCAAATGCCATTTTGGGGATCTTGCCTGGTGGGCATAATATATACTGTCGTTTTTAACCACTTAAGTCCTATATACTTTGTCTAGCAAAAATAGACGATCTACAAGCTCACAACGCTCCGTGATGCGATGCGTTGTGAGCTTGTAGATCTGCGGCTATTACTATTTTTCAGCGAAAATAGGGACGTGAGGTTGAAAGAGGTTAAATACAAATTAAGAGAATGTAATGTCCACAAAACAAGTTCAGGGTGGGCTTCCCTGTGTGACTGTGTCACTGGGGAGGACAGTTTTCCCATGCAGTTCCTCGGAGCTACAAAAAAAAACTGCCTGATTCAGAACCATCCAGCACATCCATTGTTGAAGAGAGAATCCCTCGCTGGCTTTGCAAAGCGAAGCCCTCCAAAGCTGAACAAGCAGAAAAAAAAAAGAAAAACACAGCACGGCATGGCATTTAGTTTGTTCCTTCAGCATGGCTTGTTGCATTATGAGAGTGCCGGGAAGAGCACAGGACTACAGTAACTGAAGAAATTTAGGGCTGGGCTGCAACTAGATTTTCTTAGTGACCATTCTATAGTTTATTTTTACGATTAATCGAATAGTCGAGAAGCGATTATAAACTTAATTTATACCACATTTTATATGGTGGCAAATAATAGTTAAAATAGCCAATCTACACGCTCACATGGCGTCGCGATGCAGCGCGTTGTAAGCTTGTAGATCGGCTATTATAAATATATGTTTTAATTCTTTCAAGCTTTTCACCTTTGATGACCTGCCCAAGATAGGGATTCATTATTAATCGATTATTATATTAAACAATCAATTATTGATTATAATTGATTAGATCAATTAGTTTGATTTACTGTTGCATCCCTAGGAGGTACTGTACCTGACCTCCTTTTCTGGCAGTCAGGCAGATCAGTTCATGAAGACTTTCTTTTCATCACCCATGCTATCTTAAGGTATGGGTGATGTGGAATAATATTTAATGACTGTGCAATATTTTTTAATTCAACAGTCAACCCTGCAGCACTGTATAATTAGAAAATAATGGCAATAATAGCCACAGCTGCCAAAATAACAGATTATGAATATCAGTAATGCGTGGAATATGGAATAAGCTTCTGTCCAATGAGGAAGTTGTATTTTGTATTGGTATTTGGTTTTTAACTGCATTATGCTTGTATTTAAGGTTATAATTAGTATTTTTGAATCCCACTTTACTCCAAGATTGATAGTGTTATACAGCACGCAGTAAATGTTTTCTATCTGATAAGCGTGCCTGGCATGTCTCTGATACAGTTATGTAGCAGTTTTTTTTTGTCTAGGGAATGCGCTACTTCTGAGCACAATAAAACATCAGTGATTGCAACACGTTTCAAAGGTCTCACAATCCCCTTTTAAGGTCAAGTTTATACTGTAAAATCAGTGTTAAATCTGAGGCGGGTCCATTTGCATCCCCCTAGAGTTACACTCTAGGGCAGGGGTTTGTGAACCCCTATGGGTACTTGCCAGTACTGCAGGGGGTTCACAAAATTGTGAGGAAAATACAATTTAAAAAGAAGAAAAAAAAAATATATATATATATATTCTGTACCAAAATATGGTTGTAATTAATTATAATTGTGCTAAAGTGTGAGACTTGAGTCTAAATTGAGTCTAAAGTGAGTCTAAATGTTCACTACATGTCTACACATGTAGTGAACATTTACAACTCTGAGCCTATACCTTTTTAAAAAGCAATACAAATATGTATTCCTACAGAGCAAAAAAATTATCATAGGGGGCACTTCAGTTGAACCTTTGGACAGAAGGAGCTGCAGTGCTCAGAAAAGGTTGAGAGAGAACTCCTGCTGTTCAAAAATGGAAAAACCTGCATTCATCCATTGTGCCAAAGCGTCAATTAACCATATTAGGAACCTCGTTCGACTGTGATGTAATGTGAACTGCTGGAACCAGATTGAACTGGACTTGGGACAGAGACATGGGAGAGAGAGAGAGAGAGAGCTGAGGCTGAACTTTACACTCCAGTAAGTTGCCATCCCATTAGCATCCGGCTCTTCCTCCCCACAGGAGATTCACGGTGCTGAAAAACAACTCCAAATATGTTCAAAGGAAAGACTTAGCGAGACGTGAGCGCACAATGGCACACAGCAGCACAATGGAGGAGCTGCAACCTACATTTCAACCGTTCACCATCACACACACATGGCTTGTGATTTCATGTCCTCGTGTGTTATGCGGGGGGGAAACAATATTTACAAAATAATGTGGAAATATATATTAATATTAGGCTATTAATAGGCTATGAGGAGAAACCTGAGCATAATTACAAAATTAAACCAAATCTGAAATAGCATACGATCGAGTGTAATGTTTTAAATTAAACCAGTAGCCTGCACCAATATTGGCGAACCTTTTCAGTTATAACTGCTATATTAATAAAGAGGTCTGTCACACACGTGTGCAATTGTGGAAATAAATAAAACAAACTTACACAGCGGGTCATCCAATTTCATACTTTTTTCTATACGGATGGAGGCTGGAAGTGTGTCTTCGATCAACTGGGCGATCGACTGAA
Organism: Gymnoscopelus braueri; assembly: GCF_963280865.1. Taxonomy (NCBI): domain Eukaryota; kingdom Metazoa; phylum Chordata; class Actinopteri; order Myctophiformes; family Myctophidae; genus Gymnoscopelus; species Gymnoscopelus braueri. Next base: position 46,332,382 of record NC_137608.1, on the reverse strand, counting down.
ATCAATCAATGCAATATTGCACATCATTAATAATAATAATAATAATAATAATAATAATAATAATAATAATAAAAACAATTTTAAAAATAATTAAATAAAGTCAGTTGCACAACACGTATTTCTGACTCTCAACAAAACCTAAACAAAATACATTGTTTTGAAGACAAAAGTCTTCAGTTCGGTTCTTTTACCTCCAGTCCCAGGGCGTCCAGCATCTCCCTCTTCTCCCTCTCACCTGGACCGATGTGTCTCTCGGCGAAGTCATCGTGCCTGGGCAGGATCCTCTCGATCTGCCTGGAGGAGGAGAACGCCGCGGAGCTGCTGTGCAGACCCCGGTGGAGGTGGTGGACCCCTCCTGGCACACTCAGGCTCCTGGAGGAGGAGGAGGAGGAGGAGGAGGCTCTGGGCTGAAGTTTGCTTCCCCTGGAGGAGCCCAGATGTCTGCAAGGTGCGCTGGGATTCAACGACCTCCTGGTGGTGGTGGCGAGGAGGATGACCCCCCAGGACTTGGCACAGCTCTGCATCTTAATTTTTTAAAATATATATAATTTAAATAAATCTCTAAAACAGGAGATCTCTGAAAGAAATCTCTTTCTTTTCTTTCTTCTCCCTCTCTTGCTGGCTGACTGGAGAGATCCCTCCCTGAGAGAGAGAGATAGAGGAGTGTGAGTGATGATGCTATGCCTCCTGGTCTGGAGGAGTTGTGTCTCAGTCTTCTGCCAAACTACTTCAAACTGCCTTGGTTTGTTTAAAACGCCCATCTGGCTGCACGGGGGAGACGAGCCAATCAGCGCGCGAAGCGCACGAGAGAGAGCCAATCGGTGTTGGGGGAAACAGTGGTGGGAAAAAGTACTCGCATTTTTTTTACTTGAGTAGAAGTATCAATACTGCAATGTAGAAATATCTACACGCGCACAATGCGTCACACTGCAACGCATTGTGAGCTTGTAGATCGGCTATTTTCAAATGGGCGAAATATAGGGCTGAAGTGGTTGTATGTATGTTTTGTGATAATCTAAATCTACAAAGTAACTAGTAACTAACGTTTTCAAATAATTGTAGTGGAGTAAAAGTACAATATTTTCCTCAGAGATGTGGAATAGAAGTAAAAGTATTGAAATTTGGAAATACTCCTTTAAAGTAAAAAAAAAAATACCTCAAAATGTGACTTAAGTACAGTACTTGAGTAAATGTACTGTAGTTACTTTACACCACTAAGAGAGAGCCAATCGGCCGCGGCGACGCGGTGACGAGCCCCTGCTTTAATAACTTATTCTCACGTGCGCTCACGTCCGCTTGATCGATGGGGTTTGATCCCATCACCCGGAGGGACTTGTCTCTTTCCCTATAATATGATTGGCTCAGTTGGTTGCCTGGCTACTGCTTGTTTTAGCCACTGTAGAAATACTCTGTTTCAAGTAAAAGTCCTGCATAAAAAAATGGTACTCCTAAAAGTCCAAAGTTAAAGGCATGAGAATACTTACTTGCTGCTTTATATAGCTGCTGGGTAGCTTAACCTATAAAAAATAAATCATAATGTATCGTATCAGTTAATGTATGTTCTGTATTCTTTATCTAAATCTTAAAAGTAACTAGTAGCCTAACTAAAGCTGTCAAATAATTGTAGCGGAGTAAAACAAAATGTGCCTACGATATTTGCCTCTGATATGTAGGCCTACCTAGTGGAGTGGAAGTATAAAGAAAGTGGACACTCAAGTAATGTTAAAGTAGCTCAACATTTTACTCTTATAGGCTACAGTACTTGAGTAAATGTACTTAATTTCAACTACTGGTATAACTACAATGCCTGGGAAACGCCTGGAAGGCAGCCTAATTGAAATGCCTGGAAAACATAACTAATAACATGTCTGGAATTAAAGCGGCACTATGTAACTTCATGAATAAAATGTAATTCTGTCCAATCTTTATGGTAGAGTATGTACTGTTAATACAATAGATACATACAGTATACAATTGGGGTGGTTGTATTTTGTCTCCCTGCTCTTCTATTGAGACATTTAGATTGTGTCAAAGGTCACGTCTCACCTATAGACACAGGATCTGACATAAATTTTGACCTGATGGTCAAGATTCAATGTATCCCCTGAGCAAGCAGACTGGCTCTATTAGCTCAATGGTAAACATGTCAGCACTTGAGCAGGAAACCGGGTTCAAGTCCGTGGTAGAAGAGGAAAGTTACATAGCGGTGCTTTAACTTCCTGCATTGTTCCAGTACCCAAGAACGGACATACCAAGGTCCACACAACAACTACAGGCATGTCGCTCTGACATCGCATACATGAAGGTCTTTGAGCTACTGGGTGCCTGAAACCATGGGTTGACGTACATTGGCAAACATTGGGTAGATAGAAGATGTGATTTCTCCAACACCTTCAACACCATCCCCAACCACACCAGCTGGCCGAGAAGCTCCCTGTGATGCAGGTGGGCCACGGCTTGGTGGCCTGGATCACAGACTACCTCACCTGCAGACCGCAATACTTCAAACTGCAGGGCTGTCTGTCAGATGTGCTAGTGAGCAGCACAGGTGCCCCCACTCCCCCAGGGCACAGCGCTGTCACCCTTCCTGTTCGCCCTTTACACATCCGACCTCCACTTCAACTCTAAAACGTGTATCACCTTCAGAAGTTCTCTGATGACAAATCCATTGTCAGCTGCATCACGGATGACAATATGGACGAATACCAACTCCCTGGTGGAGAGCCTTGTGAGGTGGAGTGACAACAATCACCTTCGGCTTAACATAGGCAAGACCAAGGAGCTGGTGGTAACATCATGGATCCTGGTAGAAGGATGAAATGAGAGTGATTGCACTGAGGTCAACATGGCGATGAGCTATGCGTCGAGCAACTAACACTGACACTCAACACTGACCAGTGACACACCGGTTGTTGACAGCCTGGCAGTGATTCCTAATTTCAAGGACCCCCAGTTTGATATGCATTAATTAATAATAATAATACCATCGATCCCCATTTGATATGTTTTATCTGTGGGACCCCAATCTGCACTGTCGAATTCTCTGTGTCAATTTAACTCAGAGTGTACAAATGGAACCAAATGGATAAGGGTCCATTTGGTTCAATTTGCACAAATTCTCAAAGTTACAGACCTGTGAGGGTCCATTTGGTTCCAAACTATTTTGCTGGGGACCACCCCGTCAAGGGCCCCTGGGGGTCCTCGAACCTCATGTTGAGAGAAGCAGAGCATCTAGACAGCACCTGCAAAGTAGAGCTTTGTAATACATCATGGACAAATATAATTGTGTGTTTTAGGAGACAGGAATCAAAAGAAAGAAAATCACAAATGGCATTGAATGAATCTGAGGGGTAAACAACAACAGTTGAGTAAGAGTGAATTCCTCTTGTTTGCTTTTAGCTTTCTTGTACCCACCTTGCCCTAAATACCGATTTTGGAATGTTGTCAGGGGCAGCATTGTAGGCATGCAGGGAAAGTGGGTGTGTGGGAATACATTTGCATAATATTATGACAGAGCACTTTCAGAGCAAATATGACAAAAAGGTTTAATGTTTGCAGAAATAGCAATCTGTCAAATCCTTCTTTTTTGTTTTAATATGCTCGACAAAATAATGTAGTGTACATTGTACAACATGAAAGGGAGAGTGGCGTTTAAAATGGTTCAATATCAACACCCTGTTCAGCACCAAAACATATTGCACAACAACCTCCACCTCTAAACTTCTGCCTCACTGGAGACAGTTCAAAACAGGGGGAGGGGCTCCATGTCTCTGTTTATTTTTATTTTTTTTATCCCCCTCTCATTCATTGTTATGGCCGGTGGGGATAGTATGTTTTATCCCTGCTGGAAAACGTACTGCTGACACACAGATTTTAAGTTGCATAGTGTCACTGTCAGGTGGAAACCTTGTATATCCAAAACTGTTACTTTTCAGGAAATGTAAAAAAGAACCTGTGTTACAAAGAAGTTATTTACCCGTATTTTCCGCACTATAAGGCGCACCGTCAGTGCGCCTTATAATCCAATGCGCCTTATATATTTATCAATATTGGTTCCCTTGGTTTCCGCACTATAAGCCGCACCGTCAGTGCGCCTTATAATGCGGTGCGCCCTATATATGAAAATAATACATTTATTGAAGGTGCGCCTTATACTCAGATGCGCCTTATATTGCGGAAAATACGGTAGTCACAAGCTCTTTGCGAACGCGGAAGGAGGCGCCTCCGACCAAGTGGAGCTTACTATGTAACCCTGCTCAGGTTGTGTGTCTGTCTGTCTGTCTGTGTGTCTGTCTGTGTGCATGCACTACCTATGTAGAGGGCGCCAGAGTGCAGGAATTTAGACAATGCTCTGATTTAAATGCAACACCACACACACACACACACACACACACACACACACACACACACACACACACACACACACACACACACACACACACACACACACACACACACACACACACACACACACACACACACACACACACAGTGAAATAACACGGATTACAAGTCCGTAAATACACAATATTTTCGAGCTGCGTTCGCGCGTCTTACTTGTGTTAATACTGTTCATTGGTTCAGTATTTATAAAACCCACAGACACACTTAAGCACTTTCACTTTTCCGATTGTGTTTGTAGATCTGCTATTTTTGCCAGATACTCTTGTATGACAAAGTATGGTATTAAACTAAAAACTAAATAAAACATATGGAGACACTAGGTTTCTGCCTGACAGGCACACAGGCACTCATTAACACACAGTTTAAACTTATTCTCCATTTCATGATATTATGAAATAAATGTTTTAAAGATCTCCCAAGGAAGGTATCCATTCTCTTACGCACTTTTCTCAACGTATTTACTGTTTCCTGACGCGTGAAGCAGGATTACATAACCAAACAGAAGCATCTTCGTACATGAGGAGACTGTGTAAATATGTTATGCTTCATACCGTACGTAACCATACAGATTTAGAATATTACAAAATGATAAAATTGGGTCGATTGGATAGACATATTTCACAAATGTATGTTTTAGCCCCCAGCAAGCCTGAGGTACTGCAGCCAGGAATTTTACCCAGGTGTCTGTGGTGCTGGGCGAGTGTTTTACCTCTGTCACAGGGACAACCCTACCTCTAGACAAGTTAACCACATGAACCATAGCGTCACAATTCTGGGCAAGTCATAATAGGCGAACATTCGACCCGATCTACAAGCTCACACACGTGATGTGTTGTGAGCTTGTAGATGGCCTATTTCTGCTAGAGATTTGGTGTAGAAGGGGAAAAGGAGGGGGCCAATTGAACTACAATCCAGTTAATGAAGTGTACAGGGGTGAAGTGGTTAAAAACTGTCTCACAGGCATTTTAACCCCCCAAAAAAAGAAAAACAGAAAAAGTACCAACATTGTGGCACTGCCTCTCTAAGGTATCAAAACCATTCTTTCGAACTGCAGGTTTTGGACCAGGGTACAAGACAACAATGTCCCAGCTTAAAAATCCAAAAGCAAGCAAGGAAGAGCAAATGAATACACTATTGTTTGTTTCATTGCAGGCCGTTGAACTCTTCCTCTCTAAATGTCTTTTCTTACACCTCTTTATCCTGTAATAAGGTTTCTCTTCTCTCTTTCCATAAATTGCCGGTGATGATGCCTAAAAACAACAGCAGTCCAAGGTTTCTGTTGGAGACAAATTTCTTCCAGCAGTCCTCTGGCTTGTTGATGTCCAGTGTATAAATCTACCCAAGAAAGAAGAAAATATCATGATAGTTAGCTCACTATAAACACTGTGACTAATAAACAGTTCTTTTAATACTGTTGTCATTAACCACTTGAACCCCAGCATCCCTATTCTGGGTGGAACGTTCACCAAAAATAGCACATCTACATGCTTACAACACGTCAATGTGTTGTGAGCTTGTAGATTGGCTATTTTTGGTTAGGATATTTGGTGTAGAGTGAAACAAGAGCGTACCAAGTACAGATGAAACTCAGGTCCGTGTTACTAAGTATAGAGTGGTTAAAGGACATTTTCAACCAACCATTGGAACTGTATAGTTGGTAAACACAGTGACAGTCTGAAAATGGACTTTCCGAGAAAAGTCGTCACAATGCTCCAACGGTTATTAGATATTCTGCCATTTTATTTTCCTAAAAACTAAATTTGAAGATAATATTTTTCCATTCTTCAGTATGACTCAGTGAGGCTTTATTTTAAGTTTTAATTGGGTTGAACTACTCCTTTAAGTGTCACTTTAATATCACTTTGGTAGTCTGGCATCAAGACATCCTACCTGACGCATTAGGTGCAGGGTCACTGTGGAAAGTATGCCATAGTAAGGTAGAGTCTGCTCTGCATTCACCCCCGCCATGACCAGTCCTGACATCATGGCCACCATAAAGCCGCTCAGCCAGGGTTTGGTTTGATCCCCAAACCTCAGTGCTGTCGACTTGACTCCGATCCGGGCATCGTCATCTTTGTCCTAGTGGTCAACAAGGAAGAATATTTTCAGAAGCATGACACTGTGCTACAAAGCCAAAGAGTGGTCACTGTGTGTGCAATCTGGGAACCCATCGCCAAATAAAAAAGGAAAAACAGCGCCCTCTGCTGTTTTTTACTATTTCACTTAGCTCTGGGGGGAGAAAAATGGAGCACCCGTGCGCAAGGAAACCGGGGTTTTGGTCTGCCTTCAGCCTTTCACTTCCGGTGGTGCGACTATGTTTTCATTCCCACTAACAATATTTCTACACGGAACACTAACAGCACTTCTCCCAGAGAACATGGATCGTTTTGGTTATAAGCCCACTTGTTTCTATGATGAAAGAGCGAGTTAAAATGTGAATATCTTTCCGTGGTTTTGTCTGCTCCGAGGACGCTATTGTTAAATGAGTTTCGGTTTGTTTCTAGTGGGGAAGGATCGGCAGACACGTAAATCCCGCCCACTACATTTGATTGGGTAAAGCGCGGCCTGCTTCCTGATCTGAAGGCACGCCCACTTGTAGGCCAGTGCGTACGCGATATGACGAACCCCCCCGACAGATTCAAGCGGAGAGCAGAATCTGTTCTTGAGAGATTACTGTGTGTGTGGTAAGAATGAAAGACCTTTCTGCTGCCTACCTGGTGAGCGTAGATGGTGTCATATATCAGCGTCCACATCACTCCAGAGAAATACAGGGGGAGACACACTGACCAGTCGCAGGACCCCTGGACAGCAGACCAGCCCAACAGTGCTCCCCAGTTGAAGGTTAGACCTTAGAAGGAGAACAGTGTCACTCATTTAAGAGCCAAAAACTAAAAAGAAAAAAAAAGCAATCCCACATGATCATTCACAAATCCATAACGTTACCTAACACAAGCTGCGGCCAGTGGGTGATCCTCTTCATCAATGGATAAGTGACGACCAGAGACATCGAAGCAGCACCAAGTGCTATACTGTCAACAACACAATGAAAAGGAATATGTCACACACTATATTAAGCAGCAAATTACAATAAGAGTAATCTCTTATAAAAGATTTTCAGTTGCATTAAATTGAAAATAAGTTGGGCAGGGCTGCATGAGACAAGTTGGAACACCCCTGGTCAAACTGCACGTTTTGCAGAATTTGCTGAAGTGAAAATAAGTGGCATTTTTTGGCGGCAGTTGAACTGAACATGACATACAGTGTACATATAAAAATATATATAATTAACTGTCACAGGCCTTCCGTACATTGTTAAATACTCCATTCTCGTAAAGGCATGCTGCACTCCGTTATATAGCAGACCACGTTGTAATAACAGACTGCCTTTATTACAGGGGTTCCTAAAACTTTATCATGCCAAGGACCCCCAAATAGCAATATCCTCTGAATGCATATGAAAATGCCAGTGTGGGTGCAATCTGTGTGTGGGAGTGAGAGAGACTGTTCTTGCTTATCCTATGTGACCCTGTCTTCAGGTTGTACTGTACTTGCGTTTTCCAAGCCCCCCTCGTCCATCCTTCCCCTCCCATTCATGACCACACTGCGTTTCATTGGATAGCCGTCTCCCTCCCGCACAAGACAAAACATGCCACTGCTTCTTTCATCACAGTCAGAACACAGACACACACCAACAGAAGACCAACACGAAGAAGGAATCACACGATGGTGAAGTCACCAAAACAAGTGACCCAAATTGAGTTTGTTACTATAGTGTTTTACCTGCTGTGTAACTCAGCATGATAAAATGCGTCTCTCTTCACAGCACCATTTCGGGGAAGATAATGAGAGGGGGCAAGGGGGCTTGAGAAGCGCAAGTGCAACAGAAAAGGCAGAGTCGTAGATTCTATATAGAGAACCTTTCAAATTGCAACTATCGGTTTTCCAATGCTTTTTTCCTTTTATTGAAACCAACTGGCTTCAAAGTGTATTATGCTTAAAAAAGATTGGTGTGAATTTTATGGTCAGCCCTACAACTACATATAGTGTAGTAATAATGTAGGTATTGAGTACCTGTAATAATTAAGAGACAGCAGAACACCTAGTGCAAGAGAGAGCTGGCCTCCAAGGAACACCAGAGCCTGTGTCTGCGAGATCTCCCCTGAGGCGATGGGACGTGTGGCAGTCCTGGACACCTGCCATGAAGAGAAAAACAGAGTCCCATTTTCCTTCATTGATAAACATATAACAAATAATAATAATAACCACCACGTGGTTCCTTAATTTCCCCTCGGGATGAATAAAGTACCTACCTACCTACCTACCTACCTACCTACGTAAGTTTTAAGTACAAAAACAAGTTTTCAAAGTTAAATATTTGAAAAGCGTAAACATCAAACTGTAAACTATAGTTTGTGCTCAAGAGATTTGGTGCTGATTGGTCTAGAAGTTTGTGAGATTAAATCCAAACACACAGATAGAAACGCAGACACACATACCCTCTCTTCTAGACAGCTTAACACCTGCAGGGCCATGCCATACAAATTTAACATTTTCAACAATAGCCGTGACATCGTGACGCTTTGGTGAGCTTGTAGATCTACTATTTCAAAGATTTTTTTGCCTATAATAACATGCCCAAAATATGGACGCCAGGGTTAAAGTGATTAAGAAGTTCTTAATCACTTTAACCCTGGCAGAAGCGACTTAGTTTTCTGTGAATTAGCACATAATGCCTTACAATACCTTCTTATCAATGTCTTTGTCCCACATGTCGTTGATAGTGCAGCCTGCCCCTCTCATCAGCAGAGCCCCCGTGCCAAACAAGGTTAGCATCCCCAGGTGGGGCAGGCATCCAGGGTCTGCAGCCAGACCGATGCTCCATGTGCATGGCAGGTACAACAGCCATGTCCCTACCCCCCATAGACACAGACCACACAAGAACACATTTCAGAGTGACGCCACTGAGTCAAAAAAATCCTTTCTTTTAAAACTGTCTCCAAATAGAATAGAAAGTAGGTGAATATGAAAGTATGGATGTACAAACCTATTGGTTTATCGAGTCTCATTAGCCGGAGGTACGGCCGGACAGCTGCTGGTGCCAAATTCACGATCCCTGGAGCTGACAGACTGAACGGTCTTTTAAACTGCGTTCGCCAGTTAAAAGATGGGCGAGAGCCTGCCAAGAGGCTGCTAAAACCTCTGGGCAGCGAGCTTGGAGACAAGTCAAGACCCCGGCCGGTCCTTCTGTCCTTCTGGAGTGTGCAGCCGGAGAGAGCGGACAGGTGAGTGTAGCAGGTGCCATGGTGTGCTCCTCTGCAGGAATTCAAAGTGAACTTCAACTGCCAGGTCAACCTAGCAGGAAGCATGATGGCGTCTCTCTCTCTCTCCGATATCAGGTCCAATTTTTTCACAACCTTTACACATCTGAAAGAAAAAAGATAGGAACAATTCCCCGAATCACATCCAATGCTCTTCAAGAGAAAGGCCTGTCCCACTCACCATGAATGTTTTGCCTACAATATGCAATTCTTTTGTGCTGCCAGCTGAGCTGAACAGCTGCACAAAAAGAGAGGTGTTGGTGTGTGTGCAAGCTGTGTTTTGTGTGTGAATGTGTGTTTAGCCAGGTGTGTATCCAACACAGTGTTGTAACCTGTGTAGGCTACTTTGTCACCTGTATAGGCTATGATGAATAGCCGATCTGCAAACAAAGCCTCACAATATGATGCGTTGTGAGCTTGCAAACCTATTTTCACTATTGACCTATTTTTTTTTTTACAATTGTTTAAAAGAAATACAATTTTTGAACATTTCTCGATTATTATTATTATTATTTATTTTTATATTTTGCCTATAATCACATGCCCAAAATAGGGGTGTTGAAAGCGAATGATACATGCGAGTAAGGTCATTCATTATCACTATCAGTCTCAGTTATTAAAATCGGCGATCCTATTCAAATATTGCGCATGATAGTTCCTTTGTATAGAATGAGTTGAAACAAAAACGTACAGTGAATACATGTGGTTGACAGAGCTTCCATAACCATAACGTACTGAGTATAAACGTGGATGACAGAGACAGAGCTTCCATAATGCTGCAGAAGGATGATGATCGCACGCTCACTATCGGTGCAGCAATGTGATGCGTCCGGGTGGAAACGAACAGCATCCGGAACTTGGGACCAGAGTACAAACCTAAATCAAACAGACAGCAGTGGGAAAAGTACTGAAATGTTTTACTTAAGTAAAAGTATCAATACTGCAATGCAGAAATACTCTGTTACAAGTAAAAGTCCAGAAATTTATTTCAGTAAAAGTATAAAAATATGGCATCAAAGTAGCCTATACTTAAAGTACCAAAAGTAAAAGTACTCATTATGCAGATTGTCCCGTTTTGCAAGTGTTCACAAAGTATAAAGAAATCTTTTGAAAATAGCCTTAGTATGTAGGGACAAAGACAAGTGGTTAATGCATGTTTTGTAATAATAATAAAAAACGAATAACTAAAGTTTTCAAGTAGTGGAGTAAAACGTACAATATTTGCCTCTGAGACGTAGAGTAGAAGTAAAAGTATTAAAAATAATTATAGTCCAGTAAAGTAAAAAAAATCTCAAATTTGTACTTAGTACATGAATTTAGTTACTTTACACCACTGCACACAACTCAGGTGGCTGTTAAAAGTTGTGTATAAGAAGAAACAGTGTTTATTCTTCCCCACTAGATGGCGCAGTGCCGCCTTCCATGCAAGCTTACTACTTTGATAGAGGCACAGAGCCCACAATCATCGCTTAAATATGACTGCCTTAATAAAATGTATAATAAGCCATTTTTTCTAACCGTGCACGCTCAACATACCATTATTGTTCCTGTGGTCCGATCCACAGCTGTGGCAATGGTGGGCATGGGATGGTGGAACCAACTCCACGTGGAATATCAACAACAACACTTTCAGTGAATCGTAATAGCGAAAGTCTTTCACTATTATGGTGAAATTATGTTTTGCTAAGAACAGCAGCTAATCTAAACACACTGTATGAATTGTGTCAACATGAGTTAACTTAAGTGAAGTCAGTGTCGGAGTAATCTGATGCTTGTCTACCCATTCCATGCATGGAATTTCTTAAGGATTTCGGAATGGAAATGTTAGAATGTTAGAACTTCTGGTCAGAGCTGTTTCGGGATTTCACAATAAAAGTGTGAACTTATTATTATTATTATCATCAGTATCACCACCATCATCATCATCATCATCATCACCATTATTATTATTATTATTATTATTATTATTATTATTATTATTATTATTATTATTATTATTATTATTATTATTATTATTATTATTATTATTATTATTATTATTACTAGCCCATACCCGGTCGGCCCAAGACACCAAGACACCAAGACGGACAGACAGAGGTTACTCCAATTATATAGTAGGATAGGCTACATATCAGCACATGTGTTCCTTTACACTTACAGTCTATCGTTAAATTAAGTAAAATTATAACTATACAGTCCTTGGATATTTGCGTCTGCTAAATGACTGTAATGTAATGTCCTTGATATACTTTATAAACAAATGCATAGTTTAATTGAGAGGTCTTGCTGAAATCTGATGAGTGAGAGCCTGAGAGGTGTCTTGATATTAACAGATTATGCTGGGTATTCATGGGTATACCATATTACACACATATTTTGAGGTGAGGTTTTAATACCCATATGTAGGCCTAAAAGCCATTTCATGTTAACACAATCAAAAGTTAAAGGTGTTAAGAATAAGATTAGCAGTGACCAAGACAAGACCAGGTCAAAGTTGTCTTGTTTCTGAAACAAATCCAAGAGCAGAGAAAATGTTGCGTCAACACCAATTCTGAGAGCAAAATCAGATGTGTTAAAGAGCTGTGCTTTATGCATGGCCCATGGGTGAACAATGGCAGCATCCTACTCCATGTGGATCTGTCAGAGCTCTCACATCAGACTGCATGGTGTTGTTTTGAATCCTCCTGGGTAAGAAAATATAGAAATACAAACTAAACCCTAATTTATACTTTGTTATGCAACAGATAATTGATATGGTATAATATGTAAAAAATAGTATTATTTTTAACACTAATATTTCCAGTGTGATCTGCACTGACAAATAACAAAAATAACATAAGAACAGTGTATGATCCAACAAAAGACATTCCTAAAAACCACACTGATATGTTGCGATACTGGATGTACAGGTCTTACACAGGTCTTACAGGCTCAACACATCTTCAATACATCTGTAAAAGGGAGCTTTGTAGTGTGCATACTTTTATTTTTTTTATTATGGACAGATGATAGACCACTTTTTAAACCACTGACAACCTGTACTGGGCCTGGTGTCCCTTTTTTTTTAAATTGCAAAAATAGATCTACAATGCAACACATTGAGAGTTTGCCTTGTAGGTCAGCTACTTTCTGTACTTTTGGCCCAGTGGGTAATTACATTTTTTTGTTCCCATCTTTCCACTGTCCCCCTGTAAAAAAAAAAAAACTTAACACAAAATGCATTTCTGAAAAATCAGCATATTGATTTCAGGGATTCTAAAACCAGTGGTGTAAGAAGTACTCACATTTTCTACTTAAGTAAAAGTATCAATACTGCAATGTCGAAATACTCTGTTACAAGTAAAAGTCCGGAATTCAAAATTTACTTGAGTAAAAGTACAAATCTATTGGTATCAACATGTACTTAAAGTATTAAAGTATAAAGTACTCATATGCAGAATGTCCAATTTCACAACTTTTCAAATGTATAGAAATCTTTTGAAAATAGTGGTTAATGTAGGTTTTGTAATAATCAATATCTACAAAGCAACCAGTAACTAAAGTTTCAAATAATTGTAGTGGAGTAAAAGTATAATATAATATTTGCCTCTAAGATGTAGTGGAGTAGAAGTACAAAAGATTGGAAATACTCCAGTAAACTAAAAATACTTCAAAATTGTAGTACAGTAGCCTACTTGAGTAAATAAATGTACTTAGTTTACACCACTGACAACCTGTTAAGAATTTTGATTGTGACTTGGCTGATGAGAATGATTATATAGATCTTAATCCAATGCAGCTGTGCGTGTTAATTAATAACCAACTGCAGCTTGTTGGGCTACCCTTATTTTTTTATCTCTATGTAGGCTGTAGGCTACTCAACAAGTTGGTACAGTAGGCCTACATTATTTTACAGTCGTCACCGTGGCTTACAGCTGGACATTTTATTCTGAAAACTAAACGCAAACCCGGAAACTACATCTTAACTACAAGTTCTCTTTTATTTTTCCTGAGCGGAAGGAAGTCGGAAATAAATAAATCCCAGAGCGAGGGGGTTCGCGGGAAAAATGGCGAAGATCTGCGTGTCCAGGCTGCTTATGATGATGATGATGTGCAAAACATTGACCCCCCAGGGCGTCGTTTAAGACATTTCTGTGGCTCGTGCTGATACCGTGAGTACATATCTGTTCCTAAGACGTTTTTTTTAGAGAGCTATTCCGTACTTTTTCGCTTAACGATTTGTTGTTGATTGTGTGGTGCTCGGTCCAGCGGTGGAGAAGGGGTCTCTCCACTGTTGCCATAGGTTGTGAGAGAAATAAGCAACCAGGTCTAGGAACACAAGGCCAAAAGAAGCAACTTGGGCCACATGATCACGTTAAACCTACCGTATATGCATCGGCTATTTGAAAATAGCCGATCTGCAAGCTTGTAGGTCTGCTATTTTCGAAAACTCTTGCAATGAAATGTGAAATATTTGAAATATTTTTTGAAACATTCTACACAATTGCTCCCTGGCACAAAACATTTTCATAAAAATGTTTGAGAACCTCTGGTTTAAATGATAATGAAAACCTTTTGAAGCAAGCCTAAATAAGCAAATACACTTTAGAGCACTGCAACCACCAATTTATACAAGCAACTTTACAGAAAAAGAAGCCCAAAAATCGCTTATAATAAGCCGACATGGCAACACTGGCTCTCTCCCTTTGTGTTCACAATATGGTTTCACTCTGCTTCCCCCTTTCTGTTTTACTGATAAACATACACGTATTAAACTAAACGTGTCCTGGTTGCCTCTGGAATGAGGTTTTAGTCGGAAAATGGATTTGTGAAAGCTTATTATACTGTGTCTGTGTCTGTGTGTGTGTGTGTGTGTGTGTGTGTGAGTGTGAGACCCAGGTCAGGACTAGAGCGTTATTGTTGATGGTTCTTCCCCTAAAGTTAAATTAAAGGGACAATCCGCGATTTCGTTACAGTGCCTCCAAGTCTCTCAAAGCATTTAATTAATAAAACGTTGTTTTAACCAAGCTGAGTAGTTTAGAGAGGTTGATTGATTGAAATACTTTATCAGCAAAAAGCACAGGAAAGTACAGTTCAATACAAGGTCTACTGAGAGGATCTAAAACCCAAGAAAGCCTATGGATTGTTTCCATTGGGGTCCTTTGTACTCAATTCATCGAATGACATTAATGACAGACAAATATACACTACTGTGCAAAACATCATATAGTCCTAAACAGTTTGAACAAAAACAAATGTACAGTAAACAGTTCGAGGGGGGGGGGGGGGGCAGTATATAGTATAAAACTAACACTACTGGTTGTGGTTAGTCTACCTGCCCTTCTATTTAGAAATTCATATCTTATTGTTGTCGGGTAGAAGGACCACTACTGGTTGTTGCTTTTTGCTGCAGTATTACTTATATTACTTAAATGTCTACTATTGCACTCAATAGTAGAAATGTAGGTGCACTGATTCTGTTATGGCTTTGGGTCTGCCAGTCTGTCAGTTTCCTCCTGTTTCCAAGTTCCTTTTGATGGTGTAGGAAACTATTCTCTGACACCTTGGCATGGCTTGCTTTGAAATTTCTCTGAGGAAGGAAAAGACCCACCGTTTTAATGGTCATAATGATTTGTCTGTCATCCTTTTTGCCTTTTCCACACCTTATGATAGCAGTATTCTACTTCTTTGTAAGTAATCAACAAAAGTTGGGACAAAAATTGTTTGCGTCAACTTTCATTTTCCATTCCTGCTGAACAGTTGTAAGTTGTTAACCCTGAACAGTGTTAAGTCAGTTAACCCATTATTCTATTCAATTTAAAGGAGCGTTATTGGCATGAGAAAACATATGTTTACATTGCCAAAGCAAGTGTCAAAAATATAATTAAACAATTTAAGAAAAACAGGGGAAAGTATAGGCTATACAGTTGGAGGGGGTAGCCTACAGCTTTGTGTGAACAAAGCTATGTCACATTACTTTTTCTACAACTCTGAAATTCACATAATCTGTCAGTTAAAACATTTTGGGAACCTACGTTTAATTAAACTTATGGCTTTTACCTCCTCATTATACCACTGACCTTTGAACCTGGCCGTTCAGGTCCTTTGCTGGACTTTAATTGCTTACATTTTAATACCCCCCCCCTGAAAAAATGCGTATTTTTTTACTTTTACCCTGTAGTGTAAAAGTTGTTAAACATGAATAATCTTTTTGTCATTTTTAGGCAAGGGACGCTTTCTGCTAGGTATCTCTCAGCTGTCCTTTGTACCCTTTAATGCCTGAACCTCTACAGCCAATGAAGATGCAATATGGTATGAGGATTTTGATTACATTGTTCATGTCTGTTAAATTCCATAATTTGTATTATTATTTTGTATGTATTAACCTGTTTGTGAATGTTTTTGTTTTCACCCCAACAGTCCACTTTGCCAAGCCAGTCATTCCAGTGTAGCCACTGTGTACTTGTCTTCAAATCTAAGTTTTTCCTCTGGGAACACCTCAGCAACGTGCATGGCCTCAGTGTGGACACTGAGTTACCATCACTGAAGACTAACACGCCATCATCGAACCTCAAACACAACACTAACAGTGATGATTCAGGGGGAAGCTTAGCATGTCGCCACTGCACTTTCACAGCTTCTAACTGGGACGTCGTTGACAAACATGAGAAAAAGTTTCACCAAAAGTCAATAAAAAAAGTCGAGCCACTGCAAATACAAAAGAGATATCTCAAAGGAAAGCTACACATTATCAGAAGGCCAGGAATCAAAGTAGTGGCCGCCTCAAATAAGACGAAGAAAAATGCTGTGAACAAAATGTCAAGACCCCAGCATGACGATGAAACTGGGGCAAAAGTGAATTCCTCTACCTCAAAAGCAAAATGCATCTCCAATTCATCAACGGACCTGAAAACGTACAAAAGGCCATCGGGACCTATTACCAAATTCTTGGTACCGTCATCATCTGTATCAATGGTGAAATATTCCCCAACAAGTGTCAAGTTACCTGACCCCCCAAAACTGTCAGGTATATCCAAGGAAACTCTGATTTTGCACAACCCCCACCTAAGCACTGCCCAGAACAGTACCGGCGTGCTTAAGGTTGCTGCGACTTCGCAAAATGATCTTTGCGTTACATCTTTGCGTTACATTTCGGAGAATGCCCGTGTAGTTAATGACCTATTCGTTCGTGAACGGTTGATGGTTGGTAGTTTAGTGGAAGGATCTGTTTCAGCTGAAATTGGCAAGAGAGCACACGAAGACATTTCAGTAAGTCCTCCTAAGAAAAGATTAGGAGTGGGAAGTCCTCCTAAGAAAAGGCTTAAAACCGATGTGGGAGTAAAGAAAAGGCTTAAAACCGATGTGGGAGTAAAGAAAAGTCGAGAGAGCTCAGCAGTTGAAGCAAAGTTGTCACGCAGCTCAAACATTGCATTTGAAGTCAGTGACGATGAAGACGAGGGGGATAATCTGATACATGAATTGGATGGGAAAGTTGGGAAAGTTGATGTGGTACATGTAGACCACTCTCTGATGTACTCTTGCAAGCACTGCCGTCACGGAGACATGGTCGCTGACGACGTGTCAACCCATTACGAGAAGGTCCACCCTTACATCAGGTGTAGCTCTGCATACATGAAGGACCCACACGATCGGACCGCTAGGTTCCGGTGCCTGGAGTGTCCAGTTGAGTATCCTTATGTTGCTGACCTCAGGCTGCATTACAGGGTCGGCCACCCAGGGGCCCCAGATGTGTTCCAAATGCAGTCTCACACGCTTTGTTTCAAATGCTTTGTCTGTCCATTTACAACTTTATTGTCCGAGTCCTTGAAAGATCATTACCAGAAACAGCACCCATCACACATAGTGATAAATCCATTGATCTACTGCAAATTTAATGCAAGCATACGTGAAAAGGAGATTTCTCAAGCCAACACATGTGAGAAAAAATCCACCCCAAAGACTCCTGATCAAGGTTCTCTCAAGAGTGCCACTACACCAGACAAAGAAATGGCACCAGTGGAGATGTCTCAAGCCGATGCATGTGAGAAAAAAATAATTCTAAAGACTCCTGATCAAGGTTCTCTCAAGAGTGCCACTACACCAGACAAAGAAATGGCACCAGTGGAGATGTCTCAAGCCGACGCATGTGAGAAAGAAATAATTCTAAAGACTCCTGATCAAGGTTCTCTCAAGAGTGCCACTACACCAGACAAAGAAATGGCACCAGTGGAGATGTCTCAAGCCGACGCGTGTGAGAAAGAAATAATTCTAAAGACTCCTGATCAAGGTTCTCTCAAGAGTGCCACTACACCAGACAAAGAAATGGCACCAGTGGAGATGTCTCAAGCCGACGTATGTGAGAAAAAAATCATTCTAAAGACTCCTGATCAAGGTTCTCTCAAGAGTGCCAGTACACTAGACAAAGAAATGGCACCAGTGGAGATGTCTCAAGTCAACACATGTGAAAAAACACCCAGTCCAAAGACTGCTGATCAAGGTTCTTTTAACAGCGCTGCTACACTGCACAAAAACTCTGAGGCTTCACCCCCAGAAAAAGAAACCGGTTCACAAGGAGTGGATAGGCAGCTACATCAGTGCAAAAACTGCGCATTCACTCATCTGTCAGCAGTTGCTATGCTTGTTCACTACCAGAGGAATCACCCAGAAAGGGGGATGAGTATTGATCAAATTAAAATGGCCCGTGTCAAATCACAGATCCAGGCACCATTGTCCCCTGAAAGGAATTCCGAGTCTTCCGCCTCCGTGAGTTCAACGAACATATCACTGGTCTCCCCTCAAACAAGATTCTCAGACTCTTTAAAGGAAGCTAAAGACAAAACCGAATTATCTCATCAAAAGGCTATTCCTGACACTCAAGTGAAACCAGAAGACACGCCTGCAATTTCTCCTCCCAAGGTTTCTGGGCCTTTCCAGAGCAAGTGCGGGGAATCTCCTGGAAAGTGTGTCAATTTATCAGACGTTGATCCAAAAGAGGTAGATAAACTGTTCTTCTGTCAGGTCTGCAACTACAGTGACCCAACAGTTAGGGGGATATGGAGCCATCAAAGGGCCAGACATGGCATCACACAGAGAAACTCTGAGGAAATACATCTCCATACTGCTGCAATCCGGAGTAGATGTAAAACCTCTGCAGTGACAACTTGTCCTCCTCAAAAGATTGCTGACACATTTGCAGAAATACCTTCTTCGTTCAGTTCACCACAACCTGAAATGTTCTACTGCCATCTTTGTGATTATTACAATCCCACCATGAGAGGCATCATCGGCCATCTGAACGCGCAACATGTACGACATGCAGTCACTACTGTAGAAATTCTAATGTATTCGGCTAAGGTAAACAAAGAGAGACCGCAACGTAAAGCTATGGCTTCAGCAAGTTCTTCTGATTTGAATGCACCAAATTGGCCTGAGGCAGATAACCCATCAGGCAAACATGAAAATGATGCCACATGCCCGACTAATCTTAGTACACCGGGAGCGGACCTGATATTCTGTCAACAATGTCACTATGGCTCCCTAACTTTAAGGGCAATTCTGACTCATCAAGCTCAGAAACACGGCGGACTAGAGAGGTCTGCTGATCAGATTTTAAGATGTACTTCAATGATACGTAGGAAAATTCAAGAATCTTCGGCATCTCAAACAAAGAACTTGGCCTTGACCTCAACTGGCCTCCCCCTTCCCATCATTGAGGAAGGTGAGGAGGAAACGTTATTTTGCCACTTGTGCAACTTTAGACATACTATGTCGAGGATGAAGGAGCATTATAAAATTTCACATCCTAAAGTTATTACTACTCACGAGGAAATCGTCTCCTATTCCCTCGGGGTTCATGAACGGATTTCAGCAAGTTCTTCTTATTCGAAGGCATCTAATTGGGCTGAGGCAGGTATCCCAGTAGGCAAACATGAAAATGATGTCTCATACCCGATGACACCAGGCCTGTTTTTCTGTCAAAAATGCAACTATGGACACCTAATGGCAAAGAGTGTGTTGCAACATCAGACCAAAAGACACCGCACACTAAAGTCATCAATTGATGAGATTTTAAGATACACTACAATGATTAAAGAATTGAAATCTCCAACAAAGAACTTGTCCTTGACCTCAACTGGCCTCCCCCTTCCCATCATTGAGGAAGGTGAGGAGGAAGTGTTATTTTGCCACTTGTGCAACTTCAGACATACTATGTCGAGGATGAAGGAGCATTATAAAATTGTACATCCTAAAGTTATTACTACTCACGAGGAAATCGTCTCATATTCCCTCGGGGTTCATGAACGGATTTCAGCAAGTTCTTCTTATTCGAAGGCATCTAATTGGGGTGAGGCAGGTATCCCAGTAGGCAAACATGAAAATGATGTCATATACCCGATGACACCAGGCCTGTTTTTCTGTCAAAAATGCAACTATGGACACCCAATAGCAAAGAGTGTGTTGTCACATCAAACCAAAAGACACCGCACACTAAAGTCATCAATTGATGAGATTTTAAGATACACTACAATGATTAAAGAATTGAAATCTCCAACAAAGAACTTGGCCGTAACCTCAACCGGTCTCCCCCTTCCCATCATTGAGGAAGGTGATGAGGAAATGTTATTTTGCCACGTGTGCAATTTTTCACATAAGTTACTGACGCATATAATTTACCATTTTAAAAAGGCGCACCCTGAAGTTATAACAACTGACGAGGAAGTCGTCTCTTATTCCCTCAGGGTTCATGAACGAATGGAACGGATTTCACAAATGGGAATGCCTGCGGAACAAGTGGGGAAATGCACCCCCATTGTGCATGGTGGGAATGAGGAGGCACACACTGCATCATTTCCGTCTTCGGCCTCAAAAACCGCTGCTCTGACTAGGTCACTTAGGTGCCATAAATGCACATACTGTTTTTCACACATCTATCTTTTGAAAAGACATCTGTCTAAGAAACATAATCTTAAGTTCACTGTCCCCCAAATTTTAAGCAAAGCTTTTAAAGACGGCTCTTTGCCAGCAGGCTATCACTGTGAATGGTGCGTTTTTTCCCACAAGAGTGCAGCAAACGTCTACCGGCATTGCCAGAAAAAACACACAATTAAAAACATAAGCTTAAAGCACATAGCCATGCGGTTGTATGCTGGCCCCACGGTGTCCTCCTTAGAAACAAAATCTTCCTTCGAAAAGAAGAAACCGTCGCAACAATCTGGGAAGAATGAAACGAAAATATATCCGTGTCGATCTTGTTCCTTCAAAGGTAGCTCATTGGAGAGCATCTCGAGCCACTACCGTGAGGTTCACCCCTGGCCCATCAAGGAAGATGCCTCAGTTGTTAATGTAAGTGTACATGAATTTGACATGCCCACAGGACTCTCTTCTCAAGAAAAGTCATTCCAGTGCCCTTTTTGTCCTGCAGTTTTCTATAAAAGACATGGTCTGAATACTCACTTGGGGAAGAAACACCCGGAGTACCAAACTCCGCTTTCAGAAGACGAAAAGGAAGACGAAAAGGAATACGAAAAGGAAGATGAACTGGATAGCAAAAAGTGCACCGATGGCTTCAATGTCTACAAGTGTCCGCGATGTGCTTATGTTAACACAGGACTTCGCAGCATTCTCACTCACTGCCAAATGAAGCACCCTACGTTTAAATGCAGGGCGGACATTATCCAAATGACAAAAGTACAGTTTCCCAATCTGAAGGAGTGTTGTGGGCAAAGAAGACAAAAGAAAACCTTCAAAAGCCTGCAACTCGGTGGCTACAGGTGTAGAATCTGCCCAGTGACGCGAGGATCGATAGAGAAACTGAAAATCCACTACGACCTGGACCATAATCAGACTGCCCCAAACTTGCTCAAACCAGCTCCAAAACAGTCGACTGTGATAAAAAATCAGCTGTTGTCCAAGTACCGCAGTATGCAGAGCTCAGCGTTGCAGGCTACCTCTTTCAAAAACAAAATGCCTGGTGGATTGAAGTGTAATCTCTGCAAACACGTTGCCGTTACCAAAATTGGCCTCAGTCGCCATCTAAACAGACACCACAAAAAAGAATCTGAAGCAGGGAATACAGTTAACTATACATGCACCCTGTGTCCCTATTCAACTCAAGTGCAAGAGTATCTTGGAAAGCACTATAAGCGAATCCATGGAATTGCTGCCTTCCTCACATACTATGCAAAAGTATATAACGTTAGAACGTATAGAAGAAACCCCAAAATATTGACACGTGGATCCAGCACACCTGCAATGGACGACGGAAAAAAATACAAGTGCCAACTCTGTGCCTATACAGGACTGCATCTCCGTTACCTTCGGAGCCACTACGTGAATGTGCATGGCCATGCTGCATTACACGCATATTTACCTCCTTTAAATAAGAAACGGCAGGCTACCCAACTCAGAGAGGCAGAGGACGGCAAAGCTCCTGAAGCTCAGTCCGAGGCAAACGCGCCCGTTCAATGCAAGAAGTGCAACCGCACGTTTAGGTTGTCCGAGTTCCTTGCTCTTCACTTCACCCATTTTCACAGAGACGATTTCAGAGCGGACTTTACTATGCTTAATTCAAAGAACTACACGAACCAAGAGGGCAAGTGGTACCAATGTGGCCTCTGTAGACTTAAAATCAGAGGCACAAAAAAGCTCTGCTCCCATCTGGATGACCACAGACGTCTGTGCATGGAGAAGGCAAATGCTGTGAGGATGACAACACCAGTTGACAGCAGGAAACAACCACCGACCCAGCCTCTCAAAGTAAGTAGCCATATGATTATTAAAGTTATTTAACTCTCAACAAGATGTTTTATTGCACAAGGAGTCAAGGATATACAACATGCACTGTGAAAAACTTGTGCTCCATAATACACAGAAATAAAAACGGTACATAAATAACAATACTAAATTGTTCTAAAAACTGTAAAAAAAAGAAAAAAAGATCGGCATACAAGGCTGTAATACCACAGAAGATGTTCATTGTTTTTTTTTCTTATCTAGCAGTCCATAGCCTGGTGAAGGAAACTGTTCTTCAGTCTGCTTGAATGTGTTTGTGTGTGTGATTTAGGTATGCCAGCAAGACTCGATATTACTGTCAATGCTTGCTAACTGGTGCACCTAAAATAAAAATAAATGGTCTCTATTTTTATTAACTACAGGTCGGGTGTCTTTACCCCGTCATGACACGTCTGAGAATGGTCCGTTTGAAAACTATCTGACCTGCTGTATTTAATTTTTCAGGTTAAAAGGCAAGAGGAATTGCAGGAGTTTGAAACCATTGAGGACCTGGCGAAATGGAACATGACAAAGGTAGAGACGGTTACCCTGGCAGCAAGTCCTCCACCACTGTCATCTCCAACATCATCAACTTCCAACGCCTCAAAGACGGAAGAACAACAGACGCGCACCAGAGGCACAGAGCCTCACAACTGTAAAGAGTGTGGACGGACGTTTATGTCATTGGGGGGTTTGAAAGTGCATGAGAACAGCCATGCAACCATGTCTGATCTCCAACGAGTGGACACTCTTCATAACTCAGAGAGGTACGTGTTGATACGAAATCCTTTCAAGCAACATCATTATATTATAATTATTTATCATTTATGTTAATATACTGTAATAATTGTCTCCGCCAGGCCAAAGGCATGGCCGAGACTATGTTTTGCACCCTGTCCGTCCGTCCGTCCGTGTGTGTGTGTTCGTCCGTCTGTGAACAGCCAATCAAAATAAAAAATAGAAAATGGGGGTAAAAGTACTTAACACATTGGGTGCCAAAACCGTATATATACGGTTTTGCCCATACTAACGTTGAGTGCCAAAACCGTATATATACGTTTTTTGAAAAAAAGGAAAAAAAAATTAGTTGTTTTTTTTCCTTCACAGCAACATGAGATATCACTCCTACAAGATTTAGACTCCAATCCACCTCCTGGTTAACTTATGACTTCAAAAACCTGTATCTCGGCTCCTGTGTACTTTTTTTTTTTACAATGTTAATTTAACTATTTTGAACTGGCTGCAACTATGGAACGGATTACCGAATGTTTTAAAAAAAAATCCCCCGAATGTACGAGACCTGTATGTGTGTAATGAGGGGATCACCGTGAGGACGGTGATCACTGAAAATATTTTGTGACTACTTGAAAAAGGTTCAAAATTAAAAAAAAATGCTGGCACTCAAAGTATAATATTTTAATAGACCTCTGGCACCCAATGTGTTAAGAATAATTATAATGGCACACATTTAGAAATTCTGTGGTTTACCTAGACCACAATGCTTGCTGGAAATACTGTCCGTAACTGAATTGGGTTTTAGCACTACACCTGATCTCATTAAAGAAATGCCCATAAAAACATATTTTCCTTTTTCCTTGATACCTTTCAGTTTGTCAACCTTTTTTGGGCTTAAACACCAATGTATTCTTAATCTTAACACTAAACTTGATTCATGTACAGAGGCTACTGTAGCAAGGTATTATGGGAGATGTTAAGTTATGATTACACAGGACATTCAACGTGCACTATATGTGGTTTTTGAGGAGTACTTCGGTTTATATTTGGAACAGAATCTTGACCTGATTGGATTTGTTTCCTTCATTGTTTTAACAGCTTTGACACATACATCAGCTATCGACAAGGGCCCAGGAAACCTTTCCACTGTGACCTCTGCCCTTATCGGACTGATCACTTGGGTCTGGCGAGGAGCCATTTAGTCAAGAAACACGGAGGTTAGCAAACCCTCTCATTTATTATATTGCAGTTAAATATGAACGTTAAAAAATGTTATAGAGTGTATACTATACACCCTATAACATTTATTTATTTTTGTCACTCAAAATGTCTCTTCTCATGTATTCCATGTAGCTGAATTCCAAGACATCAGCAGTGGCGTTGATGTGACTGTCAACCAAGCTGAGACGAAACCTGCGGCAGAGGAGCCTCGTCCTTCAGTAGACCTCCAGGAAGACAACTGCTGGAGTGAACCACCTGATGAACCCGAATTTACAGAAAGCAAGTTATGCTTAACCACTTAAACCCTGGCGACCTTATTTTCAACTTGTCAAAAAGTTTCAAACATAGCGGAAATAGCTGATCCGCATGGTAACAATGTGTCACATCGCGGCGTGTTGTGAGTTTGTAGATCGACTAAATTCGCAGTTCGTTGTGCGACAAAGTATAGTATACACTGTGGTTTCAGTGGTGAAAGGACCATACTCACAGCTTTGGCCTTATATCTTACACAACCATTTTATTTTATTTTATTGTGCGTACGTATGCTTACATTTTCTTCAGTCATTAAAACGTTACCAAATTTAATTGAGTCAATGATGACTAAACGGGATTGCACACTTAATAAGTCATGGGCTTGAATTTAACTTCTTGCCCATTTTGACATAAAAGGATCAACTTCACCATTTTCAACCTTATCTTCATATAATTAAGTAAGTAGGTCGGAGAGGCTTGTTGGCAGTATTAGCCGAGAACACGGGAATCTATCCCCGTTACAATGCACTAGACCAGGGGGTCTTCAACGTTTTCAGCCCAAGGACCCCCTAGCTGAGAGAGCGATGAAGCAGGGACCCCCCTCTATATTGTATAGAGGTTTTCAAATTCAATGTTTACTGTACATGGTCTGCTCTTTTTTCCCTCTACACCTATACCTCTTTGCCAAAAATAGCCGATCTACAAGCTCACAACGCCTCGCAGCACGAGGCGTTGTGAGCTTGTAGATCTGCTATTTTTGGCCTAAGTTCTCCTCAGAAAAGGGATGCTAGGGTTCAAGTGGTTAAGGTAAAAAAAGAAAATCCTATCACACAAAGATTTGGCGGACCCCCTGTAGTAACTCTGAGGACCCCCTAGGGGCTTCTATTTCAGTGTACCAACTTTCCAGGAAGGAAAGGACTGTACTGTAGTTTCTGTTAGCTTGGAATCCCCAGCTATGAAAATTGGGAGTACGTTTTATGAACTGTCCATGGCTTACCTCTGAGACACAGCGAGTAGATTATTTGAAGATAAGATTGAAAATGGGTAAGGTGCTCCTTTAAGAGAAACTATACACTGTAATGTCATTGTAATTGGAGGCTGTGCTTTGCCATTGAATTACAGAACCAGTGTACTCGGAGCCCCCAGATGTACAGCGGCAGTTGGGCCACTACAAGTTAAAGAGGCAGGCCAGTGTATCAGCTCCAGACCCTGTACCTCAGGAGACTAGCCCACCTGAAGATGGCCTCCTTCGCTGCGAGTTCTGCAACTTCTCCTCCGGACACATGTCTAGCATTCGACGACACTATTTAAACCGCCACAATGGCAAAAGGCTGCTCAGATGCAAGGACTGCTCCTTTTTCACAGTTTCCAGGTAAGAATTCATCATACGTTTTGTTAAAAAAGTTACTGCTCTATCTATATTCCAGTAATCATTGCTAGTGTTCAGTAATGGGGATCTCCCCATCCCTCCCAACTCTTTAGTAAACTGTAAATAAATTTTCAGGTCTGTGTACCAATTTTATCTTGTCGAGAGAGAACCTCAAAATAATTTTATCAGTTCCAGTTTTGTCTTTGTTTAATCACTCCCAGTTGAACTTTTCTATCTTACATTCTGAATAAGTTCTCTCCCCTAATTGGATAAAATTGGTATCCTGACCTGAAAATGTATTTTCTGTTTAGTGAAGCTGGAGAGACGGGAAGACACCTGTTATTGAACACTCTATAGAAATTACTATTGGTATATAGAGCTGTTTAACTCACACATACACAGCCGTTTTATTTGAACCCCTACCTTTCCAAGAAAGCAAATGTCTTGGTGTAGTATAGTAAAAATGCTTTACATCAATAATGTAAAAGAAAGATGCATTGTAGTTGGTGGTCGTAACCCTCATATAATTGACTTTATAATTTAACAAGAAACCAGAAAATGGCCATGCTGTGAACGTGGCATGGGAGAATGTCAGCCGTATGACATTAATGTCTGTTAAACTGTCAAGACATGCATTTACACAACATGTACTATTCCATCACGTATTTCTCGCTTCCATTTTCATCAGGAAAACCCTGGAAAAGCACATAGAGTTGGGACATTCTAACTGCCCTTCAGAGCCGACCCATCAGAAGGACCTGCGCTGCCCCTTGTGCCTTTACCAGTCCAAGAACAAAAACAACATGATCGATCACGTCATGCTCCATCGGGGTAAGTTGATCCCTGGAATTCAATACCAATGCCATTATCGGAAAAGCTGATATTTGATATTTCATTTACAGTAATATTTTTGAATGCTTCAGTTGATGTTGCACTACTGTTCTATACTCTTACTGTACTATTTACATTATTATTTGACTAACTTCTAGCTGCACTTTAACAATTATGAATGGAATTTTCATTTATTCCTATATCAGTGGTTCTCAAACCTTTTAATTTCAAGGACCCCCATAACTCTCAGAGTGTACATATGGAACCCCATTTTGTACACTCTCAGAGTTACAGACCTTTGAGGGTCCATTTGGAACCCTGTTGAGTAACCCTGAGGGTCCCTGGCTCCAGTTTGAGAACCACTGCCCTAGGTTGTTTTTAAAGTAGACACTGGTATTGGATTGGTACTCTGTATTGACCGATACACAAGTTGTGAGTATCGGGAAGAAAACAATGGTTTCAGTACATCTCTAAAATGTAAATCTGTTCAGCATTCTCTCATCATGTATGACACCTTTTGCCAACGTGCGCACACATTATCACCTGCTGTTTCTGTTTTTTTTTCGTCCACAGAGGAACGTGTCATACCGATAGAGGTGCGTCGACCGAAGCTGTCGCGCTACCTCGAAGGCATCGTCTTCCGTTGCCACAAGTGCACTTTCACCAGCTCCAGTGACGAGAACTTACGTCTGCACGCACTGAAGCACGACGACCTCAAGCCTTATAAGTGCCGGCTGTGCTACTTTGACTGCACTCTGCTCAGCGACTTGGAGGCACACCTGTGTGATAAGCATCAGGTGAGGATTTGGCCCTACAAGGATTCCTGTTGTTGTGGAAAAGAATGTTCAGGGCGTCGCACCGAAGCTGCTGTGATTTACGCAGTGATTTGGAGCTTCGGTTTGAACCTTAGGTTGTATAGCTACCAGACGATGATATACTGTAAGTCCAAATATGGTCCGTTGCTTCAGTGCTCTGTGGTCGAGGTACCGGAAGTAGCAATTCCTTTCACTGTCGTGTGTCATTGTATTGAGGAATGGGTCTCAAAATCACACTTAGACCTTTTTTAAATGATGGAGAATATTAAAGCGTGCCCAGGTAGCTCTACAACCTGCAACTCTATTATTGATTGATTTATAGTTTTTTTTTATTGACAAAAATGCATATACATGACCATATCTGTCAAAAGAAAAACAAAAACACACAAAAGCTTGAGAGCGCATTTCCATTTTGATCCTTTAAGTGTGTGTGTGTACACGGAGTGCCCTGTGTTTGGGGGACAACATGGGTACTGTAAAAGTAACTCAACCAATTGATGGTTAGGTCCAGCTGCTGTTCAGCCAGCTCCTTATGGAGGACTTGAAGTTAACATACTAAAGTTCAAGCTCTTTGAACTTTAGCAATAGAAATGCTAAGACTTCATTGCCCTCTCTCTTCAGTGACTGATTGTGAATCGTCTTATTTGTTGTTTTCTGTTCTCGCAGGTTGTGAGGAACCATGAGCTGGTGGGACAGATCAATGTCGACCTCCTGGAGGCCAGGAAGGAAGTGCAGAAGAAAAAGGCGGTGGAGGGCGCAACAAAACAGATCAGCATCTTACATGAACACCACCCGGAGGACAGTCCTTCAGACCAGTGCAACAGGGAGGACAGCCCTTCAGAACAATGCAACAGGGAGGACAGCCCTTCAGAACAATGCAACAGGGAGGATGGGCCTTCAGAAGAATGCAAGGAGGATGGCACAGTGCACAGTAACGTTCCAGTGAAGGGCAGTTTCTTGGGAACGGTGCCGAGCAGCAGAACCGTGATCATCACGATCGTTAGGAAACCGGAGCTCGACAGTGCTGTTAATCAGAGGCACGAACAGGATGAGGACACCACGAACGGCGTAGGCGCGGAACACATGGACCTAAATACTTGTGCCCCCCAGAAAGGGGGCACAGGTGAAGAAGATGAGACATGCAATGATGAGGAGTTCGACGACAAGAGCCCGGACGGCCCATTCCTGAGCTGTGAGGAGGATGAGCAAGGCGAGACTGACGAAGAGCTCGTTGACGCTTATGAGGAGTTGCCCATACTTGATAGCAAATGTCAAAAGGATGAAGTGTACCAACATGGGAGCCAGGGACGGGTGTTCCAAAAGGACAAGTCGACTGGTTCTCCTGTGGGTGCCCAGCAGGAACGGTTGAATGAGTCAATCCATGGAGAACACAGTTACGCGTTGCCAGAACAAGAGGGAGAAGAGAAAGATGAGGATCTTTGCAGCGCTCCTGAACTCGATGGTGAGAAACACTGACGGCACAGTATTTATGCTTAGCTGCGTGGCAGTGTCGCACGTCAAAAACAGTCAATCCACAAGCTGTATTATTGGCTTGCGACACGGGCGTGCTACTAAGCATAAATCAGGCTTTTTTTTTTTACTCAAATTGAATAAAATGATCAAATGATTTCTCGTTCGTAAAGATGCTGTCTCGGATGTCCCACTAAACTATACTTACCCTTTTCTAGGAGATGACTCCACTGCCGCTGGTGATGTTGTGTGTGGTGTGGTCATGGAGGAGGTGTTTGTGTGCACGCTGTGTGGGCGGTACCTCAACAGCGGAGCTGAACTGGAGCGTCATGTCGTGCAACATGGACTGTAGTTTGTTGACAAGTCTCTGCATCTCTGTCTGTGTCTTGCTGTCTGATCATACACATTCCTACATTTTCTTGATGTAGAGTTTGACCTTTGTGCTGCTTACCTCTTGATTGTTTTTTTTTGTGTGTGTGTGTTTTTCTGTTAATGGACTGGTCAAGTGGAGATTAATTTTTGTTTTACATTTGAAATTATCGTTCTCTTTTTTTACATTTGAAATCTTTTATAATGAACCGTTTCACCAGTTAAATGAAAAGCTATAACCTGTGTGATACATTGTACATGTTAAACATGTGGTGCTATGTGATACATTTTACATGTACAAAGTATCACACTTTATACAATGCAGGTGCATTTTACACGTTCATGTCAGAAATACTTGAATAAAAGTGTCACAAACTACTTCACTACAAGCAGCCTTTATTAATATTAACCATTTAAATAGATGAACTACAAGCTCACAGCGTGTCACAATGCAAACTTCTATATTGGCTATTTTAGCAATTTAAGACGAGTTGAAAGTGGTTAGCAGATGTATACTGACAGAGGTGACATTTTGTACACATGTCCCTTTAACTTTCAAATTACATGGGCTTTTTGCCGTTTGTCATCATAGAGATGCAGTGTGTTTGGCCGAGCGTTGATCTGAAAACAAATGGTAATTTTCAGGGGAGGGAAACCGGGCGGGGCGGGTGATCTTTGTCACTGCAGATACCCATACTCATATGGGCAGATACTACTGGCTGTGGAGACGCCTGACATTCGGCACTGTGGAACGGGAGAAGTGGAACGGAGGTACTACATCCTTGGGTCTTCTCACTGGCAGATGAGCCAGCAGTAGGGTACAAAACCAGTGGCAGCACAGACATTTTCTGGGGAGGTATTATTAATTGGGAGAAACAATGGCATACAAATAATTGGCTACTCAAAATAAAAAAAGATTAATTTCATTTACTTCAAATATATCCATACAACATTTTCAGATTTAAAATGATAGTTGAATGAATCAGCCCCCTTTACTATAATATACATGCACGTCACTATAATGCAACTAAAGTAGCATTTGTAGTAATCTTTCAAATGGTTTTAGGGTAAAAACACAGCTGGGTAGTACCGTAGGTCTCAATCTCAAATCTTACCGCTGATCACTACAATGTTTTGCCGATGCAAAGTTCATCCAAAGACTGCCAATGGTGCCTATAGTGCAAATGAATCAACTATTGTCTGTTTTAAATGTGTAATAAATGTAAATAATAATTATCATTTTATTGAGTGCCTATTTTTCTATTGATTAGATTACATGGGTGGCAGAAATTAAAAAACAAAAGCCAAAAGATGTTGGGATACTTTAAATTAACTGGAGTATTTCCAATTTTCTTTAAAAATACTTTTACTTCTACATCTCAGAGACAAATATTGTACTTTTACTCCACTATTATTTGAAAATAGACGATCTACAAGCTCACAAAAAAGTCTTGTGAGCTGGTAGATCTGCTATTTTCAAAAGATTGTTAAACATTTTAGAGCGATGATGTCTTTTGTACTCTTACTCAAGTACATTTTGATTACCGGACTTTTACTTGTAACAGAGTGTTTCTACAATGCCGTATTGATACTTTTAGGTACAAAATGTGAGTACTTGTCTTTTTCCACCACTGGTACAGATTAAGAAAGACATGCAGGTAAGGGCATAATGGGGAGTGTGCTTAATGTTGGGGACAAAGATGGATATAGAATGTGCAATAAAAGCAGGATATAGACATATATATTATAAACATTAGTGCAAGTACAGTAAGAACATCCAAAAAGAGGGGTTTATATATTGAATGCAGTGTGGTTAATATGTGTAACTTCTGTAAAAATGTAAAGCCTTTTTGAACAGTTTATTTATATATCACACAAGATACACTTTTTCCAGTGGTGGAAAAAGTACTCAAATGTTTTACTTGAGTAAAAGTATCAATACTGCAATGTAGAAATTCTTTGTTTCAAGTAAAAGTCCAGAATTCAAAATATACTTGAGTAAAAGTACAAAGATATTGGTATCAAAATGTACTTAAAGTACCAAAATTGAAAGTACTCGTTATGCAGAATGTCCCATTTTCAAATGTATAAAAATCTTTTGAAATGTCAGCAGATCTACAAGCTCACAATGTGTTGTATCGCGACGCATTGTGAGTTTGTAGATCAGCTATTTTCAAATGGCCGAAAGGGCGGAAGTGGGTAATGCATGTTTTGTAATAAAAATCTACAAAGTAATTAGTAACTAAAGTTTTCAAATAATTGTAGTGGAGTATTAAGTTGAATATTTGCCTCTGAGATGTAGTGGAGTACAAGTAAAATTATTGAACATTGGAAATACTCCAGTAAAGTAAAAAAAAATACCTCAACATTGCACAGTACTTGAGTAAATGTACTTCGATACTTTACACCACTGGACGGGGGGCCACCCCAAGGGGCGTTCCCTCTCAAAAGGGGGCGGTTCTTTACGCATACGTCACATTCTTGTCTTTAATGAAACAGGACACCGCTTCCTGGTCCAATAAATCGCTTGCCCCAAAAGCGCAGATCTACAAGCTAACAACGTTGTTGCACCGTGACGCGTTGTAAGCTTGTAGATCTGCCTTATTTTTTTGGGCGAGTGACACCCTCTTTACTCCTGCTGAGAGAGAGACATAAAGAGAGAGAGAGAGAGAGAGCTGCTGGGGATGTGATCAGATGAGTCTACAACCTCCTCATAACACTACAAACCTCTAGATCTGTGTGAGTATAAGGAATGATCACTCTTTAATCATTCTCTTTATGTTTATGTTTTGTTCTTCTATGTATGTGTAACCATCTCTGCTACAGTGTATATCGATCAATTGAGCTTTATTCATGTTCTGTTAAAGTACACTATTAGTCACTTATTTTTTCTATCTTTAAAAATATATATATAAAAAAATAAATGAATGCATCCCTATGATTACTTGTTAACTGAAGCAAAGTATTAAATGTGACAGAAAAAGTAAAGTTTGTGTAACATTGAGAAGTTAAGAGTCTGTCTCAGGGTTTACTGGAATATTTCCTCATGCTCCATTGAGCAATACCTAGTCATTGTTATGACTTTAAGGAAGTTAGAAAAAAAAGGTACAAGGACGTTTTCTTTACACCTTTTGGTCATTTACAAGTGTGAATACAGAGTTAGCTTGTTGCGACTGACAAGGATATAAATATGTCAGATTGAGCATTTTATGTAAAATCAGTCAATCAGTCAATCAGTGTTGACTTTATTCTTTTCTTATAATTTAATTGTATTTTGGACAGAAGCCAGTATTCAGAGGAAGGTATGTCCAATGAGAAATCCCCAGAGGATGAGGTCTCCTACTCCTCCAGAGTGATCAGGGTGGTGTTTGTCTGCCTTCTGCTTGACCTGCTGGGGTTCACCCTCATCCTGCCTCTGCTGCCATCCATACTGGACCACTATGGACAAACACAGGTTTGAGCACTGATTGTCATACTTTTTTCATTTCAAACACATGAGCCCTGCATGGATCCCCCATTTCACATGCTTTTTATCTACTAGAGCTATGTTTATCAAACTTTTACATTTAAAGGTCTCCCCTTAACTCTGACAGTATACAAATGGAACCAAATGGACCCGTTCCATTTGCATACTGTCAGAGTTACATACTTGTAGGGGTCAATTTAAACCCTCCAGCTCCTAAAGGAACCCAGAAAGTCCCTGAAATCCACTTTGAGAACCACTGTACTGGAGCTGCAGGCCGCTATGCGGCCCTCACACCTACATGCACCACCGATCAGACTCATATGCCCATATATGGAGATCTCTGTATCTGTCAGTCCTTGTCCCTTTTATGCCCATTTATGGAGATCCCTGATGTCATCAGTGTATGCCCATATATGGGCATGCCCCCTTTTTGTGCCCATACATGGAGCTGACTGATTTGTTTGTGCCTGATGCCATGACGACACATTGAGGTCAGACAACACACCATATTTGGGCGTAGCTGCATTGGAACTCCTTATACGGTTACGGCTGAGTCATGGTGACATGAGCGTGACGACGTGGTCCACTGGTCCTCCCTTAAGCCAATTTTAATATAGGATGGGACCCCTATCTATGTATTAATTTAGCTCTGAGAGTGTACAAGTGGACTTCAAATGGTTCCATTTGTACACTCTCAGAGTTACAGACCCGTGTAAGTGTCGATTTGGTTCCTAACTATCAGTCATTTAGCTGTCCATATATTCTGTCCAACAAGAGAAGACATGTCAATTTTCCAAAAATAGCTGAACATGTTAATGAGGCTTAAGTGTTTAAACTGTTCCTCATTTTACTTGAGCAGAGCTTGACATTTCATCACATCTTGACATTTCAGAGTAGGTTGCTCTGTGTAGATTATCTTTTTTCCTTATCACACCGATTTCGCAGGCACTCTTTTCCAGAGCAACTTACAAAGTGCAAGATCAGAGTAAATGACACAAACCCTAGTTAAACCACAAGGTAAATGGTCATGTAAGTAGAGTGTAAAGAACACATAAGTGCTACAAAGTAACTATTGTAGGATACCAGGTAAACCTCAAACCTAGCATCTGTCATGCTATCTAAATAAAATTCTTGGCATGTGTGGTCAAGCGAACAGTATAATTATGTCTACCTAACCAACATACAAATGCATACAGCATCTATCTTCTAGCATCAGCTCGGTCCAAATGCTGAGTCATGATGATGTTACTGTCTTTTGCTGCTGTTCATATTGGCCAATGTAAAATGCTTTCTTTGTTGTTTTCCTCTTGTACAGGACAACGTGTATCAGTCCCTTCAAAGCGTCGTGGACTGGTTCAGAGAGATCGTCGGCGTTCCTATGGAAAGAAAATACAACAGTGTCCTTTTTGGAGGTATGAACTCCTAAATCAAAATGTGATTCAAAGTTTTCGTTTTCATTGTCTCTGTGGCAAGTGAATGGAGGGGATCAAGGGAACCATTCAAACGTAGTATTTCCCAGTGCCTCATAGGATGACAAAACTATTGAATGAATTGCAAGAATGCAAGTGATTCTTTCCGAGCTTTCAAGTTGGATGTCCGCACTTCTCAATCTACTTTTCAGGTCTGATTGGATCTCTCTTCTCTCTGCTGCAGTTCCTGTCATCACCTTTGACAGGGGCTGCCTCAGACCGCCATGGCAGAAGGCCACTGCTCATCCTGACCACTGTGAGTGCTGCTGGGCCTCATCAAAATGATTCAACACACCACTTTTGCTTCAAATGTGAATCTGTGCCTTCGTCAGGATAAAATGCATCAGAGTTATTATAAACGTAATATCCATTCGTTTTACCAGTGCATAAGAAGTTTTAGGAATTGACTACTTTAAGTTTAGTTTTTATTAGGTTTTTGGTTTTCGGGTATTATGAGGAAAGCTTTGATTTATAGACACTGAAAAAGGGTAGGATGAAAGAATGTCTAACATCAGATACTGCATGATGTAAAATGAAGATGATTTCTCATGCAATTCTATTTCCTTTTCATCAGTATTAGTTAGTTTTGCTTTGTTTGCTTAGTTTTTAATTAAATTTTTGTCCTTAAATTTGTGTTTATTTTCTTTATTTTAGTTTCAGTCAACAATAATTTTTCCCTTTTAGTCTTAGTTTGACTAAATATAGTAGCACTGCATAGTGCATACTATAATGGAGTTATTTTGTAAATCATGGAATTGAACACAGTGACTAGTGTGTTATATAAGCATAAACTGGAACAGTCTATTGGTCTTGCTCCCTAATTTGTTTGGTTCTAATTGAGTACCTTCCTGTGTTCCAGTTGGGGCTCATGTCCTCCTACGCGGTCTGGGCCATTTCGCGGAGTTTCAGCATGTTCCTTTTGTCCCGAGTAATTGGTGGCATTTGTAAGGGGAACGTCAGCCTCTGCACCGCTATTGTTGCTGACTTGCCCTGCCCCAAAGCACGGAACCGTGGAATGGTAGGCACTCACTATTTTCCTGCTGTAAAGACGCTATTACACAGTAAAACTCTCTGTTAATGTATCTGTGTAACATTTGTACATTCGGACTCCCCAGGTTTCCAGCTCTTTAGCAAACAGAAAACATATTTTCAGGCCAGGATACCAATTTGAATCAGTCAGGAGAGAGAACCCCACATTTATCATCATCTGATTGTATCGGCTCATTTTTGTCTCAACACTTTCAATTTCACTCATTTTATTCTGTATCCTGATTAATTTCTCTCTCCTGATGGGATAAAATAGGTATGCTGTATTTTCTGTTTACTAAAGAGGTGGAGAGACGGGGACTGAACAAACAATCTAAAGCACTGAGAGCTATTTAAAACGTTTTCTTTTTTTCTTTTCTTTTTAAATGAACACTGAGGATTCTAATGTGTATTACACGATTATGTCCCCAGGCCATGATCGGCGTGGCCTTCTCCTTGGGGTTTACAGTGGGACCGCTGATGGGCGCCTACTTCGCGGCCAACTCTGCCAAAGGGGAGGTGTTCTATCAGGCTCCAGCTCTACTGGCGCTGGCCTTCAGTGTGGCTGACCTGCTCTTCATCTGGCTCGCACTCCCAGAGACCCTCACCCTCACCAAGGACTACAAGGTAAAAATACAAAGTGATCAAATCCCAGTGCACAATATAACCAGTGATTCTCGACCCTTTGCATATCAAGCACCCCCATTTGATCAAATCTACACTGTAAATCCTCAGTGTTGATTTAACTCTGTGAGTGTACAAATGGATTCTTACACTCACAGAGTTACAGACCCGTAAGCCTCCATTTGGACCCCTGGTGGTCCCCAGACTCATTGAGAAACTGTGACAACCAGGCCTGGAATTTCATCTTTTTAGGGGCACGGCCACTTGGCCTTTGGCCTTGTAAATGTTTTGAGGGCACAAAGGCCAAATACAAGGACAGCAAGGCAATCAAATAAAACACTGATATGAAGTCCACTGAAATAATACATTCAATTTAAGGGTTAAGAAAGAATTTGTATGAATTAAATATGAAGTATAACTATCAGTTAAATAAATAAATGTTTGTACAAACTCCTGAAAAGGAGTTCAGAAGTTCATACTCGGAGTCACTGGACTGGTTTGAAGATGGGGATGAGATGAAGAGGAGTTAAGAATTCAGAATCTTGACAGTGAAATAGAAACGGCAATTCTGTACTCTGTCTGATGACCTTGTGTCCTGTAACTGTCCTGTAAACAGCGGTTGTATTATTACTGCATGTGAGTTTATGTTCTGTTTGTCACATACTCTCAGTCACCCATTTTTGGCAGTCTACACTCTTGCAAGGGTTCAGTTGCATATGTCCTTCTCTGACCACAAACGGTTCATGTCCTGAACGGTTCATGTCTGTGAAGACCACAGGAAAGAGACAGAGGAAGAAACTGTTAACCCATTTAGACCCAGAAAGTATCTGTGTCGTGTGTGTGTGTGTGTGTGTGTGTGTGTGTGTGTGTGTGTGTGTGTGTGTGTGTGTGTGTGTGTGTGTGTGTGTGTGTGTGTGTGTGTGTGTGTGTGTGTGTGTGTGTGTGTGTGTGTGTGTGTGTGTGTGTGTGTGTGTGTGTGTGTGTGTAATTGCGTTTGTTATTGTGTGTGTCTGTCTGTCCTTATATATTTTCATATTGATTAATAATGTATATTCTCAATATTTTGCCTATTTAATGTATTGTCGCTGTCGGGCAGGAACCTCGTATCTCCATATTTCAGCTATTTATGTTTTTTCCCCAAAAATTCATGCCCTTATTTGTCATACAATAGCACCACGCAAAAGTAGCAAAAAATAGCAGATCTACAAGCTACAATGCATGCCACAATGCATTGCATTGTGGCATGGTTTGAGCTTGTAGATCGGCTAATTTAGCTATATAATAATAATTTGAAAGGTAAAGTGAAAAGGGTTATGTATGTCTGTGGATTTTACACTTGACAACAAATGAAAGGTATTAAATAGAGCTTGTAACTAAATAATAACTACATCGTATCCATTAGAACACATGTATTTTTTTCGTGAAATTAGTGTTATCTTGACACCCCTAACCCTCCCCATCAAATACAACAACATGACATTTAAAACTGATAATATGTCCGATGTTTTGCTTTCCACATTGATTAGAACATTACTGTAGTCAGTCTTGCTAAATGCACAGTGTAGTGTCTGTAGTGGTAGCAGAATGGACAGTGTTCTAAACGTACATGTGGGAAACCCATTGAATCCCATAATTATTAACTACGGTGACTACACTGTCGCCTACATCATGGGTTTTCAACTGGTGGTCCGTGGAGGTATTGCATGTGGTCCCTGATCATGCATTTAGTAATGTAGGAAAGTGAAGATTTGTATTATATTTTATTTTATCGATGGTGGATACTGTTAATGTGCGTGACAACAGAAAGGAAATTCAACTCAAGGATGACAGTTTTACACACGCACACAGCATAGTGTGTATTTAAGGGAGGTTTTAGTACATCAAGGTAAATACAGGCTTTTATTTGATGTATGATGACGCATCAATGTTGTCAGTTACTTGGAAGTCGGACATCCGACTCCGAGTCAGACAACCGACTTCCAAGTAACTGACAACATTGATGCGTCATCATACATCAAATAAAAGCCTGTATTTACCTTGTGCAATTAAAAAATGGCCCCTGTCTAAGTCTTAACAATTAGGCTATCAATTATGGCCTGATGATTCTGGTTTTACTTGTGGAGCTAGGCTGGCATCTATGCACAACTGTCCATATAGATCCAAATTAATCACATGCACAGAATTACTTCAAATGATTATGAATATCCAGTTATAAATTGGTCATTGTAACCTACCTGGTGTATGTAATTCTATGAGCAACAAAAACACTTAACATAAATTGGGATAATGCATCTCTCTAATATGCCTAACACCTGTTGAAGTGTTGCTTAATTGTTCAACCACCATCGTTAAGACGCTGAATAGATTTGACTGGGTCGTTCACACTTGCTGTGCGTTGATGGCTTGTTAACGACCGTCATTGATTCTAAATAGACCAAGGTATTACTGGATTTGAATCCTTCATATCATTTGAAATAGAGAGGGGCCATTGACCAATGTTCTGCTGTACTAAAAATGTATATAAAAAACGGACTATTTTATCAATTCAAAATTGCATTGAAAATTGCACTGTAAATTTTGACTGGTCCCTTAATGGGTTAAATACAGCTGGGGCAGTGTGGATGGGGCATCAAGGCCACCGTAGCCTCAGGGCAGATAATTTCTTGAAGGGCAGAAGGCCAAACTGTGGGGCAACGGCGGCCATGGCCTTCATGGCCTCCCTGATATTCCTGCCCTGGTGACAACCCTATATACTTAATTGTCCGGGATCCCCCAGGGGTATATACTTGGTCCCCGCGTTTTGTCCCGCTACACCCAAAGCGCTTTGCCGAAAATAGCAGATCTACAATGAGCTTGTAGATCGGCTATTTTCGCTGAATGTTTGCCGCCTATTATGATCCTCTTTTGTGCCCAAGGCACAGAACGTTTCAAAACCACTGTCCTATATATGACTGTAGCTGCTCCATCGCAGGTCTCCGAAGGCTTCCAGAGTGCTGAGCACTTCCTGAACCCCTTGGCTTTGTTCCAATTCTCAGCTGTAGCCAGGACGGAAGACCCACCTTCCAAAGAACGTGAGTATAGTAGTACTAGTACAGGTTTGTTAGTCAGCTAGCTGTCCATTCAACTGATGGGAATGGATTCACGT
The DNA here is from genome assembly GCF_963280865.1 of Gymnoscopelus braueri. NCBI lineage: Eukaryota > Metazoa > Chordata > Actinopteri > Myctophiformes > Myctophidae > Gymnoscopelus > Gymnoscopelus braueri. The sequence goes on along the minus strand of NC_137608.1, from coordinate 46,293,118 downwards.
TTGGCCTGGTCGGATATGGCACCAACAGGGAGTGATGTGTCTTTGGATTTTCAGGAATGCAGAAGCTGAAAACACTGGGTCTGGTCTACTTCACCTACCTGTTCCTGTTCTCTGGGCTGGAGTTCACGCTCAGTTTCCTCACCCATCAACGCTTCCAGTTCACAAGGTACAGTACCTTTAGACACTTTTTTACCTTGTTAAGCCTGGCCTGGCCTCCACTATTTTGTCATTATAGGTGAAGATTGTCAAAAGTGGTCAGAAATGGACAATTCTTCCGTGGTTAAGCTACAGTTTGCACAGTACACTAATACCATGCAGAATGCACAGTGCATTTTGGAAGTGGAATGACATTTTCCCCCCCGCTTTCTTCCCTCAGCATGCAGCAAGGAAAGATGTTTTTCTTCATTGGCATCAGCATGGCTTTAATCCAAGGGGGATATGCTCGCAGAATCAAACCAGGACAACACATTAAGACTGTTCGAATGGTAGGTGCTGTCATTCAGAGGCGTACGCTCATTGGGGCCAACGAGGCCATGGCCCGGTCTGTAAAACCCTGCTCCCCCAGGGGGAAAAAAATCAACATAACAACATTAGCAGCCCCTCACCCTTTATGTCGCCTTTGTTTTCTGTGACCATTAGAAAACCAGTTTCAAACCGTCAAACCGGTTCTCCATTGCGCAGAGACGAGCACCTCTTTTCAAATGGGGCTCATTTGCGCAGAGACGAGCACCTCTTTTCAAATGGGGCTCATTTGCGCAGAGACGAGCACCTCTTTTCAAATGGGGCTCATTTGCGCAGAGACGAGCACCTCTTTTCAAATGGGGCTCATTTGCATTCGGCCGAATTGTTAATGAGTGACCATTAGAAAACCAGTTTCAAACCGTCAAACCGGTTCTCCATTGCGCAGAGACGAGCCCCTCTCCATTCAGAAATGTAATAGAAGAAGAACCGTCGTCCTGAAACACCCTGCCCCGCGTCTAAACCGCGTCTAAGGCCTCGGTCCGTGAAAAAAAATGGGGCAGTGTGTTTTGGGACGAGCGTTCCGTTTTCCACCCGGAATGGCTCTGTAATTCTCAATAGACTTATCAGCCGTTGTTGTGCGAACCCTTAAGAATCTGGCCCTGTCAACGTTAGAACCCACCATACGCCAGTGCTGTCATTTAAAAGAGAATAGTGCCGCACACTAAACAATTATTATTAATGTGAGGTTTCATTCAACTGACCATTCATCAAGCATCTTCGATAGATGCCTGATTCATCTAAAATAGCTCATCTACAAGCTCACAACATGTTGCATTGCAACGCGTTGTGAGCTTGTAGATGGCTATTTTAGCAACATTTCGCTACTTGTATGAGTGAGTGACAAATAAACCCCTTTTGAATACAGAAAGTCTGAAGCCACACACACATACAGTGGAAATGCTTGCTTTAATGGACCTTGTCTCTTGATTTTTAGGCAATCGTAGCACTGATTCCAGCATTTCTTCTTATCGGCCTAGCATGGAATTTGAAGATGCTTTACATGGGCTTGGCGTTATACTCTTTCGGTAAGTCAGTCTTTATTATCCAAGCAAATGTGGTTTGTAGTCAGGTTTGGAACATATTTGACAAACAATAGCGTAATATATCTGTCAGAAGGATTACCGTAATGAAAGTTGTGACAGAGGGAGAATGTTCCTACTGTATACAGTACATAGTCGCATTCAAATGTTAACCACTTTCAACCTGAAAGGAAAAGAAGAAGGAAGTCCGCACACTGTTCTCAAGCTCCAAGAAACTCACCTTCTAGGTCTTCATCAGGCAAATATCTATATTATTTGCCTGATGAAGACCTAGAAGGTTGAAACATTGCAAAAATAAAAAGTGAGTTTCTTGGAGCTTGAGAACAGTGTGCGGACTTCCTCCTTCTTTTCCTTGATTCTTCCCTTGATGTCCAGCACCTGGCCTAAATGCAGGCGTGGGATGTGCACACAATCTTCTCTTTGAACCACTTTCAACCTGGCATCTCTATTTTGGGCAAAGTTAAAAAATAGCAGATCTAAAAGCTGAGAAGTGTTAATATTTGTGTGTTGCTTAACCACTGGCGTCCCACCCTATTTTGGGCAATTGTCATATTGTCAAGAATTATCAAAAGTAGCAAAAACAGCCCGATCTACAAGCTTGTGAGCTTGTAGATGGTCTGTTTTGCTATTTGTCGTACAATTACGCTGATAGGGCTTAAGTGTCTAATGTTTGTTTCTGCCTTGTTCTAGCTGCAGCAATTGTCGTTCCATGTCTGTCAACACTCGTTGCCGACCACGGTAAGCAGCTTATGAATGTTAATTGTGTACAAATAGACACATACAGTGTAACGTACAGTGTAAGCCATCAATTTTTATGCATGCTATCACTAATTATGTATCTCTGGATGCCTATTAATCCAGGCTCGGCCAATCAAAAAGGCACAGTCATGGGAATCTTACGGAGCTTGGGCGCTTTGGCCAGAGCACTGGGTCCAATCCTGGCATCCTCTGGTAAGTACTGCCTACATAGGAAAATCCTGATTGTTCGTTTATCCATTTGTAACTCTGAGAGTTCAATTAAAGCTGCAATACTTCTTTTAATCAATAGAATGTTAGTGTAAGCAATCTGTATGATAAAGTATGTTAATACAATATAATTTAAATATCTGTAGTAGTTGGAGGTGGTCTCCTTACTCTTCCATTGAGAAATGTAGACCCTGTTGTTGGGCACGCGGGGCGAGACCTGTGAGTCTGCAGTTCTAACTACCAGAGGCGTATGCTCATTGGGGCCAACGAGGCCATGGCCCGGTCTGTAAAACCCTGCTCCCCCAGGGGAAAAAAATCAACATAACAACATTAGCGGGCCTCACCCTTTAAGTCGCCTTTGTTTTCAAATGGGGCTCATTTGCATTCGGCCGAATTGTTAATGAGTGGCCATTAGAAAACCAGTTTCACCGTCAAACCGGTTCTCCATTGCGCAGAGACGAGCACCTCTCCATTCAGAAATGTAATAGAAGAAGAACCGTCGTCCTGAAACACCCTGCCCCGCGTCTAAACCGGCAGCCTCGTCCGCGGGAAAAAAAATGGGGCAGTGTGTTTTGGGACGAGCGTTCCGTTTTCCACCCGGAATGGCTCGGTAATTCTCAATAGACTTATCAGCCGTTGTTGTGCGAAGAATCTGGCCCGGTCAACGTTAGAACCCACCATACACCAGTGCTAACTGCAATGGGGCTTGCTCAGTGGTAGGTAGGTGTTTGGGTTCTCACGCGTGGGATTTCTTTTTAAAAGTGCTCCAGTCTGTCGTGGAATTCTGGATGAATCAGTAATTGATGAGGCAATGGGAGTCGAGACAATATTCTAGGTGTGGTGATGGTTATGCTTTAATGTACATGATATCATGGGGAGTACAATAACACTCAGGCTAAGGCATTGGTTCTCAAAGTGGCGTCCGGGGACCCCCAGGGGTCCTTGAGGGAGTTCCAGGGGGTCCCCAGCTAAATGATAGATTAGGCACCAAATGGACCCTTATGGGTCTGTAACTCTGAGAGTGTTTGTACACTCTCAGAGTTACATTGACATAGATCTTACAATATAAATTGCAGTCCAAGTGATAGAAATGCCATTAAATGGGGGTCTGTAAGCCCTAATGTATGTCAAACTGGGGGTCCTTGAAATTAAAATGGTTGAGAATCACTGCTAGAGCCGTAAAAAATCTTCTCTTATGGGGGTCCCTGGCATATCTTTTGAAATGGGGGTCCGCGGGCTAATAAGTGTCAATTTGGGGGTCCTTGACATGAAAAAGTTTGAGAACCACTGGGCTAAGGAGCACAGGGATCAGACAGTAGTTCTACTAGCTGCTTCAAGGACAAGCTGAACCATAACAAGACAGCTAGGCTGTAACCAAAACAATAGCTATCAGGCCCAGTGAGTGAAGACATCTAGGCTCTTACGAGGTACCAAATATCATAATGTATTGCATATGTGATGGTAAAGATATAAAGGTTAGATATAAGCAACCACTGGCGTATGGTGGGTTCTAACGTTGACCGGGCCAGATTCTTAAACCCCCCTCCCCCCGAGGGGGGGGGGGGCAACAACAACGGCTGATAAGTCTATTGAGAATTACCGAGCCATTCCGGGTGGAAAACGGAACGCTCGTCCCAAAACACACTGCCCCATTTTTTTTTTCGCGGACCGAGCCCGCCAGTTTAGATGCGGGGCAGGGTGTTTCAGGACGACGGTTCTTCGTCTATTACATTTCTGAATGGAGAGGTGCTCGTCTCTGCACAATGGAGAACCGGTTTGACGGTGAAACTGGTTTTCTAATGGTCACTCATTTGGCCGAATGCAAATGGACCTCGTTTGAAAACAAAGGCGACTTAAAGGCGACTTTCCCCTGGGGGAGCAGGGTTTTACAGACCGGGCCATGGCCTCGTTGGCCCCAATGAGCATACGCCTCTGTAAGCAACCATAATAACAATATAGTATAATGAATAATTCTTCTGCAAGTCCCAGGTACGTAGGACATAGAACTTACAGACCGCAGCTTTAGTTATGCGATGCCCTCTGTGTAACCACTGCATTTTGTTTTGACAGTGTACTGGATAGCTGGAGCCGAGGCGTGTTTCATCCTGAGCGCGGCCTCGTTCGTTATACCCCTAACGTTACTGAGCGCCGCCAGGACACTCAAGGAGGACTGAGGGGCGCAAACTAACCAAGAGCTGTTAACCCTTTAAGACCGAGAACACATCTGTGTGTCATTTTAAGATTTCTTTGGCTATTCAAAAATAGCAGATATACAAGCAGATATACAAGCTCATATACAAGCCATTTTTTGAAAATGTTTTCAAATCTTTGAATATATATATATATATATATATATTTAACATTTTAAACTCAAATCTTTGCTTCTGGGGATTCTACAAATGTCTTCTAAAACAGTTTTTTGAAAAAAACGTATGTTGTTATAATATCTGTGGTTCCCAAACTTTATACAAGATATGTATTTGGCCGCGGACCCCCATCTCAAAATGTTTTGTTCCAGGGATCCCCCCCAGAAGCAAAGATTTGAGTTAAAAATGTTCGCTTTAAAAAATATTATATTCAAAGATTTGCACACATTTTCACGATAAAAAAAAAAATAGCAGATCTACGAGCTCATAGCGCGGCACTCTGTGTCGCGCTATGAGCTTGTAGATCTGCTATTTTTGAATAGCCAAAGAAATCTAAAATGACAGAGACGTGTCCCCGGATTGAAGGGGTTAAGCCCAGTACGCCACGCTTCCTTCCGACGTCCGAACTGTTCTTCGGAAAAGGGAGATACAATATAACTACACTTTGACGTCATTCCGAACTTCTCAGATCTCATGCACCCCCAGACGTCCTGACTCTCCGAACTCTAGTTCTGAAAGCCTGTCCGAACCCCACTGTCGTCTGTCGGAAGGAGCACACTTAGTGTATTGGCCTTTTATCCACTTTAACCCGGGTGTTCCTTTTGGGGATTTTAGGTGGACATTTTCTATGTTTTGTTTTTTCCAAATGTATGATGCGATGCGTTGTCAGCTTGTAGATCAGCTTTTTTTCACTATACGTCGTGTAGGGTAAATGGTTTAAAGCAAAATGACCCTTTGGTAGAGTTTTGGGTTGTGTGTAGTTACCTTGCCATGATGTACAGTAACTCCAAATATTAGTGGTATATCTTCGATAGCCTCATTGATTAGAAAAGGATTTACATTACATGGTGAGAGAAGGTCTCAAAGTCACTTCTTTAGCAGATAAACAAAGGCAAACAAAGGAGATTCTGACTGTATAACCCGACAGCTTTCTTTTTTTTAATGTGAATTTTCTTTTAAAAATGTCATGTTGATTTTACTATTTGAATTAGGAAGAAGATGGGGTCGGGAACTTCAAATTCACCAGAAATGAACCACAAAATGTAGTGAAAACAATCCTAGTTTTAAAACAAAACCGTCGTGATTCTTCTTTGTGTCTGTGAACAAAGACATCCAGATGGAGATTTTGGGATAGATTGTTTTTAATCACTGAAGTCCTATAATATACTTTACCATGCGACAAATAGCAAACATAGCTGATCTAAAAGCTCACAGCGCATCACATTTTTTACATTAAAAAGAAAAGAAGAAATGCCTATAATGACATGACCAAAATAGGGACGCCAGGTTAGAAGTTCTTAAAACACTGATTGTAGATACACCATAGTTTTGCTATTGCTTTGTTAAAAAGTAGTTATGTTTACAGCTGCCTGAAAAGCACTGAAGTGGTTCTTTGATGCTTACAAAGACAAGGGAGATTATGTTTATTCTCTCTTCTTGATCACTGATGTCACATGATAAGTGATGGGAGAAAAAACTTACTATGCTTGGTTGGTAGGTAATTTCATTATGCAATGTTGTTATCACCAATGTATGCTATGCATATCATATTTTACTGTAAAGTATTATAGATATATTATAGATATAAAAGTACATGTATTTCTATAAAAAAAATATTTTAACACAAATGTTGATAAACCCATTTTCTTTTTTAAAAGCTTTGTAAAAAACAATCAAAAAAAGCTAGATGAAATATGTCGAATGAATGTAAATGAATCGGTTATTATTCACAACTGTAAATATGTATCAAGCATTCATAAACAAGTTTTTGTAACATCAGTTTCTAGAGTTTTGGTTTACAGGTAGTTGCGCTGTTACACCACACAGTGGCGCTGTCAATACATGGCAACAAGCCGCGTACATAATACAGCTAGTTAAGATCCCATAGCCTGAACAGACGATCTGAAGGTCTTTGGAGATATATAAATCATAATATAATCCACCATGAACTGTAAATTAGCTCATAAGTTTATATCTAACTCTTTGGTTTATATCGCTTGTTAACATGTTTTTTTTAGAAGTCGATTTTTGATCCAACTCGTAGCGCGTGAGCAGTCGTCTTGACCAGCCAATGACAGAGCGACGGTTCATCCGGGCTATGGGAACTGGACTCTGCCCTAGCAGAAGCGTTTGATAAGGTTCACGTTACTGAGCGGGATCTAGTCGCGTTGTAGTTTACACATCCGGTCTGGAGCGGATACGAAAACGGCCCGTGCGCTCGCTAGTGAAAATGACCGGATACGGTAGGCGGGCTCAAGACCGGATATGAGCCCCGAACAGTACATAGAAACCAGACACTTTCCACATATACTACTGCACTAACCCTCCTCCTCCTGGTGACGCGAGTTTAGCTTAAGCTTATCTATCTACAGGTAGCTTAGCATGGTTAGCAAATGAACTGACACAGATACAAGCTATTGTTAGCAATTTTTAAAAACAATGACACAAGTAAAGAAGCAACTGGTTATTATGACTGTATGATCCAAAGCCTACAGATGGACAAGGTGAGCTAATGCTAGCACGCTAACTGGAGTGTTAGTTTTGTTGTAGCCTGTTAATTAGCCACATTCTAAACGTTAACATGCTAGCCTAGTTGCCTATAAACCTATATTCAGTGGTGGAAAAAGTACTCAAATGTTTTACTTAAGTAAAAGTATCAATACTGCAATGTAGAAGTACTTTTCCCCTACACCAGGGGTCCTCAACAGGGGGTCCGTGAACCCTAGGGGGTCCTTTTTTTCTTTTTTACATTAACCAGTTGAACCCTAGCATCCCTATTCTGAGGAGAACTTTAGCCAGACATAGCAGATCTACAAGCTCACAACGCCCTGCCCTGCGAGGTGATGTGAGCTTGTAGATCTGCTGTTTTCAGCAGAGGTTTTGGTGTAGAAGGAAAAAGGAGCAGACCAAGTACAGGGGCCAACGGTCATGTTTACATAGTGTTGAGGGTTTAAAAGTGGTTAAATGTCTGAAATAAACAAAAAAAAATGATGAAAAAGTTTAATCTGCAACACAATTGGATACAATGTAGTTGGGGGTCCCTGCTTCATCTCTCTCTGGTTGAAGACCCCTGCCCTACACCGTTGGTTCTCAAAGTGGGGTCTGGGGACCCCAGGGGTCCTTGAGGGAGTTCCAGGCGGGCGGTCCCCAGCTAAATGATGGATAGTTACTTTAGGAAACACAAGTGGACCCTTATGGGTCTGTAACTCTGAGAGTGTACAAATGTACTCTCAGAGTTAAATTAACATTGATTGTACAATATAAATTGGGGTCCCAGAGATAGAAATGCCATTAAATGGGGGTCCGTAGCCTAATGCATGTCCTTGAAATTAAAATGGTTGAGAATCACTGCTAGAGCAGTAAAAATCTTCTCTTATGGGGGTCCCTGGCATATCTTTTCAAATGGGGGTCCGCGGGCTAATAAGTGTAAATTTGGGGGGTCCTTGACATGAAAAAGTTTGAGAACCACTGCCCTACACAATGGAATCCTGAGTGTTGATTTAACTCTGAGAGAGGGTACAAACATTACCACCTTTTGTTTTTTACCACATTTGTACTCTCTCAGAGTTACAAATGCATAAATAAACACAGATTTCCCTGGGTATGTGTATGTGCTAGGGATGAGACGATAATCGTTATGATCGTTTTTCAAGTAAAAAAAACGCTCACAATAATCGTACCGTGTAGATTTAAATGTATTGTGAAATTGTCCGTCATCCACTAAGATGAATTAGCTTTTGTCGAACTGCGAATTCAGTACTTCCACTTAAACCCTCTGTACTAGATAAAACAGACCTGTAAAAGGCGCATTTGGTACGCTCTTATTTCACTCTACACAGCACAAATCGATTCACCAAAAATAGCAGATCTATAAGCTCGCAGAGCTTGTAGATCGGCTATTTTTGGCGAACGTTCTCCCCGGAATAGGGATGCTGGGGGTTCAAAATAGGGATGCTGGCTAACAAAAGTGGCATTTTAAGTTTTAAACATATTTTGATTATATTTTGATTGGTAACACCTGTGAAGGAAGTGATAACATGGCTGCTGTACATAGAGCCTATTGTGAACCATGACAATTCATCGCTGTCCTTTTCAGGAGAGCAAGCTGTCACCCGCTGTCCAGCCCTTCTTCCCTAGATTCCACAGGTCAGATGATGTAATGGGACCAGCTATAAGGGGGGAGCTGGCCACAGCTGCTTCATCATCGTCGTCGCCATCGTCACCGCCCCTCATGAGACTGCCAAACCCCTATCTCTCTGAGCAGTGTTCAAGACGGTATGTAGGAAAATATACTCAAACTGTCTGTAGTGCACAGTCACACTCACATTATATTCAGAGAAGAGGGAGACCTTTGTTGGTCCTGCAGGGGAAATTCAGTCTCGGGACTCTCGGCTTCACCCAGTTAAAATCCACTCAGATGGTTATGATGAGCGCTCGTGGAGGGGGAGCAGTTAGGGGTTAAGTGTCTTGCTCAGGGACACACGGCCAGGGCCGGGACGCAAACCTGGCATCTTCTGTTACTCTACCCATTCAGCAATGGCTGCTCCTAATCCTAACCTGCTCGTAATTCATCTTCGTTTTGCAGACCTGCGTACTTTTCCCTTTTCCCCTTTTTTTTAATGACAATTCCCAGTGTTTTCCCGCCATCATGTGACATGTGTAGGCCCTTGTCACGGCTGATCCCTACAGTCGGTCATGTGGGAGGGTGCTGACGAGCATCGGTCACACTGTACAGTCTCACGAGAGGACGTAACGTGTACACATTATGAAACCCTCTTCCTCCCCCTGCTAAACAGGCGCCCACTCCAACCTGTAGGAGTCACTAGCACAGCAGCAGAGAGATCGGACTCCCTGCCCGTCTTCCCACACTCAAACACAGCCAATGGACCCTTCGCTAAGCCCCACCCACTCCACTCTGTGACTGGTGGTGCGAAGTTAGTCACACCCAGGCCTGGCAGCGCCTGGCAATCTCTGCTTCTCACCCATTGACTTGCATGTTAAATGACGGCTTTTCCCCTTAAAAATAATCGATCATTTCAGCAGCAATAGCTTCAAAATCTCTTCTAAATCTAGTCAACAAGGCCTGCAGTAGGCTATGCACTGGACAAATGTGCATGACATTATTTCAATAAACTAAAAACACGGGAAATGTTAGAGGGAGTAATATCCATGGATACACGACGGTCATCTGTCTCGACCGTCATGGATGAATTTCAACCTGGTGTTTGCACTTTCTCCATTTATAGCCCGTACATCTACAGAAACGTTCATATTTCAAATATAAAGTGCTTATCCCATGGCCACGGATGTTACATTTATGTACGGGCTCTCAAAAGTACCCGTGTCATCCGTATTGTTCAATAAAAAGCATTTTAATGTGATCGGTGGCCATTTTCTCCACATGCTTTCAAAAAAACGACCCTATCGGTTGGTAGGTGTATTGCACTCTGATACATTATAACTCTATGAGAAAATGGCCACCGATCGGATTAAAATGCTTTTTATTGAACAATACAGAATATACGGGTACTTTTGAGAGTCCCGTGCATCATTTTAACATCCGTGGCCATAGGGTAAGCAATTTATATTTGAAATCTGAACGTATATATATGTATGGACCGTAAATGGAGAAAGTGCAAACACCAGGTTGAAGTTGATCCATGACTGTAACAGGAGTTTTCATGTACCGCAGGGTAAGACTACAGTAGCAGTTAATAAATAGACGAACAAATGAATGAATATACTTTAACGTGCGGAATCCGAAACAGGCAGCGCTGTGATTCTGAATTTTGTTACGATCACGGTGAGTATTAGCCTATTATTGACACCACCTGGGCGAGTGAGTCGTGTCGTGTAACTTTCTGACGTTAAGCTGTGTATGTGTTCAACAACACAGCCATATTCAGCCTTGCAGTTTAAATGCAGATTTCAGCTTGGGAAAAGCAGCCTCCAACGGGTTTGGGTACGTGGTTCATAGTCACCATTGCGTTATCGTGGTATTCCTATTCTTGCTATTATGTTGCAAATGATTGTGTGTGTGCAGGCGAAATAACATTGACAGCTATGGCAGGTGACGAAAGCTTGCCAGACCTATGCCAGGCTAACAACGGTTGCTAAGCTGGCATTGGACAATCGCTTTTGGGGTGGGGTTTAGCGAAGGGTCCATTGCGTTCATTGGAGCTGCCTGGCCAAGCCGGAGGCACCATAGACGATTCGAAACCCTAGTCTCCACAGTGGTGGGCAGGAGCTTTACCCCATGCGCCACAATCTAATGGTGGAATTCCATTGTATTATGTTTTTAATTTGATTGCGGGGAGGACTAATGGGGATCCGTAATGAACGATAAAAAACCAGTGCTTTTACCTCATGTAATAGAGTAGCCCTGCCTCATGCCCAGAAGCCCAATATCTCCTTTACCAAGATGGGCAGAGTGGTAGATGTTTGGTTGCTCATACGGACGACCCGGGTTTGAATCCACGTTGGTCACACTCACGGTTCTTGTTGTAAACATCTAGGGGTGCAGCAGTTAATCAAACTAATCGATTTAATTGATTATAAACAATCCATCATTTAATAAAAATAAGAAAATAATGGCTAGTTACAGTCCTAGTGCAAACATCTGGCCTCTCCTATGTCTAGCAATGAGGCGTTTGCTAACCCAAGGCAGAGGTCATCAGCCACTGATGGGGTGCAGCAGGGTAGCGGAGGAGACCACCCAAGCAAACATGGCTATAGCAACAGCCGCCGTGTTAGAGGGACGGCAGATGCCAGTGCTTACCCATCCAAAGAGAACAGGTCCATACGAGAGCCACAGTCAAAGGTGAGCACATTTTTTGCCTGTTTTAGTGGAAAGAACAGTGTTGACGCCAGACCGTAGTAATCAGATTAATAAGGTAGAATTTCATCTTTGTCCACAGACCGCAAAATACAACAGCGACTCTTCCTCTCAGGAGAGAAGGCATGGCAAGAAAGCACTGGATGTGTCGAGAAGAGGTACATATTACATAACACACCCAAAAAATGTATACAGTATATATATATACACACACACACACACACACACACACACACACACACACACACACACACACACACACACACACACACACACACACACACACACACACACACACACATCTATATCAGTTCTTTATTTATCCATATGCCTTACACAGGATGATACTGTATGATTGTCACAAATTTGACCATGTACGCATTGGACATCTTGTTTGTGCAAGCTTCTTGAGCTTGTAGATCTATTTTCAAAACATTTTCAAAATTCTCTAATGAAAACAATATAATGACATATCCAAAATAGGGACGCCCTCATTTGCATTCTCATTGGCATCCCATAAGATGATGCCATTGGCCATAAATGTTACTATTTCTGTAAAGGTTTGAGAGACACCAGATCTGCCCCAAACTCTGTCGACCGACCCAAATCGGCGCAGACGGAATCGGCGGCATTTGAGGTGAGGATGGCTGATTTCCCTGAGTTGAATATGAGGGCAGGACCTGGCAGTCCATTCGTTGTTCCTGTTCAACAGAAAGAGTGCTGGGGCCAAACTCCTCAGTCCCCGAGCCCTGAAATTCGAAAGCCAGTATCCACGAACAAGGTAGGTTTTTCTGGGCATGCATTTGCTGTTGAAGTGAGGTAAAGCATAGAGCCTGACGTGACCAATGCTAGATTTTTGGAGAGTCCTAGACCACAGATTACCGACGTTTTGATCTATATTTTGTCAAAAACTGCACCATTTTCTAATCAATTTGAAACTTAGATTTAATTAAAGTTTCTATTTGAGAATATAGAACGTATAAACAAATAAAAAACAATATATTTTTTGCCAGATTAAAAGATGCATATATTAAACTTTTATATTTGAAAATAACATTTAACTTTAATTATACAATGAACAATTAAAGTTACATAGTGAGGCTGAAGTCCTATTCAAAAACATATTCAAATTGGCGACCTACAATCTTACAACACATTGCATCGCAACGTGTTGTGAGATCTGGTATTTTATACGTTTTCTTTTAAAATGTTCACCTTATGACGTGCCCAAAATAGGGAGAGCAGATTTAAAGTGCTTAAAAATCGGGTCATATCGGCCGCATAATTGATGATATTGATGCCGTCAAAAAAGTAAAATAATTGCCGATATGTTGGCCAGACCGTTGTATATCAGTTGGACTCTGGTAGAGTGTAGTGTGCGACTCATAACACTTTGCACTTTCCCCATGCATAGACACTGCTCACTAGAACTGGACCGCCAGCAAAGCATGAACCCCATCAAAGTGCCAGTGATGCTAAGCCTGCTTCATCTGCTGTCCCTGCAGGTAGGATCCAACTTCTGCCATCTCTGTGCTATTTATTGACTGTTGGATAATGTCATTATCATTCTCCATTTAGTATTCACAGTCACATTCTGTAGAGAATTAAATCAACCTCCACAAATTTGATACAAATGTTGCACATTTCACTAACTGTCGTTAAAAGCAAAACAGTTGCTGAAAAGAAAAATATCCAGTCATCGACCAAATAAGGCAAAGGGTTTAGGACTTGTGACTATAGTATTTTTTTATGAAATGATTAACATTATTTTTGGCATGTCAGTTAGCTATTAAGAATTTATCTATCTAGCTTTAATTTTTGTCTTGGAGTCTAAGCAACGCAAAACACTGCAACAATTATCAGTGTTACAAAGCTGCCTTTTCAATAACTGGGGAGAAAAAATATATATTGCCTCTCTCCATTTCGATATACTGTATTCCTTTCAGTAGACCTGTGTTAGATATATTGTGACTGGCAGATTTTAGATGAATTCCTGAAACTAACCTTTGGGGTTGATGTGAACAGGTCAGACCGGAGCTCAGAGTCCCACCGATGGCTCGGGGCCAGTAGTTACCTCCTGGGCCAACGTCGCCTCTCAGCCCCCGAAAGCACCTGCGCCTAAAGAGAGGACTGTCAGCGGCAGCACCACCAAGGTGCTTACCTTTAAGTTCTTATAAAGTCCCCGTCCACATGTCCCATGGTGTGATTTAACCCATCCAGACCGGGAACGGGTCTGTGTGTAACCACTTAAAACATTATTTTATACTTCGGCTATTCAAAAAATAGCAGATATACAAGCTCATAGTGCGGCACCGCCGAGTGCCGTGCTATGAGCCTGTAGATCTGCTATTTTTATTTTGAAAAATCATGGCAATTTGTGAAAATCTTTGAATATATTTTATTTTTAAAGCAAACATTTTTACTCAAATCTTTGCTTCTGGGGGTCCCTGGAACAACATATTTTGAGATGGGGGTCCACGGCCAAATACATATTATTTTGGGGGTCCTTGACATGAAAAAGTTTGAGAACCACTGATGTAGCAACATATATATATATTTTTTTTTAAGGTTAGGATTTAGAGGACATTTACAGAATATGTATTCAAAGATTTGCAAAATGTTCAGATTTAAAAGAAAATAGCAGATCTACAAGCTCATAGTGCTACGCTATGGGCTTTTATATAGGTATGCTATTTTTGGAATAGCCAAAGAAAATTACACAGATGCGTTCCCGGTCTTAATGGGTTAAGTCCTGTTCAACTAATGTACACGTCAATTATTTTATTTCCCCCCCAAAAAGCGTCTACTTGCTCTGTGTCTCAGAGGAGGGTTGTGGGCAGTTCAGAAACCTGACTCTAATGACATCTATGGGGGATTCCAAGCTAATAGAAACTACAGCCTTTCTCCTCCCGGAAGCCATTGTTCTTGCATGAATACAAAATATTGTTTGAAATATTCAAACCTGCCTACCAATGATGTCACCCTTACGGGGCCTTTTTGGTTCCCTTTTAGTGCACTCATAAAGCGGTTGAGAATCACTGTTCTATAGTCACTCTGTAGATTTCAAATGACTTGAAAAGACTCTTCACACTCTTCACTCGTCAGAAGGACGCGACGCAGGAAGAAGGCGTTTCGGAGAAGAAGAAGCAGCGGAGGAAGAAGAAGAAGAAAGGCAAGAGCGGAGGGGAAGACGGAGCGGTGGATCCAGAGGAGGCCGTGGCTCAGCAGGAGCCTCCCAAGTTTGAGGTCACTTTAATGCACCTTTTACTATGGTAGTGTTTCACATGAGAGTACATTTTAACCACTTAAAACCCTCTATTCTTTGTGAAACGGATCTAAGTTGCAACTGTACTTGGTCCGTTTTTTCTCTCTACACCACATTTCTTCGCCAAAAAATAGCCGATCCACAAGCTCACAATGCGTCTTGTAGATCTGCTATTTTTTTGGCTAATGTTCCCCTACAGAATATGGATGCTGGGGTTCAAGTGGTTAAAGGTTGTGATACCAATTTTATCCAATCAAAGAGAGAGAGAGAACTCATACATGATGCAGAACAAGTGAAATGGGAAGAGATGACACAAAGAAATTAGCAGACCAAATTAGAACTGGAACACTATGAAATTGAAGCTGATAAATGGGTACTTTCTCCTGATTGGATGAAATTGGCAACCCACCTGAAAATGTATTTAGTGTCTGGAGAGACGGGGGAGACCCCTGTTGATGAACAAACACTCTATAGCAGGGTTTGTTTTAACCATAAAGTATCACTTAGATACTTTATACCTTTAACCACTTGAACCCATATTCTGGGGCCGATCTACAAGCTCACAATGTGATGCCTTTTGATCTTGTAGATCAGCTAAGAGATTTGGTGTAGAGGGAAATACTAGAGGGATCTAGTCCATTCTGTAGCCCTGGGGGACTCGGTCAACTAAGTATGGGGGTTTAAGTGCCGGTCAGTTTTGAATCGAGGCCTTCTGTTCCCAGGATGAAGAGGAGTTTCCAGGTTTGGCTGTTGCCAAAAGATGCTTAGCCAGCAGCAATACAACAAAGCTATGCAATGAGGTATGGAGCAGCCATTCACTTCACACACACAAACCTTATGCTTTAATGATAGGCCTGTCATAATTATTTACATATCGTACATATTGTCTGATCGCGATCATTTCAACTAATCGCAATTATTTTTTGGATAATCGTTAGAATTAGTTTACTTTTGTCTTTATAAAAAACGGCTGGATGAAATTGACATAAATGTCATATTTGATCATTTCACGATCGCGACAGCCCTATCGACAGATCCGTCGACGTATCCGCTGTCTTTAAAATGACGTGTTTTTGTACAGCCAAGCCAAAGAGAAGGTGTTCAACCTCAGCTGGGTGACCACCAACACAGAGACAAAGCCACCGTAGGAATAACTCTGCCCACAGATGCCACAAAGAAAGCACAGGTTTGTTTTTGTTTTTCTCTTGATTCCCACCTGTCACGTTTGTAGACAAATCTGTGGTTTGTAACTAGGCTTTAGGGGTGCAACAGTTAATTGAGTTTAATATAAATAATCGATTTTGGGGGAACAAAAAAATACATTTTTAAAATATTTTTTTATAATAATTATAAAACAATAAATATTAGATCTACAAGCTCATCACACATTGGTGTAGATGGAAAGAAACGTCCCAAGTGCGGTTGCAACTAAGAATCGAGGTTTTAACCATGTTGGTGCTGACCTGTGATCTCCAGAAAGCTGAGAAGGTCAGTGGGAAGAAGAGCAAGGCTCCTGTCCAGCTGGACATTGGCAACATGTTGACGGTCCTAGAGAAGAAACAGCAGTCTCACAAAACCAAGCAGGAGGCCAAGCCAGTCACTCTCTCAGGTAAGAAGACCCCACTCCCTCTAGGGCTGGGCAATATGAGCATAATCAAATATCAAGATTTTTTTTTTGACCAAATAACTCTATATCGATATTGTGGCGATACTATACATTTTATTTTTTTCACCGTTTTTCAAAGATAGCTAAAATAACTACAGATCTACAAGCTCATTGTGAGCTATTTTTTTGCTATTTTAAAAAGATGTTGACTAATTTTTTAACACATTAAGTGCTAGGTTTTTTTTAAAACAGGGTACAGTCAGTGCCTGGATTTTTAGCAATTTTTTAACCTTTTTCAAGTATTCACAAAATCTTTTCAGTGATCACCGTCCTCACGGTGATCCCCTCATTACACACACAGGGGTCTCGTACAATCGGGGGAAAAAAAATAAAAACATTAGGTAATCCGTTCCATAGTTGCAGCCAGTTGAAAATAGTCGAAAATGGTCAAAAATGCATAGTAAAAAAAAAAAGTACACAGGAGCCGAGATACAGGCTTTTGAAGTCTTAAGTTAACCAGGAAGTGGATTGGAGTCTAAATCTTTGAAAAATTATATCTCCTGGTGCTGTGAAGGAAAAAAAATCTTTTTTTCATTTTTTTTTTAAAAAAACGGTCCGGACCATTTTTGGCACTCCTCGTTTGGATTATGAAAAACGGTCCGGACCGTTTTTGGCACTCAATGTGTTAAAGTCTAAAATTATTGTGATTAAAACCAGGAAGAGACAACATTTAAGCCATATCACAATATCCCAAATCTCCAGTGATATCTAGTCCCACATCACTATATCAATATATTGTCCAACTCTCTCTGTCACACATGTCCTCCTACCTCCTAACCCTGTTTTTTCATCCTAATGCCAGGTTTACAGTCATTTGTTTTCAGTACAGGTTTCTAGAGCTGCAGAGCAATTATATTGATTAATAGAAAAAGTAATCGATAAGAAATTTAATGGATAGTTAAAGCCCTAATCCGAAGCTCAGAGCACGCCGTGACTTCCCAATATTTGATTAATAGAAAAAGTAATCGATAAGAAATGTAATGGATAGTTAAAGCCCTAATACGAAGCTCAGAGCACGCCGTGACTTCCCGTTGTCTTTGCAGTGGGTGGTGCCATGCCTGCTGTGTGCCACAAGCCAGCGGCCATGCAGAAGAAGCTTCCCTGGCAGCAGGATAAGATCGCCCACAACCCTCTGGACTCCACCAGCCCCATGGTGAAGAAGGGCAAGCAGAGAGAGGTGCCCAAAGCCAAGAAACCCACCCCCCTTAAAAGGGTGAGTCCATTCACTTAACCCTAGCATCCTTATTCTGGGGAGAAGAGTGTAGAGCGTCTCCATTCTGGGTGTAATAAGAATAATAGGCAAACATTCTGCGAAAATAGGCAAAGGTATTAAGAGAGTGCGAAGTAAACATATCATAAAGGACAATACAATTTTTTGTAAGAATAAAACGCAAGAATAAAATCACAGTGCAGAAGAAATGATTAACAAACAGAAAGGTCTGAGATTTGTAGCAGGCCTGCAGTTTTCTGGGAGTTTGTTCTAAATGTGTGTAAAACTGATCGCTGCTTCTCCAATACCAGTAATAATTAAGGTTGCAAGCTTGTAGATCGGCTGGTTTTGGCAAAGAGATTTTATGTAGAGGGTAAAAAAGGGGGGTGGGGAGAGCAGACTGCTGGGGGACCCTGGTCAACAAATGATATAGGGTTTAATTGGTTATTATGGCACTACTGTCACTTAATAAATCGTTGCTGCCGGGTAGAAACCAGCTAACTCCATTTTTACGCTTTTGCATTTTTTTTCCATAAATCTGTGCTATTGAACACCCTTTACGTCTGTGAGTTGGTAAAAGAAATATGGAGCCTATGAAAAGTATTAAATCCTCAAACTTTCTGCTAAACCAGCGAACTCCAGCTAACTCCACCAAAGGGGGGTGGAGTTAGCTGGTTTTGCTGACTCAAGGCTCCACCCCCTTTTGACCTCCAACCTCATTGTGAGCTTGGAGGTCCATTCAGTTGTTCTTATCAGTGATGAACAAAACCTCCTAACTCCACTTTTTGTTTAGTTTTTTTCATTTCTTGAAAAATGAACATTTTGGAGTTGGCTGCTTTCTGCCCGACAGCAACGAATTGCTATATCAATAGACGCAGCATGTGCCAATCAGTCCTGAATCCGCACCCTGATGTTGGCTGTTTATGGCTTCATGTTTGTCAGGTCATTCTGAAAGAGAGAGAGGAGAGGAAACAGAACCGCTTGCTGGAGGAAAGAGGACTGCTTCCTGGACAAGAGGAACCCAGACCTGCCGACCATACTGCAACAGAGGAGCAATGTGACCCCAGTGACACTGGTCAGCCCTAGCAACACTTAACCACTTTCAACCCTGACGTCCCTATTTTGGGCATGTCATTTACAGGCAAACATTTACAAAAGACTTTAAATAGAGCGGCTGTCTGGGAATCGAATAGCCTGGGATCAATACCCTTTTTTCGGGTGTGTGATCCGGGGCGGGAGCGGAAGCAACCCTATGCCTCACCTCAAATAACCCCGGCCGCGATCAAGGGCATTGTCATTTTAGGGCCTACCTAATAAAATCCTTGATGCGGCGTTGTTTAGCTTATTTTTCAAATACAAACTAAATGTAAGTGTACTTTCCGGAGACTATTTAGACTAGTCTACCTTTGTAATCGATTCAGCATTTAAATTGGGGAACCAATACAAAGCGGCTCCGCAGAACTGGAAGCAGCAAAAAAACGGAAGCCGGAAGCTATTTCTTTTCTCTTTTTTTTTTTGACCGGATCACACAGGCCATTTAATAACGAATACCAGACTTTCCTCCGAGGGGGAAAGACTGGTGATGCGAGGTTAGGAATCGAAAGGTTCCCAGTTTGATCCCCGGTTCCTAATGGTTTGCGTGTCCAAGTGATCTTGAGCAAGACACTGATGCATACACAGTAACCAGCTGTTGTTTTGCCATTTACAGATTACGACAGACCTTTGATAAGTGTTTGTTTGTGTTTGCCTGTGCAAATTCAGATGAGATCAGCAGTCCTCCTATGGGGCCAGAAGATGAGCCAGAGGGTCATCCTGAGAGCAATCAAACAGAGGAACCGATAGAGGGAGAGGAGGAGGAGGAGGAGGAAGAGGAGGAGGTGGTGGAGGTGGTGGAGGTGGAGGAGGAGGAGGAGGGTGGAGGAGAGCAAACAAACACTCAGACCCAGGCACCACCCCCGCCTGTCCTCCAAAATGCACCCAAAATCCACAGCAGGAAGTTCAGAGAGTAAGGCTGCATCCAAAATCACATGCTAGTTTGTTTACTGTTGTTCAACATTGAGTGCATACACAATAGTATGTTTCATTTCAGACATGCCAATCACATGGTATTGAACCACACAGAATGTTAGGAAAGTGGAAGCAGAAGTACTACACGTAAATATTCTTGTTTCATCACTGTGTATTAGAAGTTAACACATTGAGTGCCAGTTTTTTTTTTAAACAGGGTACAGTCAGTGCCTGGATTTCTAACAATTTTTTAACCTTTTTCAAGTAGTCACAAAATATTTTCAGTGATGACCGTCCTCACGGTGATCCCCTCATTACACACATAGAGGTCTCGTACAATCGGGGGGAAAAAAATAAAAACATTCGGTAATCGTTCCATAGTTGCAGCCAGTTGAAAATAGTCAAAAATAGTCAAAAATACATAGTCAAAAAAGAAAGTACACAGGAGCCGAGATACAGGCTTTTGAAGTCATAAGTTAACCAGGAAGTGGATTAAAGTCTAAATCTTCGAAAAATGATATCTCCTGGTGCTGTGAAGCGGTTATAACCGTTTTTGGCACACCTCGTTTGGATTATGAAAAACGGTCCGGACCGTTTTTGGCACTCAATGTGTTAAATATGGTTTAATGGACATATCCTAATTTACAACAAAACAATAGTTGCATTCTAGATCATATTTTATATTTTTTTGAGGTCGGATCGGGCTGAAATTTGCCCGAATATGGAGACACCAGACGTGATGGTACTGACATCGTAGTATTGGTGTCATAAACTGGCGGAGATCCAAATGAAGCCACAGCTTTTATTAGACCCTGTCCTTTTTTTCTCCCTTTTTTTTTATTTTTCAGTTACTGTAGCCAGGTGCTAAGCAAAGACGTGGACGAGTGTGTGACGACCCTGCTGAAGGAGCTGGTTCGGTTCCAGGACCGGCTGTACCAGAAGGACCCCATGAAGGCCCGCATGAAGAGGCGGCTGGTGATGGGCCTCCGAGAGGTCCTCAAACACCTCAAACTCAGGAAGGTCAAGTGCGTCGTCATCTCGCCAAACTGCGAACGCAGTCAGTCCAAAGGTACGCCCCTCACAAGCTGTGGTCGTCATGCTGTCAGTAGTACGTCTCCGTAGATTCTTTACTGGGTGCCAAGTAGGGATAACTATTGTTGGGATTTTATCTTCTTATCGATTCCCCTTTTCGGTTCCAAAATGGTCAAAATAAATAAAAGGTCAAATGCTTGGATAGCAAAAACGTATTTTATGATTATTCTTTTAAGCGCTAACTGAACTGTATTTACTGTTACTAGTACAAACGTATATTAGGAGTACCTGAGATGGAGGCAATGCTGGAATGTTTTGACCCGAAAATACTGGCGTTCAAATTAACCAAACAATAATTGTCAACAGACGGATAGACCCGATTGGCCACTTCCGCAAGGACACTTTATCTATTGGCAGGAGAGAGACATGGTCTGCCATGTAAACGGATTGGGAGGGGGAGATGTGGAAAGTTGAATTAAGTTTGTGTTTGCCTAAATGATTCGCAAGCTAACTGATATTGACCTCAGTCATCTAGGATCAGCAGGCATAACTGAACATCAAATGGTATACAGCATTGGTTCTCAAAGTGGGGTCCGGGGACCCCCAGGGGTACTTGAGGGGGTTCCAGGGGGTCCCCAGCTAAATGATAGATTAGACACCAAATGGACCCTTATGGGTCTGTAACTCTGAGAGTGTACAAATGGAACCAAATGGACCCTAACGGGTCCATTTGGTTCCATTTGTACACTCTCAGAGTTAAATTGACATAGATTTTACAATATAAATTGCGGTCCAAGTGATAGAAATGCCATTAAATGGGGGTCTGTAGGCTAAAGCATGTCAAACTGGGGGTCCTTGAAATTAAAATGGTTGAGAGTCGCTACTAGAGCCGTAAAAAAATCTTCTCTTATGGGGGTCCCTGGCATATCTTTTGAAATGGGGGTCCGCCGGCTAATAAGTGTCGATTTGGGGGTCCTTGACATGAAAAAGTTTGAGAACCACTGATCTAACCACAGCAGGCATAACTGAACATCAAATGGTATACAGTACATTTACAGAGCAACGTAGGTCGGCTATTTTCGCTATTTCTTAAAAAAGTTTGAAATAGCGACGATATTGATGTTCTACATGACACGAGCATGTTTGTTGTTTGTTGCAGGCGGTCTGGACGAGGCCCTCCACAACATCATTAACACGTGTCGGGAGCAGGGCGTGCCGTTCGTCTTTGCTCTGTCCAGAAAGGCCCTGGGCCGCTGCGTCAACAAGGCTGTGCCCGTCAGCCTGGTGGGCATCTTCAACTACGATGGCGCACAGGTCAGGGCCATGTCGTCTTTTTTGTGAAATGTGTGTTAAAGCTGCAATCCTTAACTTATAAACGATATTTCAACCAATCTGTTCAGAATTGGAACCATTTAGAACCAATAAGCGAATCATCGAGAAGCAAGTTTTTTAACATAATTATTTTCTCTTTTTTCATTTTTACGACAAACAAGAGTTTTCAAAACATGATGACACATTTAAAGGGTAAGACCACTTTGGTAGAGGTGTGGGTTGTGTAGTTACCTTGCCATGATGTAACTCCAAAGGTGGACAAGAAATCAAAAATAATTGCTCCATTGATTAGAAATTGATAATTCAAAATATGCCCCCCTTTGACTTACATTGTATGGTAAAACAGCTCTCAAAGTCACTCTTTTAGCACGTAAATGAACCCAAACAAAGTTGATTCAGACGATATAGAACATCACCAAACCCAGTACTGTTTGTTTTTTTAATAAAAATGTCAACTTCCTGTTGATTTTACTATTTGAAGATCTGGATCCGGATCCGCGAATCCAGTCCGGGTTTTCTACTTATTAAAAATGGCAAAATCAACAGGAAGTTGACATTTTTATTTAAAAAAAAACAGTACTGGGTTTGATGATGTTCTGTATTGTCTGAATCAACTTTGTTCAGGTTCGTTTTTGTGCTAAAAGAGTGACTTTGAGAGCTGTTTCACCGTACAATGTAAGTCAATGAGGAGCATATTTTGAATTATCAATTTCTAATCAATGGAGCAATTATTTTTGATTTCTTGCCCACCTTTGGAGTTACATCATGGCAAGGTAACTACACAACCCAAACCTCTACCAAAGTGGTCTTGCCCTTTAACTTTGTGTCCCTCCCAATTGTGGTCATGCCATTATAGGCTAAAATGTCAAAAGAATTTGAACATGTTCAAAAACGTTAAGCAAATGACCGTCCGCTTTTAGAAAATCTTTGTTCCAGTCATATGCCCCTGCTCTAGTCTTAATTACATTGGTTAAACGTTGATCTACGATGCTTGCATTAAGTGACCACACAAACGTCAACTGTCCGAACCGTCTGAACAGGACTTTTACCACAAGATGATCGAGCTGTCGTCAGAGGCCAGGAGGGCCTATGAGGTGATGGTGGAGAACCTGGAGCTGGCAGGCCAGGAGGAACAGAACCCCGGAGAACCTCATGACACAGCAGCCACTGATCCTGACCCGTCTGAAGAACCAGCGTACAGTAAGTCACTGCTCACGTCAGCCCCTTTGTTGGTCTGAACATGGATGTAAAAACACCCTCAGTATTTCATCCTTTTATTAATTTGGATATTTTTTAGGCCTTTATTTGGATAGGAGTGTAGATGAGATGACATAAAGCTTTGGGTGCAATGGGGAGAAAGACATTTAACACAGGTCTGAATCAAACCTGGGGCGTCTCAATTATCCGGTCATCTGCTGGCACTCCAGTATTGAGTCATAAGGGCTGTTTTGTTATTTGTTTCCCTCTCTGTCATAAACCGCTAATAAACACCTAGGTATAGATTATCTACCTGGGCATTCCTCATTTCCCGAGGTTGGTTAACGAAGGCAATGATGAATTCCGCGATAATGTGCTGTGTTTCTCTCAGACCGAGAGACTAATTTCATAATGCAGTAGTCTTTTCCATCATTTAAGTGACACCAACCCAGCCTTCACACAGCCTGAATGATCATTATCATATCGTTATCTACATATAAACATACAAGATCATGCTTGCCCTGCATGTACAGATAAAGCCAGCCACTCACGAAAAAAAACATCACGCTCTGAGTGAGTTTATTAGCTTGTTTTCAAGTTCAGCTCATTCAATTCCTATTCTCCCTAAAGTTTGAACTAAAAGTAAATGACTCTGGCACGGGTGCAGTTTCACGGGTCCTACTCGCTCACCTCTCATTTATAATGAATTACTAGGCACCGTCTGTAAGACTGTAACGCAGCAAGCAGCTTACCAAACCAAAGTCCCTATGAAAAGCATTACGGTTTAGGTCGGTTCTGTATTCAAAACAGCAGTACGTGAAGTGAAATTTTTTTTAATGTTTTTTTTTTCCAATTTCACCCAAAGACCAAGGAGATATGATTAGTTGAAGATCTAGACTCCTATCCACTTCCTTGTTAACTTAAAACTTAAAAAGTCTGTATTTCGGCTCCTGAGTACTTTTTTTTTTCCAATGAAAAACTCTGGCACTGGCTAAAAAAATATGAAAATAATTCTGGCAGTTAATGTGTTAAACGGTCAATGCTTTCCAGTGGCCATTGGAAAGCTTAGAAAGTTCAGTTGGACAGTAAGAGTTTGACGTCTGGTCGACCTTTAAAATAAGAGTGCCTCGACAAGTCATATTAAAGTAAACCTTTGATTTACAGTCGGTTGAATTCAAAATAACAGCAAAATTGTTAGTTTTTTGGAAGAATGCTTAGTTTTCACTGTTGGTACCCTTAACATCAAATACTTGGAATTGTCAAATAAAAAAAGAATGTCATGTTTTACAATAAAATGACCCGCACACCGTCTGCACTTGCACAATAGGAACACTTTTACATAAGCAACGTTTCAGTCACATAGACCTTCTGCCGGCATCTGAAGTTGTTTTGTTTTTTTTAAACAACATAATTTAAATATTTTATTCCTCTTCTAGTAAAACTTTGGAAGACAGTGCTGGAGAAGGAATGCAACCACAAGTTTTTGAACTTTGAGGAGCAGTTGAGCTCAATGCGCTTGGCGAGCGACGGCACAGAACAGAGTGACGAATGTGAGCAGAGTTGACAGTGGACGACGCCTGTGCTTAAATGAACTGACTCACGGCCATCACCAGCCCCTGAATGAAATACTTGACATGATAGCCAGGGTTCGATTTGTAAGAAAACTAAATTAGGCTGGGGGACATTGTCTAAACCACTTAAGCCCTGTACTTCTTCGTATGACAAATAGCCGATCTATTGTTGAGAGCTGTTGTGAGCTTGTAGATCCGCTATTTTTGGGTAAAATAATCGTAGACAAATTTGCCTAAAATAAGGATACCAGGGTTAATGTGGTTAACATATATTTTGTAATTAAATTGTGATATTTTCAAACAGAAATATCAAACATGTCACACAGTCTACATTTCCCAAAAGAAAATGCATGTATTTAATAAATTCTGGCCAGAATCAGGGATAAAACATACCACAGCCACGATAATGATGACGTGGGACGGGGGGATTGCCCTCACCTCCCACCCCACCCAGCAAATCGAACCCTGCTTGACCTGACAGCACACTATAAACACGCACTAATACAAATTGCCTGTGGAGATGGAGAGATCTGAGTTCTACTGGGACCAATACAATCACATGAAGAAGTGTGATCTCTTAACCATGGCGTCCCTATGTTGGGCATGTCTTTACATGCGAACATGTTCGCCTATAATTTGTTGTTTTTTATAATTTTTCAAAAATATTTGAAAATAGGGCATGAGTGGTTAATGTGAGTTAACCCTAGGGATGTAACGATGCACCATGAAATGCACGATGGGAGTCTACATTAAGGATATCCTGAACCATTCTTTAATTTGATATAGAAAAGATAAGATTTTCTAGTTTTTGATTGGGGACAAAGAAATTGAAATCATGTTTTTCAGTGATGATTTGTGAGAAGAAATGTAAATAAAGATGTTCTCATTGACCCAGTATTGTGTATCGAATTGTGAGTTGAGTGAATCGTTACATCCCTCGTTGGCCCTGATATCTGCGAGTATGCCTGTGTGATGGAGGGAGGGGGATGCACCACCAGATGTGCCTAGAATATTAGCTACAATCATATAAAGAATGCATGATTATGGGAGATGATTTTGAGATTGAGAAATATGGTGGGCTTTCGACTTCATCCCCAGAGCTCCAGTATGTGTGGTTTCTCTCTGATATGGAAATAATAATGGCAATAATGGTAGATGAGACCCCAATGTATGTACAGTCTGTAATTTATGCTTATTTTCTCCTTTTATTGTCAATCATCTTAAAATGTTACGGAGTTTAAAGGAACCCATATACAAATTGTGTTTTGCACTGGAAATAGGATATTATCTAGACATTCTGATTGTATTAGTGTAGCAAAGTAGAGCCAATGTTTAGTTTTTTTTCTGCTACACTTCCACATTAAATTTTTGTTTGACTTGTCAAATATTTGACTGTGAATTTATGTGCATCGTGTACTTTTGAATTTGGAACACATTTACAACAGACTACAAATACTATGCTTCTGAATGAATAAACATTTGTCATGAAAACTCACAGCAGAAAGTCTGGTGTTGAATTGACTCACAGAGGCTTTTTCAGGGTTTATAGCTCCACACGTTCTAGAGTTAAATTAACACTTTGAAAATAGTGCAACATTTAACACCTAACACTACGCCAAGAGTTCCTTCTTTAACTCTTCACCAGAGTTAAAGTAATACTAAGCCAAATTAGACAAACAACACTGCTGAGTTAAATGTTTTACACTTTACCAGAGTTAGACAAATAACACTAACTCCAGAGCACAAAGTAAGACTAAGGAATTAGACAAATAACACTGCTGAGTTTAAAACATTTATTTTGGCTATATAACCCCCCAGTCCAGTCATTCATTCCAACATTGTGAAATAAGTTTTAACAGACAAACTTATAACTCTGTATGAGCTCTGAACATGGTGTATAAAATCTAAACTCAGACAGTTTAATTATACACCATCACAATTATCTGTAAATAGCTTGCTTGACAACGAAAAGTATGTCACTTATTTACAAAAGACTGGTATGTCTTCTTCCATTGTACTGCAAATAACAAGTCCAGCTTTATACTCATCAACTTTAACCCAAGTGGTTGAGAAAACCTTTTGACAAGATCTGATTTAATTGTCCCATACTCCTAGCGTTTGAGGTTGAAGGTTTCCCAGTGATGAGCAATGGTCATCTGTGTTTTTGAAATTAAAAAGTCGTTTTTCTAATTATCTTTAAACATTTTGTGTGCTAAAGATGTTTAAAGATGTATTTATTTTTGTATACCTCATACACCACACACGTAATAACTGGCCAATTTTCTCAATTGATCAACAAAAATGAACATTGTTAAGGTGCTTCCGAAAACCCGCATATCTTAGGAAGTGATGCCTACAGCGTTTCTAAGAACAAAGTAATTTGAACTCGGGTCTAGGATTGTAACCATGTTCGACTCTTAAATGTGAAATCAATCAACTGTTGGGATAGCCTTTCTGACACATGAAACAGCTCAGCATTGCTTTAGCCACTTACTCAAAGAATGCAGTTATGGTCTAGTTCAGTCTAGACCTTCATTTCCCCGACATCAATGTTATACACTGTTGTCTGCAGGAATGTGTAGAAGCTCACAAGTGCAGCATCGTAAAACACATTAAACAGAAAATGTGTTTTGAAAAGTTCATCAAATGCCCTGAGCGAGCGGTTTGCCTGGCATGGGATGAGATGCTGATCCATGACTATGTAGAAGCTGTCGGTCTTGCTCTTCTGACACCCAACAGCAAACAGGTAGGGCTGCGGATTCTTCTGGGTGCGTAGACTAGATGCTCTTCCAAACTGCAGCCTGACTAGGGTTGAGATAAGGAAACATTAGACAAGAATAATGTGCAGCTGTGAAGGGCTTACCATGCTCTCCACAGTACATCACACAATGCAAATTAACGTGCTACCAACTGTGCCAAGAGAGCTAGATCCCTTGGCGGAGTATAGTAATGGGTGAGTGATCATTCAAACAGTGCCTCACTGGCTAGTGCAAGATGGGAAGACTTAATATTTCAAAAAACAGACCAGAGTGGTATATGAAACATTGCATCGTTGGAGTGAGAATGGCTCTGGACTGGATGGAGTGCTACAGTGATGGTCAGGTGTACATCTACCATTACTGTACAGGAACACTGAAGCTCTTGTGACAATTAAGTAGGCTATATCCCACTGATGATAGAGCATAACAGGGCTGTTATAAAACAAGAATAAAACAGCAGTGAAGTCTAGGAAAAGGAGGATTTTTCAGAAGAGCAGGTATTAGTGTTTCATTAAGGAAAATCACATCCCTGAAGAATATGTGACATTTTTTTATCACCTTAATATTACCTTATGAACGACTCTCAACTGCATCACAGGCACTGACTTCTGGACACTTCGGCCCCCCAGGTGGTGGTGGAAGGAGATGCAACAACAGGGAGGCCATTTCTGGGTCGTAGGCTGGGGACAGAGTTGCAAGAACTTGCTAGGGACCACATCTAGGATTACAGTTGATGCACTTGAGCTGAAGCTTGAGTCAGACATCTCAGAAGCAGAGGTGGAGCAATCAGAAAATTCTAAAGGAAAAGAAAAAAGTAGGCTAAATAATGTTCTTCTGTTGGATGTAGAGTGCTTCTTATACCTGTATTTAGACTTCACCATCATTTGAGAAAACTGTCAGCACCACATTGCCCTGTCCAACAAGGTCACTGAATATCTCAGCATCAACATCTGTCCCTGTTGCATCCTTGTATGTAACTTCTGCATCAGGTGGCAGGCAAAATCTCTCGATGGCTTTTCAAGGCAGTACTATGTTTGTCTGACAGCAAATGACTTGACCTTAAATGCATTCATCCACCACTGTATAATCATGAAATAGACCTAGCTTGTAGATCTGCTATTTTCACAAGATTTGCATACATATTGAACTTGTGAAATGGGACATTCCGCATAATGACCACTTTTACTTTTGGTACTTAATACTTTTGCACTTCTACTCAAGTACATTTTAAATATCTGACTTTGTATTTCTAGATTGTGGTATACTTTTACATTTAAAAGTTACGTAAAACATGTCAGTACTTTTTCCACCACTGCAAGTAGTTCATAAAGTGAACACTAATGCAGCCATCCTCTTAAAAATCCTGCGCACTATCAGAGCTTTTGCAACAGGTGGTGGTCCCTAATTAAGAATGTCAAGTAGCAGGCTACACACAGAATGCTATGGAGGAGAATAAGAATGTTCAATTGTTTGTAGCTTTACAGAATAAACTTGTGAACGTTTGGCTTTGTCTATTTCAGTGCTCATCAGTGTTCAGGGGCTGGAACAAAATATGATTGGTAATATTAATAAGGCTTTTATTCCTGAGGTGGTAAAACATGTTTTCTGTGAAGTTCAAAGTGTTTTCCAGATGCAAGTAGCAAAGGTCTCAACTTTAACAGTGGTCACACCCAAAATTGTGTCTCTATCGAATCTCGTCTGTCTTCATTTCCTGTTTCTTATGTGTGATCTAATGATGACACATGCTCGCACGCACGCACGCACGCACGCACGCACGCACGCACGCACACACACACACACACACACACACACACACACACACACACACACACACACACACACACACACACACACACACACACACACACACACACACACACACACACACACACATACACGACTGCCTCCACTGCTGAAGAGAATGCAGAACGACCTCCCCCGGACTTCGTCATAAAGATTAGTAAAAGTAGAGTAGAAATACTCTGTTACACCCATAGACTGTATAAAATGAAGGTTACAACTGAAAGGCCAGTATTCAAAATGTTCTTGAGTAAAAGTACAAAAGTATTGGCATCAAAATATACTTAAAGGACCAAAAGTAAAAGTACTCAATATACAGAATGTTTAAATGTGTGTCTAAAATGTATAAAAATCTTTTGAAAATAGCAGATCTACAAGCTCACAGCTAAAGTAATTAAGTACATTTACTCCAGTATTGTTCTGTACAATTGAGGTATTTTTTACTTTACTGGTGCATTTCAAATTTTCAGTACATTTCAGTTCTACTCCGACTTCGACAAATATTGTACTTTTACTTTTACTCCACTACAATTATTTGAAAGCTTTAGTTACTAGTTACTTTGTAGATTTTGATTATTATTACAAAAAATACATTAGCCACTTCAGGCCTATTTAAACTCTGGCTATTTGAAAATAGCAGATCTACAAAATCACGATGCCTCGCATGGCAAGAAGATTTTAATGATACCTTGGGTGCGTTCGAAAATTACGCACCGGAGCACACTCGCCTATTAGTTTGTATTGGCCAGTGCGCTCAGTGCTGTATTTTCGAACGCGCCCCTTGTGAAACCGGCCATTCTGCATAATGAGTACTTTTACTTTTGGTAGCCTACTTTAAGTATATTTTGATATGTGTCACTTAACTAAAACAAAGCAAGTCTTTTGCGCACACTGAAAATTAAAACAAAAATAATAATTGCAATTAAAAAATAAATACATGAAACCAATTTGTTACATTATGCAACAAGTCCGACGACAGTGGTGGAAAAAGTACTCAAATGTTTTACTTAAGTAAAAGTATCAATACTGCAATGTAGAAATACTCAGTTTTCAAATAATTAATTTGTAGTGGAGTAAAAGTATAATATTTTCCTCTGAAATGTAGTGGAGTAGAAGTAAAAGTACTGAAAACTTTTATAGTTTATACTCCAGTAAAAAATACCTGCACTTTGAACTCAAAGTTGTTTTGACCAGCATCCAATCAGCGTCCAGGGACAGCGGCCAGCTGACCAACCAACGAACAGAACTTCCACAGCTCTCGCGTGAAGGACACTGCACTGCAGGTATAAAGAGGAGCACCCAGCTGCGTCGGGTATAAAGCTTATTTTTAACTCTATGGTATAAAGAGGCTCTGCAGCGGGTCGAACGTCAGAATGCCCTGAGAGACTGTCACGGAACCAGACGCATTCACCTGCTTTACAGCGATTGAACCTGCTTACAGTGGTGGAAAGTAACAAAGTACATTTACTTAAGTACTGTACTTAAGTAACATTTTGAGGTATTTGTACTTTACTTGAGTATTTCCAATTTCCAATACTTTTACTTCTACTCCACTACATCTCAGAGGCAAATATTATACTTTTACTCCACTACATTTACTTGAAAACTTTAGTTACTAGTTACTTTTCAGATCAAAATTATGACATTAAGAAACATATATTAACCACTTTAGCCCTATTTTATACATAGGCTATTTGAAAATAGCCGATCTACAAGCTCACATCGCGACGCGTTGTGAGCTTGTAGATCTGCTATTGTAGATTTGTAGAGCCAAGGCTTTTTGATCAACTTTTTGCTTTTGCTAATATTTGTTGCTTTTCAACCAATTTTTTCGTCTACAAGTTGTAGTCTGTTTGTTGTTTTTTTCAAATAGACTGCAACTGTCAACTAACCGGTGAGTTGAGGCTCGGGCCTTGGGGTTTGGGGGGAACTGTCATTTTTAATGCTAT
The DNA here is from genome assembly GCF_963280865.1 of Gymnoscopelus braueri. Taxonomy (NCBI): domain Eukaryota; kingdom Metazoa; phylum Chordata; class Actinopteri; order Myctophiformes; family Myctophidae; genus Gymnoscopelus; species Gymnoscopelus braueri. The sequence continues at coordinate 46,261,601 of NC_137608.1, read as the reverse complement.
TTAAAGGAGAATTTTGGACTAAAGTTTTCTTACCTTTTCTATGACGTTATGATATCTTAGGATGAATGGTACAGTAGAAAAATTTCATAACTCCACCCCTGAGCCGCCACAGCTTAAAAGGTGCGCGGATAGGCCTTAGGTTAGATCACATATTTTAATAGCTTTTTTTTTTTATTTTTTTTGTGAGATCTGTGACAGAACACTATGCAACCAAAAAAAAAAAAAAAACAGAAGTCTCGCTAGACGAGATTGAAATCTCGAGATTTCAATCTCGTCTAGTGAGACTTCTGTTTTTTTTTTTTTTTTTTTTTTTTTTGGGACAGTGTTCTGTCACTATCACGTCAGATCTCACCAAAAAAATATTTAAAAAAAGCTATTAAAATATGTGATCTAACCTAAGGCCTATCCGCGCACCTTTTAAGCTGTGGCGGCTCAGGGGTGGAGTTATGAAATTTTTCTACTGTACCATTCATCCTAAGATATCATAACGTCATAGAAAAGGTAAGAAAACTTTAGTCCAAAATTCTCCTTTAAGCCATTTAAAATGGCTGTTTATTGATATATGTATGTAGTACATGGAGTTGTGTCTAAAGTTTAGAAGCTACAGTCAGTCACTGTGACTGTGGATAACACCGTGTAACATCTGTTAAAACGTCTCGTTGTGGCTTGTGTACGTTTGAATGAAACAACGGCCGCTGTCGCGTGGAAAAAGAACAGATCTCCAAGCTAACAACCTGTTGCATCGTGGTATCGCATATCACATTGCGAGCTTGTAGATTTGTATTTGTAGTAACAAATAGGGCTTAATTGTTTAATGTATGTTTTGTAGTAATCTAAATCTACACTGTAACTTGTAATGTTTTGTAATGAGATGTGAATAGGGAAATAATATGGAATAATATATGTAGAGTATTTCCATTTCTACTTTCATATTACTATAGTAGCCAACCTCAAAATTGTACTTAATTAGGCTACAGTCAGTTAGTATCTGTGTAAATGTTTAGTTACTTTCCACTACTAACATAATAACTGACATATCTTTCTGTTTCTCTCTCCCTTTCACAGCTGTCTCAGCTCTCTTTCTTTCTCAACTCTCTCTCTCTCTCTCTCAGCACTCAGCCTCGCTCGCTCCCTCTCTTTTCCTCTCTCCCCCCCTCTCTCTCTCCACAGAGCAGAATGGAGCTGTATCTCATCCAGATGATCAACAAGTCGCCTTCCTCTGGACGTGCAAGTAAGTTACTCTTATTATTTTACCAATAATGAATTACTGTAATCAATTTCTGCTGTTTGATGTTTAGCTCATTCACCTCACTAGAGCTACAATTCTTTTTAATGCAATTTGATTTGGAATTTAACAAACATTTCAGCTCAGAACGATAATAGTAAACTAACGTTGTGTTTTCCATTGCAGAGCGTTCTAGAAGGAGGACCTGGTTGATCAACGTTCACGTGGACAACCTGAGGAACCGTCCCCTGTCCAATGACGACATGGAGGTCATCACAGAGTGCATCCCTGAGCTGTACCGTCGCATCGATCAGGCAAGGGACCTTTCCTCACTCACACTGGTCCGCAAGGAGCTGCTCAGACCTCCAAAGGACTTCACAGCGGTGCCTCGTCACATCTACACATACCGTGGCTTCAGCAAAGCCTGGGGATGGCCCTCTCCATCCCCACCCCCGGTGAAGCCACCGGGGGTGATGCCCACTGAGGATACTGCTCTCTACCAGGTCTTCTCCGGGTCCCTGGTGACTCCGCCCCACCCCACCACCCTAACATCACCCTTCAATGGGTGGAGGCACGCCCGCAACCAGTACGACCTCGTGGAGGTCTCTGGTCAGCAGCTGCCCAGAGTCATCTCCTGTGTGGAGACCACATGGGAGGAGGGGGGACGGGTGCTCCATCGCCAGTGGAGGGTGTCCGTGTACAGGACAGACGGACAGATGATGCTGTCTGTGTTCTGTAGCTTCCCCGGCGATAAGCTACGGAGGCGTTTCGTCTTCAGCGACGGGGCGCCTTCCCCTTCTACGCAGGGGAAGAGGGAGGCTGATGTCTGTGAGACCATTGACAGAAGCCCCCCTCGAAGCAAGCCACGTCTAAGACTGTAACGCAGACAGACGTGTTGAAACACCCAATCAAAGATGGAGGGAAAACCACTTAGAAGTGGAGGCGCAGGGGCACCTGTAAAGGGGTTGCTGGCACTAGCCTGGCATTGGCCAGACTGATAACGTGGATTCACTCTCGCCTTCCTCCCCGGTATCAGGGAGGAACGTGAGAGTGAATCCACGTTATCAGTCTGGCCAATGCCAGGCAATGCTGGCACTAGCCTGAAGGAGCGGAGGGACAGGAGGTGCCGGGACTGGAGTAGATGCTGGTGGGACAGGCCTGTGGGGGAGGCAGTGAGGCACCACTTGAAGGAGAGGCACAGGTTGTGAGTAGATGTGGGGGAGGCACCACTTGAAGGGGAGGCGCAGTTTGTGAGTAGATTTGGTGTCAATGTTATTCTTCACAAGGTGAGTATATTCTTCACAAGGTGAGTAATCTGTGAAATCTGCATGTTTAGAGCATTGGTTCTCAAACTTTTTCATGTCAAGGACCCCCAAATTGATAAATATGTTGTGCCAGGGACCCCCAGAAGCAAAGATTTGTGTTCACTAACTAAATGTTCACTAATGTTCAAGATTTTTGAAATAACAGATCTACAAGCTCTTATGAGCTTGTAGATCTGCTATTTTTGAATAGCCATAGTATAAAAGGTTAAAGTGGTTTGGATCGTGATGCTACATTAACTACTTTAGCTGGGGACCCCCTAGAACCGCCCCCCCCAAGTACCCCTGGGGGTCCCTGGACCCCACTTTGAGGAGGATCAGGTTGGCTGATGCCAGGGCGTGTCCTTGCCTCTGGGGCACACTGTTGCTCCCATTGTATGTCGTTTGTTATAATGTTGTGATATTGATAGGTCGTTTAAGGTTAAATTAAGGGGTGGTATTTGACTTTTTATTCTGTTGGCTGACTACTTGATAGGGTTCTGACTTTTGATATCAAGTAGTAATAGTCGTATTAGAAATGGTTGTTAAGGAAAAACGTATATCTATCAATCTAATTCATTATGGGACATCTGAGCGTGGTAGAGTTAAGTAAGGGAGTGTGTCATATCTGTTGCTGCAATAGAAACTGGTACAGGTTGGCTGGGTGCCTGATCAGTAGGAAGTGAATCTGGGAGGGCTTGCATGTTCCTCCGCATGCATGAGCCCTCCCAGAGAGGCTTTTTACTGTCTCATTATTTAATGAACGTTTTTCTGTTGATTGACAACTTTCTAGGGTTTTGACTTTTAACATCAAGTAGTAATAGTCGTATTAGAAATATTTGTTTATTGTGAAGGAAATGCAACCCCCCCCCCCCCAAAAAAAAAAGTTTGTCTGTCTATGTGATGGTCTCTAGCCCTGGCCGGTCAGGCTCTAGGTAGCGTCTTGCGCCTGAGCGTTTAGTGTCTGTATGTTTGTCTGTCTATCTATGGGGCGTCTGGGTGTGGTAGAGTTAAAGCACTCACCCACCACCGCAGTAGAAAGCTGGGTTCAACACCCAGCAGTAACGGCGGTGCCTCCAGCTTGGCCAGGCGCTCCATCAAACACAATTGGCCGTGTTTACGGGTGGGAACTTAACCTGGCGTTGGATCAAGTGACCGTCCTTTTTGCTGCACTGCAGAAGCTACTGGCAAGTGTGTATATGGGAGGATGCACACTTTAGTTTATACCTCCAGCTGTGGAGGTGGTTGTGGTGCCAGCAACAGGGACTTAAGGACACTTGGGGACAATTGGGAATTGGCGATGACTAAATTGGGATCTCCTCTCATGGATTGACACCTCGACGTGGTGGAGGAGCTTGCGTTATCCCAGTGACCCAGAGAGCTGTGCCCCTGGCAGGTGCCACCATGCCGGGCAGCTCAAAGGGTAAGGGATCAGACTAAGGACAATCCATAGTTCAAACAAACCTGTTACAGAAATCACGGCACGAAACCAAAGCATTCCAGCCAGACGTCCAAGGAGTTGCCATCCACAACAACACCTATGCAAGGTAGAAGCCCCTCCTGTGTAGGTTTGGGCATGAAATGGAATCTCCTGGACCCAAAAGAAACAATCAGTGATGGAGCCTGGTATGTGAGAACTATTATATAAACTGTTATATGACTCATTATGCCAATATTCCTTTAGTATTGTTTATGATGTGTTCAGAACAGAGCTCTGCTGTGAATCAAACTGGGGTAACACTTTACTTAAAGGCTGGGTCTATAATGCATTCTTAATGCACTTATAAGGCTTCATAACACTTGTTATAAATATTTATAACTATGCATAACAACTTATAATGAATTATGACCAGCACTTATAATACTTCATTAACCTTGTTATGACACCCAAATTGATATATTTGGCAGCAGACCCCCATCTGAAAAGCTATATAGCTGAAACGCCCCCATATAAGATTTACGTGTCAAAAATCAGAGCAAGCCGATCTAGAAGCTCGCAACGTGTCGCGATGCCTTGTGAGCTTGTAGATCGCTTATTTGCAAATAGCCAATGCTTGTGACGCTATATTAACTAATTTAGCTGGGGATCCCCCCGGAACCCCTTCAAGGATCCCTGGGGGTCCCCGGACCACAATTTGACAGGCTTAGGGAACCCTTAAGGCAGAGTCTTTGCTTGAGTTGTCATGGTTTAGTTTCTGCACCACCTTACAGTCCAAAAGGAAAAGATAATAATAATAATGATTAAACCAGAGGGGTGGTGGGCAGTGGTGTAAAGTAACTAAGTACGTTTATTATTATTTATTTATTTTAACTTTGTTTATTGGGTTTTTTACAGCAGGGTTCAGCATTAAATGCAAAAATCAGGTACGTAAAAAAGCTCCTTAGTGCAACCAATAAAATACAAAAGTACAATAAACATATTGAATTATCACTAAGTACGTTTACTCAAGTACTGTACTAAGTACAATTTTGAGGTATTTTGACTTTTCTGGGGTATTTCACAATTTCTGTACTTTTACTTCTACTCCACTGCATCTCAGAGGCAAATGTTGTACTTTTTACTCCACTGGTGGTGGAAGGGACAATGCAGGACTTGCATTGTAAACTAAGTGAGTAAATGTCCTGGTTTTCTGTTCACACTACAGGCTAGAGGAGACCAACAAGGCCCTGGAGAAGACAAGATGAAACATCTCACGAGGAGCAGTTAGTCTGCTCTGAGCTGACCTCCACCCAGGAGAAGCTACAGCCTACAGCACCGCTGACCAGGTGAGGAGTGTGCAGCCGCCCATCGCTTTTCATACCGTAGATTTAACTGACAGGGTCGAGTAAGGGGCAGTCAACCAGTGTTAAATGATCCTAAAGATTAGTAGGAGTTGCAGTATGTTATGAACACTACAGCAATTCTTTCTGTCCTCTGGGCCTAAAAGCTTGATCTTGGAATGGAACAGCAAGGCCCTATTACAGTTCATTTCTTCTACAAACATGGAGTTGTCCCTTGATGACGACCATCGATTATAGCAGTGGTTTCCAAACTGGGGGTCTTATTTTGGGGGGTCCCTAGATGATTAGCTTAATTTGCAACATTGTTTTCTCACTCAACAGTAAACAAACCAACATGCACAGCAGTATACTGTAGGTCCACCCATCACCTCAGACCACCCTAGAGGTGTATAGGTCCACCCATCACCTCAGACTACCCTAGAGGTGTATAGGTCCACCCATCACCTCAGACCACCCTAGAGGTGTATAGGTCCACCCATCACCTCAGACCACCCTAGAGGTGTATAGGTCCACCCATCACCTCAGACCACCCTAGAGGTGTCTAGGTCCACCCATCACCTCAGACCACCCTAGAGGGTTTAGGTCCACCCATCACCTCAGACCACCCTAGAGGGTTTAGGTCCACCCATCACCTCAGACCACCCTAGAGGGTTTAGGTCCACCCATCACCTCAGACCACCCTAGAGCTGACCCTCAGGGAAACAGTGATGTCATAATGAACACATTAATTATCACACATTATAAATGATTACATAATAAATGACTTATGGTCAATTATAAAATAATAAAACCCTTTTCACAAACTTGGTTGACTGACTTCCATTCAGATGGATATTAATATTAATGTTCTGAAGAACTGTGTGTGATCATTTATTTAATGTTTCAATATAGTGTAGAACTGAAATATTATGTTTGTGTTTTCTGACGACATAAACTATACAAAGTAATTTGATGAACCGCCCACACTAATTGGGACTCCCTCTTCCTTTGGTGTGTCGCCCAGGTGGCGCCTAAACCCTGACCTTTAACCTCACAAACACTATGTCTATAAACCTAACCTTAACCCTAAACCCTGACCTTTAACCTCACAAACACTATGTCTATAAACCTAACCTTAACCCTAACCTTAATCTCACCTCAAAACCACTTAAACCTTTGCGAAACACCGGGAAAAGACAGTAATTATCGTTAGCCTTGGCTAGCCATTTAGCATTTTGAATTGTTTAAAGGACAAGGAAAAAGTTGATGATCACGGTGCTGCTGTTATGATTATTTAAAAGCTGAATGGACACGCATGTATTTCGTCCTCCCTCCACCGTGGAGCAGCGATGACTCTCTGCTTCTCTGAAAACCCACCCAGGTGTTCTGTGAAAAGACAAAAAAACTATAAGAATCAGAATTTATCAACTGTGTGAACATATTAACACTTTAAAATAATTATAATAGTAAATTAATCATTCCCAAATTATTATTAATATGTCATTCATAACTTGTTAAATGTTTGTTAATGATTTAACAATTTAAAACTATGCTATAAATGGATAATAGATCATGAACAAGTTATTAATAAACTACTTAAAAAACCTAACCTCCCAGCACCCTCCCTGCAACTACAGTAACCATCAAAGTAGAAACAACATTTGACCAAAACTTTGTCAATAGTGTATCTTAGTAGGAAGCCCAGCTCAGTTGGTAGAACACTCACTTTTGGACCACAATGTTCTGTCTTTGATCCTAATAGTGATGGAATGATCTGCTAGTGATGGTTTACCAGGCTAGCTGTTTCACTTATTACACAAGCATGTTGTTTTGTGTATGTTTTCTAGTTTTATACACTTTTATACATTGAAAAAACAAAAACAATGTTTAGTAAAAAGAAAGAGGAAGTGAACCTGGGTGTGTGGGAGGAGTCTAGAGATTCTCATTGGTTGTCGGCACCAGAATACGACCTGATAGAAGAAGAAGAGAGACAGTTAAACCAGACACATCATCATATGTACTGTATTGTGTGTATTTCTCCATAAAATGCATAAATGTGAACACAATAACACAACAACACAGCAACATTAGGGTTGTAATTAAACATGTTAATTAAACATGCTAATCACCTCGTTTCTTCCACTGGTAGTAGATGAATCCAGACAGGAACAAGACCAGACCCAGAACCAGACCTGATGCTCCCATGGCCACCTTGTTCTTCACTGACTCTGGCATGGAGTCATCTGACAATACAAATATCATATCATATCATATCATATCAGTAGATTAAAACACCTTGTTCTTCACAGACTCTGACATGGAGTCATCTGACAATAAGTTACAACAACCAAACACAATAAACAACTAGAAAAAGTGCTCCTCGGAGCACAAGTCTCCGCCAGGTCAGGTAGGTTATTATGGCCTCCTGGTGGCGCTGTAATAGGCCAATGTGAAAAGGGTGCCATTTATTCCTAGGCTGTGCACGGCAATCGGACACTGCATGCATGATTTGAGGCATTTTGTTCTAAAAATGTGTTTTGCAAATTTTGACCTGCTGGTGGCGCTATAACATTCCAATGTTAAAAGGGTGGCATTTGTTCCTCAACGTAGTGCAAATGTGCATTCAAAGTTTCACCACAATCGGACGCTGCGTTCATGATTTGCGGCATTTTGTTCAAAACGGGCCACTCCTGCAAACATGAATGTCAATGTTAGCCAATCAGGATGGAATATGAAAAATCAAACAGATCCGTCTTGATCACATGACTATAGAGATCATGTGTACCTATTTGCGTGAAATTTGGATCAAATCTGAAGGCTTAATATAAAAAAAATTGTCTGCCTCCTGGTGGCGCTATAAAAGGCAAATGTGAAAAATGCAGGGCAAAGGTTTTTCCTTGGCCTCTAGAGAGTGTGCATACAAAGTTTTACACTGATTGGTGCAGTTATAGTAAAAACACGAATCGGCCTGTTACAGCGCCACCATGAGGCTGATTTGAACATTTTCAAATGGCATTTCTTCCTCTGCCTAATGGGAATGTGTGAGCAAAATTTCACGGAAATTGCATGCTGTGTTCATGATTTGAGGCATTTTGTTCTAAACGGAGTACTCCTGCAAACTTTGAAAGCCAATTTTTGCCAATCAGGATGGAATATGAAAAATCTGAAATTAGCCGTTTCTTTTAATGACTAGAGAGATACTGTGTACCGATTTGGGGGATTTTTGGCCAAAATCTGTAGGAGTACTGTCCAAAAATGTGTTTTGCAAAAAGCGGCCTCCTGGTGGCGCTATAACAGGCCCATGTGAAAAATTTGGGGCAGAGGTTCTGCTCTGGCATCCAGGGAGTGTGTGTGCACAGTTTCTCTGCGATCAAGCCAACGGTGCCAGAGATTAGCTGTACACAAAATGACAGAATGACGGACACACGGACACACACACGGACGGACGGACGGACGGACGGACAGGGGCGAAAACATACTCTCGCCATGCCTTTCGGCCTGGCGGAGACAAACAGACGACACAGTCATTGTGAGTCTGTTCAGTAATAATGAGTCCAACCCTATTGGTCCAATCCTTGAGGAGTTTGCCACCTGATGTGACATGTCCTTCTTAGAGCTAAATACATCCAAAACAAAGGATATGATGATAGATTTTAGAAGACATGAATCAACCTTTTACTATGACGATTATAAACCAGGCTGTGGAATGTGCAGAAAGTATCTTGGGACAGAGTCATAGACTCAGAACTGTGAGGCAGTTTGTAAAAAAGAACATCAGCGCTTGTTCTGTCTAAGAAAAACTGTCTTGTTTTCACATTGAAAAAAACATGATGACTCTTTGATCTGCTTTATCAAATCAATCTGGTCTTTTATCTGCTTTTATCAAATCAATAAGCTCATAGCGCGGCGCTTGTAGATCTGCATTTTTTTTTTTTAATCTTGAACTTTTTTGCAAATCTTTGAATATAATTTATAAAAACATTTTAAACAACATTTTTAACTCAAATATTTGCTTCTGGGGGGTCCCTGGAACAACATATTTTGATGGGGATCAGCGGCCAAAAACATACAATTTTGGGGGTCCTTGACAAGAAAAAGTTTGAGCACCACCGATATAGCAATAATAGTTTCTTTCCGAAAAATTAAGACTGTTGAGAGACGTTTGACAATTACAAATGTTCGCTTTAAAAAATATATGTATTCAAAGATTTGCACTCGTTTTTTTCAGATAAATTAAGACATACAGTATGTTGAGAGATATTTGACAGTTAAAAATGTTCACTTTAAAAATATATACAAATATTCGTGAACATTTGTGCAAATATTTGCACAAATGTTCACGATTTTTCAAAAATAGCAGATATACAAGCTCAGAGTGCGGCACTCAGTGCCGCACTAGGAGCTTGATATTCATGCATTTTATATATTTCTCAAATGTAAAATGCCTGCTTTCTAGCATTGGACAAACAATATGTGGACTCTTATCTCAGTCAGTATAAGAGCGCTCTTGACCACTCTTAAAATATGCTCTTACCTAAGAGAAGAGCAAAGTAAGAAAATATTACTGAATCCCCCACAATAACAAAATAAGAAGAAAATCAAGGATAAGAACAAGAAGAAATGTGTTCTTAAATTGTTTCCTGCATGAGGCCTATTGCTCTCTTTTTAGAAGCCTAGTCTAATCCACCACCCAGTGACGTAGTCTCTGTAGTTTCAACTGTATCTGGTTGTGGAATGAATGAATGAACTATATTTCTTTCAACTGACCATCAGCAATGACCTCATATCCACAAAAAAAGTGGTAAAGTTCTTTAACAATGCCATGCTCATGCACATCCCAAGGCTTATATGTGCTATTTAGACAGTAGATTACACTAGTTTATAGTAACTGACCCCAGTCCATCTTGATAGGCGCGGTCAGGCTGGGATGTTCCACCATGCATGTGATCTTCTCTCCTGATCTGTAAAACAAATGGCCCATTAATTGGTAGGCTAATATTAAGTGTCACAAACACACACACACACACACACACACTTTTTTTTGTGTAGGAGCGTGAATGCCCCGCTGGGCTCTCCTCCGCTTTAGTGTTTATTGTGTATTCCACTATTCCCTCCCCATTGCAGAAAAAAATAGGAAGGCAAGAGGCAGAAGAAACTTAGTAACGGGATACGTTATAGCGTATTCCTGTGTGTGTATTCATGTATAGCACACGTGTGTGTGTGTGTGTGTGTGTGTGTGTGTGTGTGTGTGTGTGTGTGTGTGTGTGTGTGTGTGTGTGTGTGTGTGTGTGTGTGTGTGTGTGTGTGTGTGTGTGTGTGTGTGTGTGTGTGTGTGTGTGTGTGTGTGTGTGTGTGTGTGTGTGTGTGTGTGTGTGTCACTTAATATTAGCCTACCAATTAATGGGCCATTTGTTTTATTTTTAAGAATATATGTATAGGTGTGTATTTCTATGTATAGGTGTGTACCTGGGTGTGTACTCCAGGTAGGAGTGGTACTGGTAGTACCAGTCTCCATCAGACAGCTCATCGGTAGAGGAGAGACCGGAGGTCAAAGGTTCTTGACCTCTCCACCAGGTCACCAGGATCACTTTAGGATAGAAGTCGTAGCTGCTGCACCTCAGCATGTGAGTGTGTTCACCACGACGAGGGGGAGTCTCTGACTTCAGTCTCACTTTGGGCTCCACTCCTAAAAAAATATGATTTTTATTATTAATATTATTATTATTACCCTTATTACATTATTATTATTATTATTATTATTATTATTATTATTATTATTATTATTATTATTGTTATTATTATTATTATTATTATTATTATTATTATTATTATAATATACCAGTCATAGGAACATGTCATTATCATTAATAATTGTATATCATCCAAATAAGATCCAAATGATCCAGAAAGCCGCAACACACTTGGTCTTCAAACAGCCAAAATGTTAACGTTTCCCGGCTCTCCCCTGTTCTCCTCTCCCTCCATTGGCTCCCACGTGCTGCCCTCACAGAGTACAAAACACTGATGTTGGTCTACAAAGCAACCAAAGGTATGACACCCCCATATCTTCAAGCCTGATCCAGCCCTACAACCCCTTCCCACTCACTCTGAATCTTCTCTAAAAGACCCTGGAAAATGCTCCACACGTCCTAGACTCTTCTTCCTTCTTTAAAACACCCTGGACAACACTCCACACATCCTGGACTCTACTCCCTTCTCTAAAACACCCTGGTCAACGCTCCACACATCCTAGACTCTTCTCCCTTCTCTAAAACACCCTGTACAACACTCCACGCGTCCTAGACTCTACTCCCTTCTCTAAAACACCCTGGACAACGCTCCACAAGTCTTAAACTCTTCTCCCTTCTGGCTCCCAAACGGTGGAACAAACTCCCCATTGCAGTTAGAGCTGCAGACTCACTCCCAATCTACCACCATAATCTGAAGACTGTAGCACTAGACCTAGCCTTGATGACCTTGCAGGCTTATGCAAAATCTATGGGGAACATGTGTTGCTACTGGAGTGACTGAATCACAACAATTTATACCCTGGTGTGTTGTCATTTATTTTTTAACTTTTCAAAGATTAATTGAATGGTAAAATGTTTTATATGTGGAACTGGACACATTAGGCAATAACATGGCCTTATCAATAATCAATTTCAGGGTCTATGTTGGTGATTTATATAGGCACGGTACTGTAGCATATCAAAGTAAGTGTCAGTGTTTGGCCACCAGATGGCACCAAAGAATAACATTTCATAGAGTAGCCCTACTGTAGATTCTACAATAGTCTACAGTTTTCTACAAAGTAGAATTCATTTATATAATTGAATTTAAACATATTGAATAATTCACAGTTACACAGTGCTTTATATAAACAACAATAAACCATTAAATATCATTTAATGAAAATAGTTCAAATGAACTAGAGTAGAAACAAACAAAACAATATATAAATAAACATAATCCTGTAAAATATTACTAAAGTGATTAAAAACATACAAAACAAACTAGTAAAGACAATAATTAAAAGCCTGCATGGTTCTTTTTAAAGTTCATTTAAAAACATTAATCCTGGCGTCTCTGTTTTAGGCAGGTCATTATATGAGGGTGAAAACACTCAGAAATAGATCTATATGTTTCATTTATACTCAGTGTACGATGGTGACACCACATGTTGTGAGCTTGTAGATCTGCTATTTCCACTGCGTGACAGCGTGTTAGGATAGACCGACGGTCTCTCCGGTAGGAGACTTTGAGTCTCCTACCGGATACATTAGCATCTTTCCACCGGTCATCAAATTATTGTCTCAGGAATGAGACAAAAACTAAAAAAATCTCCATGAATTCAAGGCTTCATGGGGTGTAATTGATAGAAAATATGTCATTTTTGGGGGTGAACTACTCCTTTAAGTGTTTAAGAGGATCTGAAATGTTTGTCAGCAGATTAAGTAATGTTTTATAATCATTATCAGATCAATATTAACACCATTAATCATCTCTGAATAGAATCATGTGATTTCATGTTATGGTTTATGAGGTGATGAGTGTTGAGTGCTGCTCTGAGATCAGCTCACCTCTCTTGTTCAGAACAGAGGAGTAGTCCATCTCAATGTTGGGTTTGCAGTATGCCTCTCGTCCTGCTCTCCTATAAGCCAGTATTCCAGGATCTTTATTGAGGCGCTCTGCGTTCTTCACACCAAACTCAGTGTATCCAACATACTGATCTACTCTACTGTCCCACCTGAGCAGCTCATCACCATCGAAATTCCATGAGTATATGTACTGTATGTCCTTCAGCTCACTGGAGTTAAACACACAGCGGTGAGTGTCATAGAACACATATCCATCTGGAAATAGACAATTAAAAATGTCATTAATGTTCAGTTTTATTATCATCTGTATGATATCAACACTAGGCTAACTGCACCCCATCGGCCAAATGTGTCACTACATAAAGTCTAAAATAGGTTCAGGATGTGAAATCTGGCATTAAAATGTTTTGAATGTATATTGAATATCTTAAATACAATGTGATAGAGCTACCAGTTAAGTTTTTCTCTCTATGTGTCCAGTTGTCTAGGGCGGCTGAGTAAACAAGGACTCTGTCTGTCTTTCTATCTTTCTGTCTGTCTGTCTGTCTGTCAACAAGCCCAGTGCCGCGCTATGGGCTTGTTGATCTGCTATTTTCAAACATTTTAGTACTTTTACTTTTGGTACTTTAAGTCAATTTTGATGCCAATACTTTTGCACTTTTACTCAAGTACATTTTGAATTCCGGACTTTTACTTGTAACAGAGTACTTCTAGATTGCAGTATTGATACTTTTACTTAAGTAAAACATTTGAGTACTTTTCCCACCACTGACTCTAGTCAGCAAACAAGGTAAATAGTCACATAAGTAGAGAGTAGACAGAACAATGTAGAGCCTCAAAGAAACTATAGGATACCAGGTCAATCATTATAACAATCAGCTGAGTTATATTAAACAAATAAAAGTCATTATTTATATTGTAATTAAAGCCTGCATTGCAATCCTAAACGAAAACACTAAACTGTTGCTTTTGAATTTAAATTGCAATATTTTATATAACCCCCAAATGTATCAAATAAATCATCATTCAATTCAAATAATTGAATGAGTGCATTGACTTCTGGGGGGTCCTCAGATAACTTTTTTTGGGGTCCCCAGATGATTAGCTTAATAGGTAACATTGTTTTCTCACTCAACAGTAAACAAACCAACTTGCAGTATAAATGGATACAGGGTATCTGCACATTTATAAAGTGACAATTTAATGACTTTTTTTTTTAATAGCAAATTGGCCAAATTGTCAAATGAATAAGAGAGAGGCAAACGTTGTGACAATAACCGATCTACAAGCACACAAAAATATGATTATTTTGGGAGGTCCCGAGTTCAAATATGATTACACAAGGTGATAGGCCATACCCAGAGATTCAAACCAACCCCCCAAGGTGATAAGCCACGCCCACCCCCAGCCGATAGCAGATCTACAATATAGAGAAATACTCTGTTACAATTAAAAGTCCGTAATTCAAAATGTACTTGAGTAAAAGCACAAAAGTATTTGCATCAAAATGTACTTAAAGTACCAAAAGTAAAAGTACTCATTATACAAAATGTCCCATTTCAAGTTTTGAAATGTATACAAATCTTTTGAAAATAGCAGATCTACAAGCTCACAATGTATCAAATCGTGATCAGTGACGCTTGTGAGCTTGTAGATCGGCTATTTTCAAATGGCCTATGGCTGAAGTGGTTACTGTATGTTTTGTAATAATAATCAAAATCTACAAAGTAACTAGTAACTAAAGTTTTCAAATACTTGTAGTGGAGTAAAGTACAATATTTGCCTCTGAGATGTAGTGGAGTAGAAGTAAAAGTATTGGAAATTGGAAATACTCAAGTAAAGTACAAATGCCTCAAAATTGTAAATAAGTACAGTACTTGAGTACGTACTTAGTTACTCACTTCTGTAATTTAATTCATGAATCACAGGAACATTTTGATGGTAACTGTTGTATAATCGTATTATCTTGGATTTTGACATGATTCATATGTCTTTTAATTGAAAATCCAAATAAAGAAAGTAAAGTGTATCAGATACGCTCAGTGGTCATTGGTCATGGGCCGCGGTAACACGCCGTCCCACCAGTCTTTTGAGCAGGAGCACGCACACGCACATGCATCGATTAAAACAACCCTTAAGTTCACACCTCAACAAAGGCTGCCGACTGCCGGGTGTCACACCAGGTGAATTAACATAGGAATGAGCCTAGATGCATATCAAGTGTCCATTGTGTGACCTGTAGTGTAGGTGTTAAGCCACGTGCGCGTGACCTCTTTAAAATAGTGTCCCACCAGAGATAGATTCACCAAATCAACACTGGATACGCTTCCTCAGACGTTTTTTGGATGGTATACACTTCAAAAAGAAAATCTTTACAGTATACAGTACTACGTATATAGTGTAACACGGTAGAACACACCACTGCATCTACATAGTTGTACCATCTACACCTCACCTACAGCTCAGGCTGTACTCCTTGAGCACATATTCATGTTTACTAGAAATACATATTATTTAGAAAATATTTCACCATAAATGCTTAATATACATGTTTAAAAATGTTCATTCATGTTAAATATATTCAACCGTTTTAGTTAATAACTATTGTGTTCATAGTATTCATGTACCTTTCACTGGTGGTTTCTTCAAGGCAGTGCGAATGATGTCCAGGTTGTGTTTGCAGAGCGCCTGCTGATTCAAAGCTTCTCCATAAGTTCCTGCGTAGGTCATATGATCTACAAACGGAGGCTGAGGCTCCACCACCTTCCCTTTGTTGAAGTCTGCGTACACCATCACTTCACCATCCAGTGCATACATGTCCTCTTTATATGGGTCTTTAACTCTGTCTGAACAGCCAAGGACACTAATGTCCTCATGGAACACTGGATATAAAACAAAGATGAAATTAAATTCAACAACAAACTTCTTCACAGTGACAATAACACATAATCATCATGTTAAACAATCATGTTTGCAGTGGTGGAAAAAGTACTCAAATATTTTACTTAAGTAAAAGTAACAATACTGCAATTTAGAAGTACTCTGTTACTGTCTGGAATTTAAAAAAATACAAAGGTATAGGTACAAAGGTATAGGTATCAAAATGTACTTAAAATGCCAAAAGTAAAAGTACAAAAATGTTTGAAAATAGCAGATCTAAAGTAACTAGTAACTAAAGTTTTCAAATAATTGTAGTGGAGTAAAAGTACAATATTTGCCTGTGAGATGTAGTGGAGAAGAAGTAAAAGTACTGGAAATTGGAAATACTCCAGTAAAGATAAAGTATAAGTACCTCAAAATTGTACTTGAGTACAGTACTTTAGTAAATGTATTTAGTTACTTTACACCACTGAAGTGAAAGGTTGGATATTAAAAGTAGCTTCCTGTCAAACGTTTATTATGAAAGTAATTCATACAGAATGATTTATTTCATGATGTCACAACAACAGTTCCTAACATCTGTTTTAATGTTTGTATTTGGACCAACATTCAAGATCCAATACTGTATATACAGGTACTAAAAGTGTGTGTGTGTGTGTGTGTGTGTGTGTGTGTGTGTGTGTGTGTGTGTGTGTGTGTGTGTGTGTGTGTGTGTGTGTGTGTCATGTGCTTATATTGTGCATTATTCATATTTGGTTTTATATAATAACAGTAGATATACATGTATATATTATATAATAACATAAATATAATGTACTTACTTCCTGGGATCGCTTTGACATGAAGTACAGAGGAGAGGATGAGGAGGGTGGCTGTAATCTTTATCATCACTGATCAAAACTGAACTGAATTTAACAGATGAGAATAAACAGATCAGAATAAACAGATGTTTACTGAAAGAGAAGTTCTGGAGTCTAAAAGAGAATGAAGGAGGACTCGTTCTCTAGTTCAGAAGAATCAGCCAATCAGATTAAAGATATGATGTTACATCATCTGTTTCCAAGAAGACGACAGTGTGGATTATTGCACATATCATGAACAGTATATAGCTGCTGCTTATGCACCTTATTTCTCCTCATGTACATGCTGTACCTTATGCACCTTATGTCTCCTCATGAACATACTGTACCTTATGCACCTTATGTCTAACCTCAAGTACATGCTGTACCTTATGCACCTTATGTCTATGCACCTCATGTCTCCTAATGTACATACTGTACCTTATGCACCTTATGTCTAACCTCATGTACATACTGTATGTAAATATCTTTGTTTAATTGTCTCCGCCAGGCCGAAAGGCATGGCGAGAGAGTATGTTTTACCCTCCGTCCGTCCGTCCGTGTGTCCGTGTGTGTGTCCGTGTGTGTGTCTGTGTGTCCTGTCCGTGTGTTAGCAGCTAATCTCTGGCACCGTTGGCTCGGTTGCTGCGAAACTGTGCACACACACTCCCTGGATGCCAATTCAGAACCTCTGCCTCAAAATCTTCACATGGGCCTGTTATAGCGCCACCTGGAGGCCGATTTGTGCAAAGCCCTTTTTTTTACATTACTCCTACAGATTTTATCCAAACGTCATGCAAATCGGTACACAGTATCTCTATAGTCATGTGATCAACACGGATCTGTCCGATTTCACATATTCCATCATCATTGGCTAAGGTTCGCTTCCAAAATTTGTTTTGAACAAAATGCCTCAAATCATGAACGCAGCTTGCGATTTCCGTGAAATTTCACAAACACATTCCCACTAGGCCAAGACAGAAATGCCAAAATTCTTCACATTGGCCTATTATAGCGCCACCAGCAGGTCTAATTTAGCAAAACAAATTTTTGGAACAAAATTTCTCAAATCATGAATGCAGTGTCCGATTGCCGTGAACGACCTAAGAATAAATGGCACCCTTTTCACATTGGCCTATTATAGCGCCACCAGGAGGCCACAATAACGTACCTGACCTGGCGGAGACCTGTGCTCCGAGGAGCACTTTTTCTAGTTCATCTTTCATTCTCTCCTTGCCCCTCCCCCCGTCTTCTTTTCTTTCTCTTTCTGAAAATAACTAAAACGATGGAGCTGCGCTAAAAATAATTCACCCACTTCTTTACACATTTAACCTGTGATGTGACAATAAAGATTATTCTGTTGAAGAGAAACACAAGAAAGAAAGAAAGAAAGGGGGAAAACTTGAATCAGAAAGTAAAATATCTGGTCACTTCAGAAGAGAATATCCAAATAAAATGCTGGAGCACTCCACTGGTCTACTCTGCACATATGTATTATTATGTAGGGTGACAAGGGGGTGCAGTCTCTGAAGACCATATTCACACGGCGGCCATTTTGCTATTAAGTTAATGAAATGCCACCCTGTTTATTCAATGCAAAATGCAAAAATGTCTGCCATGTGAATATGGTCTATTATTTCCAATTCCATAGAATAGTAAAATAATACCAGTCAGAGTTCCATAGCTTTTGTCCCCCCCCCCCCCCCTCTCCGACAAAATCTTGCCCCCCCTACTGACAGAGGCTAAAATCGCTTGTCTGCGTGCGTGTGTGCGTGCGTGCGTGCATGTGTGTGTGTGTGTGTGTGTGTTCAGCGTCACTGGTAAAATGCTGTTGATGTTCATTAAACATCAATCCAAGCCTCATTACATCTCACTGCTGAAACCATCAAATGTCTTTAAAAACACACTGGTCATGTGATCAAAGTGTGTGTGTGTGTGTGTGTGTGTGTGTGTGTGTGTGTGTGTGTGTGTGTGTGTGTGTGTGTGTGTGTGTGTGTGTGTGTGTGTGTGTGTGTGTGTGTGTGTGTGTGTGTGCGCGTGTGTGTGTGTGTGTGTGTGTGTGTGCGTGTGTGTGTGTGTGTCATTTGTCATTTGTATTGTGCATCGTTCATATTTGGTTTATAAACGTAGATATACATGTATATATTATATAATAACATAGATATAATTTACTTACTTCCTGAGATGCTTTGACATGAAGTGCAGAGGACAGGATGAGGAGGGTGGCTGTAATCTTTATCATCACTGATCAAAACTGAACTGAATTTAATAGATGAGAATAAACAGATGAGAATAAACAGATGAGAATAAACAGAGGAGAATAAACAGAGGAGAATAAACAGATGTTTACTGAAAGAGAAGTTCTGGAGTCTGAAAGAGAATGAAGGAGGACTCGTTCTTTAGTTCAGAAGAATCAGCCAATCAGATTAAAGATATGATGTTACATCATCTGTTTCTGGAAAGAGGACAGTCTGGATTATTACACATATCATGAACAGTATAGCTGCTGCTGATGCACCTTATGTCTAACCTCATGTACATACCGTACCTTATGCACCTTATGTCTAACCTCATGTACATACTGTCTGTAAATATCTTTGTTTAATTGTCTCCGCCGAAGGTGGAGAATATGTTTTCGCTTTGTGTGAGCAAACATTGTTAGCCAAGCTAACATTGGGCAAGCTCCACGTGACACGTGTCAATTTGTTGACACCAATGCCTCTGATTGGCTAGAGGGACGCGTGACGAAATAAAATTCTATAAATAGGTGTGTCACTTCAAAAAGCCTCTACTTTTTGAAGTGAGGTAAAACAGGATCAATCAGACTTGATTGGAACAGTACCTTCAGTAAGTCCAAGTCACCCGTCTGTGCGTGTGTGTTTCCCTCTGAGAACACCTAACATTGGTCAAGCAAAGGCGCAGAAGGCCAAAGCTAAGAAAGCATACTCATCTACAATTGTAACGTAGAAGAGGACTAGAGTTGAAATGATCCCACAACAAAGCCGAACTCTTAATACGTGTCAATATGTTGACATCAATGTCTCTGATTGGCTAGAGGGACGCATGACGAAATACAATCCTATAATAGAAAGGTGTGTCACTTCAAAAAGCCGTTTACGTTTTTGAAGCGAGGTAAGACAGGATCAATCAGTCTTGATTGGAACAGTATCTTCTTTTTAACAATTTTAACATTGGAAGACAAGTATTAGAACTTTTTGTTTAACTAAAAGATATATATTTTACCCTACTGTATCTTAGTTATACATTGCTTAGTTATTAGTTATTAGTTATTGCTATTATAATATAATTGATATATATCAGATGCGTCATAGTATATACATTTTTGTAAGAAATACATAAATAAATAATTTTTTGGATCTCTTTTTTTCATCCTATCTCTTTTTAAACATTTTTTTAAACATTTTTTTAAACATTTTCTTAAACATTAGAAGACAAAATATGATTTTTAAATCATTTTTTTTTTAATAAATATTTCTTTAACATACACCTTTTTATTTAACTACAGTATATATCTTTTACTCTACTGTATCTCATTAGTTATTGCTATGATAATATAATTGCTATAGTCTGCTGGCGGAGACTTGTGCTCCGAGGAGCACATTTTCTAGTTCATCTTTTTTTCTCTCCTTGCCCCTCCCCCGTCTTCTTGTCTTTCTCTTTCTGAAAATAACTAAAACGATGGAGCTGCACTAAAAATAATTTCACCCACTTCTTTACACCTTTAACCTGTGATGTGACAATAAAGATGATTCTGATTCTGTTGAAGAGAAACACAAGAAAGAAAGAAAGAAAGAAAGAAAGAAAGAAAGAAAGAAAGAAAGAAAGAAAGAAAGAAAGGGGGACAACTTGAATCAGAAAGTAAAATATCTGGTCACTTCAGAAGAGAAAACCCAAATAAAATGCTGGATCACTCCACTGGTCTACTCTGCACATATGTATTATTATGCAGGGTGACAAGGGGGGGTGGTCTCTGCATGAAGAACCATATTCACACGGCGGCCATTTTGCAGTTAATGAAATGCCACCCTGTTTCTTCAATGCAAAATGCTAAAATGGCCACCATGTGAATATGGT
This sequence comes from Gymnoscopelus braueri, assembly GCF_963280865.1. Taxonomy (NCBI): domain Eukaryota; kingdom Metazoa; phylum Chordata; class Actinopteri; order Myctophiformes; family Myctophidae; genus Gymnoscopelus; species Gymnoscopelus braueri. The sequence goes on along the minus strand of NC_137608.1, from coordinate 46,240,903 downwards.
CTTTTATTTCCAATTCCAAAGTTTAAAATAATACCAGTCAGAGTTCCATAGCTTTTGTCTCGGCCCCCCTGTCTCCCCCCCCTCCCCTCCTCCTCCTATCTTGCCCCCCCCCCCCCACCTACTGACAGAGGCTAAAATCGTGTGTGTGTGTGTGTGTGTGTGTGTGTGTGTGTGTGCGTGCGTGCGTGCGTGCGTGCGTGCGTGCGTGCGTGCGTGCGCGCGCGTGCGTGCGCGCGCGTGCGTGCGCGCGCGTGCGTGTGGTTGGTTGAAGCTTCTCACTGGAAACTCCCCAAACTTGAATTTCACTTCCTGATTCACTCAACAGCCAATCAGGATTATTATTTCCGGACCCAGGGGGTCTGGCTTACATGAGGCTTTGTACCTGTTTTCTCCATACATGGGCATGGTCACTTTGTCCTTAGGCCCCAGCCATAAAAGTCTGTCCCCCTTTCGTCCATACATGGGCATGTTTTGTACCTGTTTTCTCCATACATGGGCAAAAAACAGGTTTTGGTCACTTTGTCCTTAGGCCCCATTCATAAAAGTCTGTCCCCCTTTCGTCCATACATGGGCATAGACACAGGCTGACACGTCATGTGAAGTCTGGGTCTGGCAGAACCAGGTCTCCTGGTCTTGTTTTATTAAACATCAGCAGTTACTAGAGAAAGAGACATGTTGATGTGAAGAACCTGACAGACTGACTGTACATTTATTTATTTATTGTTTTATTTGACTCGCTTTGACAATGTAAACATACAAGTAAGACGCGCGAACGCTGGAAGCGAACGCAGCTCGAAAATATTGTCTTGTAATCCTTGTTATTTCACCGTGATGGAGAGAGAACATTGACAGTGTGTGTGTGTGTGTGTGTGTGTGTGTGTGTGTGTGTGTGTGTGTGTGTGTGTGTGTGTGTGTGTGTGTGTGTGTGTCAGAGCATTGTCCAAATTCCTGCACTCTGGCGCACTCGGGTGGCTGCTTACAGGCAGTGCACGCATGTGAGTCATGTCACCCAGGGGCAGGCAGGCAATGAGAGCGTGAGTCACATGGGTGCATGCAGCCAATGAGAGGTGAACACAGACACACAGACAGACAGACAGACACACACACAACCCAAGCACGGTTTCATAGTAAGCTCCACTGCGCCTTCCGCTGCGTTCGCAATCATGACAATAGGGACACTTTGAATCTATTCTATTCCATTTCACAGTGAAATGAGCACCAACAAGGGTTGAATAAAGCTTAGTTTAGGACCAATCAAGGGCTTGTTAATCTAGGATTTATTTTAATTAGAGTTGTGTTGTTCATTTTAAGCATTGCTTAACAAATCTGCGATAACATCCTTAACCTGTGATTAAAACTGAAAGGGTGCACCCCCCCATTCCGAAACCCCCCCGGGGGGGGGGGGGGAGGGGGGGTTTGGAGGGTGCACCCCTCAAGGGGCGGTAGTGACGGGACGCATCCGGTGAAAGGCGGAATTACACTCACTGTAAACAGGAAGTAAACCAGGGGGGGGGAATGGCGTTCGGCCACAGACGGGATTAAAACACTTCTTTATTGAGAAATACGGACTAATACATTGCGCAAAGTCTCCGAAGCGTGACTTAACATTTGGAACAACCGGGTAAGCACCTTATATATTTGTTTTGTACATGTGCTAGAAGTTCTGCCCGCTACGCGGGCAGAATTCTAGTTTTATTTTTAAATAGGCTCTGTCATGATTAATTGACCACACATATGAAGTGAAACAACAGAATTCTATCCAAACGATATGTTATAAGTGAATTCCGTGCCTCAAAGCAGTAGTTTGAGAGCGTTTAATAAGCGAAAATAAGAAGTGAAGGCACTCGGACAACCAACAATGGCTGCCGTTCGTATTTTTTCAGGCTGCGAACTCGCCACCTGATTGGCCAACTTTTGCTGTCAATCACAGAACGATGAGCGACGTTGCCATGTCCAGGTTTTGTAAGCGTGAAGTGGGTGTGAATTGGTTAGAGAAAGTGCGGCGACGCATGCGCAGTGCGCAGCTTTGTGTTTTTTCATGAAGCTGGTTGCTTGTTGCTCGCGCACGATCTGGCAACAGCGTTTTTTTTTTACCTTTTCCCTTTCAGCGACACAATCGGATTGTAAGGTAGATGGAGAAGTACGGCTCTACTGGTGAAAGTGCAGGACGCACTGGCTGGGGGGTGCAGGCCAAGACTAGACACGAAAGTGAAAGACAGACTTCGATACAATACATCTATGATCATCATGCAGCGCCTGCTGGACACAGCAGCACACAGTCCTCTCACAGACTGCTGGCCTACAGCAACGCACTCATCTCTATTATAGCTACTGTCATGGTAGGACTGCATACAAGTCATTATTATGATCTATTATAGTTACAGTCATGGTAGGACTTCATTACAACACATTATTATGATCTATTATAGCTACTGTCATGGTAGGACTGCATTACAACACATTATTATGATCTATTATAGCTACTGTCATGGTAGGACTGCATTACAACACATTATTATGATCTATTATAGCTACTGTCATGGTAGGACTGCATTACAACTCATATTATATCTATTATAGGTACTGTCATGGTAGGACTGCATTACAACAACACATTAATATGATCTATTATAGCTACTGTCATGGTAGGACTGCATTACAACACATTATTATGATCTATTATAGCTACAGTCATGGTAGGACTGCATTACAACTCATATTATATCTATTATAGCTACTGTCATGGTAGGACTGCATTACAACTCATATTATATCTATTATAGCTACTGTCATGGTACTGTAGGACTGCATTACAACACATTATTATGATCTATTATAGCTACTGTTATGGTAGGACTGCATTACAACACATTAATATGATCTATTATAGCTACTGTTATGGTAGGACTGCATTAAAACACATTATATCTATTATAACTACTGTTATGGTAGGACTGCATTACAACACATTAATATGATCTATTATAGCTACTGTCATGGTAGGAAAGACATTACAAACGTTAACGTTACATTTATTATATGTCAGGACAATAAGGACATAAACACTGATTTATTAATACAAACATTAAAGACTAATGTGAAATAGTACCTATATATTATAATTTGACATTCTCACGAACAATAGATATGTTAGATGATTTAAAAAATATATATAATAAAAAAAGAGTGATGTGTCATATTTTGCATGTACACAAATTGCTATTTAAAGGTATACTATAATGATAATGATATGCATTTGGATGATGCATCCCATTTTGTGAACCCCTCTCCCCATGTAACAGTTGCACAACACACGTTTTCCAACTGTTACACTTACATAACTGCTATTTTCTTTTATTTATAGATATTACCTGTTGCACATACCAAGATTGAAGATAACGAGGTAATAATGAGTTAGTATAACACACTCTTGATGCACAACAAACAAATTGCTGTAAATAATAAGGTTCTATGACATACTAAATCCATGTGTGTTTGTCTGTTAGGAGCTAAGGGAAAGCATTCAACTGATGCTGTCAACAAAGATTGCTGTATACTTGATGACATTCATGATTGTCACTATGGCATGGGCTGCTCATGTTAGGTATATGCTATAACTTTATAGTTTTTCAGTTTTGTTTCACATGATCTTTTATGTAACAGTGTTTTTGTTTCTAACATGTTTGTCATTCATTCATTCATTCCTGTTTTATGTTTTCACAGATTGTTTCAAGTCATTGAACGAATTGACGATAGTCTTGCACTTCTGAACCTCGTAAGTTTCAAACAGCCGTGACTTTAAGGTGGTGTTAGTTATATGTTTTGGTTGAAACAAAATGTTTTTCATTATAAATTTGAAGCTATAATTATATTTTTTTATAGTAAGCATTGCTATATAGAGTGTTTGTTCAGTAACAGGGGGTCTCTCCAGCTCTTCAATAAACAGAAAGTTAATGTTCAGGTTGGTTGCCAATATCATCCAATCAGGAGAGCGTGCCCATTCATCAGCTTCACTTTAGTGTTCCAGTTCCAATTTTGTCTGCTAATGTCTTTGTGTAATCACATCCAATTTCACTTGTTCATCTTGTATCCAGTATAAGTTCTCTATCCTGATTGGATAAAAGTGTTATCCCGACATGAAAATGTATTTTTATTTTTTACTAAAGAGCTGGAGAGATGGCTAGACCCTGTTACTGAACAAACACTAGCAATGATTACTATCACAATATAGAGCTCTTTAACACTTATTTTAACAAAAAATATCACTTACTGGCTGCACCTCAAATTTGTATTATTTACAAATAGTTCATATCCTATATATTAAAATTGGCTTAAGGGAGGATCGGCTGGCTGGCTGGCTGGCTGGCCGGCCGGTCAGCGCACCACAGCCACGTCACTCTGACTCAGACATGACCATAAAGAAACCCGATATGCCCATATATAGACATATATGGAGATCCAGTTGTCCAGAGCCACAGATCCGACTGCTATGCACACAATATGGTCATGTGCACATAATATGGGACCGACCAACTTCAAACTCGGCTCGCACATCGGCAAGGACTCGAGGGAGTGTGGTGCCTACCGGATATGCGGTTGTCCAGAACCGCCGATCCGACCGATATGTCCATATATGGGCATGTCAATATACAGGGTATGGGCATATCTCCATATGGGTATAAAGGGGACACAGACAGGCCGTTACAATGGGTACTCTGACAAACTCCCGGCATATGACTCAGACATATGTTTCGGATCGGCGGTGCGACGTAGGTATGAGGGCCGAACCTCTAGTAACTAATATGGGCCAAATGTACGTTAGAGTTATGTCATGCCTTGAATGGTAGTAGAGGGTGGATAAAATAGTAATGTCTGTTTTTCTCTGGTGAAAAGGTTCCCTCTGTTCTAATTTTAAGTTCTGCTCTCGGTTCTGTTTCAGGCCTGCATGATGTTAATAATGTTTCTACCTTACACAGTGAGTATAAGTGGACTGGGAGTGCTGCTCACAGGCATTGTAATAATGTTAGGCAGTTGTGGGTCTGTGAAAGGGGTATGAGTCTCTGTTCTTTTACATCATTATACACTGCTGCAAGAGTGTGTTCTCACTCAGTCAACCTGTTTGGTTAAATAGCTTTAGTAGTTGTAGTTGCATGTGACTAAACATTGAATGTCCATGACCATGCCTCCTTCACACTTGCTTTTTACACAGTTTCCTCATCTGGCTCATATTGTTTAAACAGGGTTCAGAATGAAACATAAAGCCAGTTGATTCTCCTGTTCACAACAGAACAGAAAGCGTGGACTCTGGTGTTGTTTTTTCCACACTCGTAACACGGTTGTATTTTTCTTTCCTCTGCAGTTCAGCCTCATGGCAACCTTCCCTAACAACATCTTGGGGATTCTGTTGTTCTGTGCGTGTGTCATGGTGATAGGTTTAATTCAGGTAAGGAAGGAGTCTGCTGTGCAAAATGAACAGAGAGGAATCAAAACCATGAGGAAATGCCTGTAATTGTGATTTAGTTTTAATACTTGTATTGCAGTTGTTTTGCCTATTTCCCCTAGTTCCTATATTTCCTCTGATTAAATAGGGAAAGGGGAGTATTTTCTGGGCCCTGAGGGAGGATAAATTGCTTTTACAGTTTCACCCAGCAGATAGCTGCTCAGGTGACTTTCATGAGCGCATGGGGGTTTGACACTTTGACACATACGGTACATTGGGCGAGCCGAGGGTCAAACCGATCTTCCAATTCCCAGACAGCCTCTCTACACACTCAGCATTGATGACCCATTGATGATCTTTTTCCTACAGTTAGTATGTGTCATGTGTAGCAGAGAAGGCCTACTTAGATTTCTCTAATTAAATCTAATTTAAAATGTGTGTATTCACTAACATATTGTTGATGCCGGGCAGAAAGCTTGTATCTCCATATTTAAACTTTTTTAGGTTTGTTTTTGCTTTGTAAATTAATGCCCTACTTCGTTGTATAAGAGTGTCCCTCAAAATATTTTAGAACATTTGTGAAAGTGGTTAAGTCTGTATGTGGGTTTTATAATTATTTAACCAATGCAAAGTAAAGGATTCATTGAAACACGGGTTCTTTATTCCATTTCCTGAAAAGTAACATTTTGGACATACAAGATTTCCATTCCATTTGTTTGCCATGATTCTCCTTTATTTCTAATCAAAATAAAGGAACACTTGAGCTCACCCTGCCTCTGCTACTTGAGCTCAAGTACTAACAGATACACTCCAGAGCAATGCACGCACATCCAAAACAAACACGGGTGCAGGATGAAGAATACTAAGGATGAAGAAAATAAATAATTACCCACACACCACTCTAAATGCTCCCTCAGAGCAAATTGTATTGGAGGTACTAAGTTTCGCCCATCAGGTCTTCATCAGGTACACGATGAGGAGGGTGGAGATTTAGACACAATGAAATTTAAACCCTATGGTCGCAGAGGACCACTACTAGTTGAAAAGTAGTATTGCCTGAAGCATGAAGCGCAACATCCCCCCTGCCCAAGCAGGCATTCTGTGTGACAGGAATTGTGTTTTCCGTGCTGGAGACCTGCATGTTCGAATCACGGGAAGGACATAAATCTTACGTAGTGCAGCTTTATCCTCTCTCTCTCTCTCATGTGTCTCCAGGCTGTGATTGTGGTCTATGCGTTCAGCCGTCCGTTCCTTCTGAACGAGCAGATCCAGATCTCAGAGAACCAGACCTTCTACAAGCACCACATCCTCAAGGTCATCATGAGGGTTCCCATCATGTGCTTCTTCGCCAGTATCTTCGCGTTCATATTCTTCCAAGTGGTCGGTGGTGCTTTAAAATCTTCTCTCTTTCTGTCTATTCATTTGCAACAAGAAACGGGTCAAGCTGGGTTCTCTGGCGTGCTCGTCATAGATCGAGTTGAGAGAACAGTCTGACTGGCTTTTGTTTAAGAGAAGTCAAGTTGACCCATTATATATTTTATTAACCTTTTAAGACCAGGAACACATATGTGTCATTTTAAGATTTCTTTGGCTGTATAAAAAAACGTTTATGTTGCTATATCAGTGGTGCTCCAACTTTTCCATGTCAAGCACCCCCATACCATGTATTTGGCCGCGGACCCCCATCTCAAAATATGTTGTTCTAGGGACCCCCAGAAGAACAGATCGGAGTAAATGTTCGCTTTAAAGCGTATATATTCAAAGATATGCAAAACATTTAGATTTTTCAGAAAATAGCAGATCTACAAGCTCATATGAGCTTGTAGATCTGCCATTTTTGAATAGCATAAAGAAATCAATTGTGAAATCAATTTCAATTGTCAAGCATACAGTATCTTACCTAAATTGGACTGGCTTTTTACTACTACTAAGCAAGGTAGTTAGTAGTTCAGCCAGCTTGCATGGTGGAAGGCAAACAGTACGGTACCCGTAACTGCCACTGGCAGTGTAACACTGTCTTTGCATCCCTGCAACTTCTGTTGGAATGCATATTTCCGAAGGCTGGATATTATATTGTCAATAAGAGAAGGAATTCCCTTCTACCTGACAATGTGGACAGATTAGACTTCTTGGCACACAACCTGTTAAGAGTTAATTTGCAAATTTGTGGATTTATCGTTTTCCAAGCTACTAGGCTTACTTTTCATTTAAAATGTTGTTTTATATGGGCATATGAAACTCAAACACTTTTATCCACTGCTAGGCTCTGCAATGTTGCCCCCCACTGGATCTATAATGAATTGCAGCTTTTGGATTGTAGGGCCAGCCCTAAATATAACATAAGGGCAGAAGTATTAAATATCCTCTTAAAATCTTGTCATAAACATATTAATGTTCCTGCATCCAGTGAGCACCTGAACTGTTGTGTCTACTAGTAACTCGCACAGCTTTTTCTTAGACTATGAATTGTTGTACTATATATGTGTTACGACCCGGCCTAGGGGAGCCTATGGTCGCAACACAAAAGTGGACTCCCTCCTTCCCAGTCCCCAAACAGCCAGACAACACAGGTTCAAAATACCAAACACTGAGGATTTATTGACTAATTTAAGATAAAAGTCATGACAATATATACATATTACCTCAGGGTGGGATCTACAAAACAACTACTAATACATAAGAGATTCCTCACCCCTACACACAAATCTTTTAACACATAAACATTAACAGATTACAGCACACTGGTGTTTGGAGGCTGGCTAGGAGAAAGACCTCTGAACTTCTGGAAGCAGGAAGCTTTATAGTGACGCCCAAGAAGATAGGAGCCAATCACCTGCGAGAATCTACATACTAGTTAGCCAATCACACTCAGCCACCATTCACACCAGCTGGTACCCAAATCACTCACTCACTCACTCCTCACACACACACACACACACACTATGACCCTAGGGTCATAACACCTCTAGCCTGGTATCCAGCCTGCTTCGCTACGTTCGGCGGACTTTTTTTTCTCTCTTCGCTTCTCAGTCTGGAAAGCCTCCCATTGGGAGGTTTTGCAGAACTACACTGGAACTACTGTTACATTGGGCAACGTCGTTGCTGATTGGATGTTGTTCAAACAAATGACGAATCACAACGATCACACTGTTTATTTGGTCCCGCCCCGCACCACAGACCAATCAGAAGCCCCAGGTTCGATTCGAATCTTTTGGCATGTCCCGCCTCCCTTGGAGATAGGAGGCTTTCCAGACTGAGAAGCGAAGAGAGAAAATAAAGTCCGCCGAACGTAGCGAAGCAGGCTGGATCCCAGGCTATAACACCTCCCCCCTAAGATCAAACATTTCACTTAAAACTAAGTAAATGTTTGATTCCCAACTTAATTCCTAGCTCAAATAAAATAAATAAACAAAATACATGTTCAATTCACTCCTTCCTATCTCCCCACCAAGACCTTCTCTCCTAATGTCTCACCGAGACCCCTTTCCCATAGCTCCAGAGACTCCCTCTTCCCTACTGCTGTCTCTACTGAGACCTCCGTTTCCTGTCTCCACTGAGACTCCCTCTGCCCTACTATTATCTCTACTGAGACCTCCGTTTCGTATCTCCAGAGACTCCTTCCCTCCTAATGTCTCTACGAGACCTCACTCAAATTGCACTCATTCCTAATGTCTCCACAGAGACTTCTTCCTATAGCTGAATTAACATTAAACACACCACAGAATTACTGAATCTTCTCAAAAAAACTAAAATCACAACTTCACAGAATAACCATAACCAACACATGAAATCACTGAATGTCTACAAAAGAAATAGTAACACACAACTACTATGAACGTTCTTAATTTACACAAAAAAAAAATCTAAGCCTATTACATAATTTCACAATCTCCATATTTCTGGTTGGCACACTCATACACATAACAGTAGTCTTAACTATAAAATTTGCTTGCTCACACTGAAGCCCTCCTGGGGATCATGCTGGGTTTTTGTGTTACCTGCTATGACTGCAGAGCAACACTGGGGGGACAATACAGCCCTCAAGCTGTCATTCTAAAGTGCAAGGCCCCCCATCGCCCACCTCCATTTCCCTGACCATGACGGTCAGCACACATCCCTTGGTGTATTGAGGACATTTTGGGAGTGGATGCACCAGGCACTATAAGCAGGGCAGGCAATGCGCTCCACCTCAGCTTTTGCACCCCCCCACCTCCTCGGTTGTGAGGAAATACCACAAACCCCTCTCCCCCAGCTTCTTGATCATGAGCACCCTTACTTTTAACACTCAATGCCACTTGCATATTAAAAGAAAAATCCAAATCAACAATCTATTTCACTATAGAAAACACTAATGCCAACCAGAAATACAAAATTGTGAACTTACCAAACACAGGGGAGGATAGCTTAGACGAGCCCCCAATCTGTTACGACCCGGCCTAGGGGAGCCTATGGTCGCAACACAAAAGTGGACTCCCTCCTTCCCAGTCCCCAAACAGCCAGACAACACAGGTTCAAAATACCAAACACTGAGGATTTATTGACTAATTTAAGATAAAGGTCATGACAATATATACATATTACCTCAGGGTGGGATCTACAAAACAACTACATAAGAGATTCCTCACCCCTACACACAAATATTTTAACACATTAACAGATTACAGCACACTGGTGTTGGAGGCTGGCTAGGAGAAAGACCTCTGAACTTCTGGAAGCAGGAAGCTTTATAGTGACGCCCAAGAAGATAGGAGCCAATCACCTGCGAGAATCTACATACTAGTTAGCCAATCACACTCAGCCACCATTCACACCAGCTGGTACCCAAATCACTCACTCCTCACCACACACACACACACACACACACACACACACACACACACACACACACACACACACACACACACACACACATGAGGGGGAAAACACAGAAAAATACATAAAATGACCCTATAGGGTCATAACAACATGCAATTTAATGTCTGATTTGTACTTTTTAACTGTTGTTATTGTAAAGCACTTTGTAACTTGTTTTTGAAAGGCGCTATATAAATAAAGTTATTATTATTAACTTTGTTTTCATTTTGTCTCACAGGCCTACGTGCTCTTAGCCATTGTGATCTTCTTGCCATACATCACCCAGTCGTTAAAGTGGTGTCGCAGCAAAGCCATTCATCTTAAGCAGTGTTGGGCAGTAGAGCAAGTTGGTGTCTGATCAATAAGGATCTTTAGCTGGATAAGTGACCTCCGTGAAGGTGGGTAGGTGGTCACCTAAAGCTGGAGCATGTAACTCCACTCTGGTTAAGAGCTCCTGTGCATGTTCTTCTAGCTCAGCTATTTTTTTTTAAAGATTTTGAAAGTTAAAGTTAAAGGGATACTTCACTTTCGGCGGGGGGAAACATTTAAAAAATATATTAAAAATAAATGAAAAAAGTAATGGAAAATTCATGGCCCCCTCACGCATTAGAGTGTCCTACTAATGTGTGAGGGGGCCTTTATTTTGCCATAACTTCTTTCATTTTTTTTAAATATTTTTTTTAAATGTTTATTTTATGTGAAAGTGAAGTATCCCTTTAAGTGGTCTATCTGTGGATTTATACATATTTAACCAATGAAAAGTATTAAAGAGCTTATAACTAAATAATAACTACATTGGGTCCATTAGAACAGGCTCCAGTTTGTTTTTCTGCTTAGATCATTTTTTTGTTACAGAATATGAATGTATGTTTGTTTCAGGTCAAAGGGAGGAGACTCCAGAGTCCATGCAGATGTTTTTGTACCACCCCAATGAACCCCTCAGCAAAGAGCACGTGGAGGCTTTCAGTGACGGAGTTTACGCCATCGTAGCCACACTCCTCATCCTGGACATTTGGTTTGTTGAATCCCTTTATTTTGTTGTCATAATACAGTAGGATTAATGGAAGGTAAATACCTTTTTTTTAAATAAATTATTTTCACTGAAACATTTCAGTACAGCAGGCCACATGTGCCAAGGGATCATCAAGTCCGTCGACTTGAGCGGTTCTTTTGTGTTTTATATCGATGTGTCAAAGAAAATCTGAACTAATCACCGTTTCCATGTCCTGTGGGGCCTTCAGCGAGGACAACATTCCCGATGCAGACACGGTACAGAAGCAGTACGGCGGCAGTCTGGTCGCAGCTCTGCAGGCCTACGGCCCGGAATTCCTGGCTTACTTCGGCTCCTTCGCCACCGTCGGTCTCCTCTGGTTCGTCCACCACTCCCTCTTCCTCCACGTCACCAGAGCCACACGTTTCATGGGCCTTCTCAACACCTTCTCCCTCGCCTTCGTCGGAGGTTTGCCTCTAGCCTACCAGCTAACCCACGAGTTCCCGCGCAACTCCCGCAACGAGCTGGAGGCCATTCAGATCAGCTGTGTCATCATTTTCTTCGCGGGCATATTCCAGCTCGCCATTTGGATCGTCGCACTGTTTGATGAACGGAACACTCTGCACCCAAAAGTGAGATACGGTGGATCAGAGCATGCCTTTATGCTAGCGAAGCTAGCGTTGTATCCGAGTATAGCGTTCGGGACGTTTTTTCTAACGTGTATTTTGAGTAGATTTAGCACATCTATCTTTCACCTGATGGAGATCACGGTGCCATTTGCCTTTCTGGTGTTAAGGTTGTTGGTACGTGTTGCCTTGGCCCTTTTGCGGTTAATGTTCTGTCCTGATAGACCAGATGTTCAGTCGGTTTTAGAGGAGGAGGAGGAGGAGGAAGACCCTAGATTGCCCTTTAATGCACTAGTCACTTAGCTTTGAAGGAAGTGGCCATTGGAAAGTGAAATGTTTGTTACTGGAAATGGGCATTGCAAATATGCATGGCCTTAAGGGGGAATGTGGGGTTAGATTGATCCTATTTATTTAGATTCAGGTGAGCGGTACCTTAAATCTGATGTGAGGACTCATTACAAAATAATCGAACACGATAAGTTTCAATTTAAAATCTTAAGTACTGTGCCGTTTAAGGAAAAGCACACAAAAAAAGAAATGGCAAGGGAGGCAAAACTGAAACATTGTGACATGCTTTAAGAACTTGTAGAGAATGAGCCGAAGGAGTCCCGTCTTGTACCGTTGGGGCAAACAAACGAGGGAAGTGACAGCAGGTGAGTAGATACTGCAGGACTGATGAGGGAGTGGAGACAGGTGTGTACAGTAGGTAACACTGAGGTGAGGCGAAAGGAGAGAGACAGACTCCTCCTGAACAGTATTATTGGATCAAGCTTATAAAAACTGACATACAACGTGTTGATATCTTTAGTTTTGAGGGCGTGGATCAGTACATAAATTGGGCCAATCATCACAAAACTGTAAGTACCTGAAACATACCCTGTGTAAAATTACTTTGAAATCACACAATAGCAATTTCGGTTCCAAATACATGGACCATGGGCTCTGTGAACATTTGGCTTGAAATCAATGTCAGTTTGTCCAAACATCACCCAACCAGGTATTTTTAATGAAGCTGTTGGAATATTTGGCCTTAAATTAATGTCTGTACAATTGTAATAGTTGGAAGCTGTCTTTAATACAGGTGTTGGAAACTTCATCTTTATCTAATTCATCACCTTCCTCTTTACCATCTTCTATTCTGTGCTTGGACCCCATTAGTTTGCTGCTTGTGGATGGCCATAATATTTTAAAGTGCCAATTGGATGTAGAAGGGTAAAGTTCAACAGTAGAGAAATGATAATGCAGTTGGAGATGGATTCTTCCATTTTTGGCTTTGACATAGCAGGGAGTGATCGACCCCTGGCCACAGTCTGATGTAGAGTCAAACCCCCCCCCACTGGACATTGAGGGATTAATACAGTGGGGAAAGTGCAATGACTTTGGAGGAGCAGGAGGTGGAATTGAGTGTACTGTAGATCATGGGTTCCCAAACTTTTCAGCCCGCGACCCCAAAATAATGCGGCCATTGACTCGCACGTTCGGTGCGCATTTGCGATGTATTAAAATGGTAAAATGTACCATGTGTAATAATTTTTAGATTGTATTTCATCCATTCTGTTGAATTTCAATTTCATTAATTTTTAATGACCCAAAATAAATTCGCGAACCCACCGTCAGTGTCCCGCAACCCCAATTGGGGTCGCGGGAGAATCTCTTAAAATGTGTGTGATTTGGAGGAATAACTTTGATATTGAACACAAACTGAAGATGCATAGACACTCCGTCCAGTTACTGTTATGTTTGATTATGACATGATGATAGAAGAGTGAACTTTGTTTAGTTACAGGTTCAAATGTCAGATGTGCAGGCCATATCTAATCAATGTGTTGTGTTCGTTGCGCCTTTTCTTTTAAAAAGCAATTTAAATATTGGAGTCAGTGTGTGATTCAAAAATGTTTGTGTGTAATGCCACCCCTTTTAAACCTTTATTTATTTTTGTAGGTAGGTTGTTTGTATGTAGTTCTGCTAAATGACTGTAATGTTCCTTTAATATTTGTATATCTACTCAGTTTTGAAAGAGACTTGGGATATTAAACTTGGAAATTGTTTCATTTTGAACTGAAATCTATGTGATTTCCTTTGAATGATAACTATTTTTGTATGTAGAAAGTAGGCCTACTATGGCATATGTAACGTACGTACATGGTCCAGTAGATGGCGCTGTGAGGGTCCGGTCAAAAGCCAGATCCCAATGCTCAACTTGCTGCCTCCTCCATCCTCCAGCATGGCTGTGATAGTGTTAGATTGGTGACCTGCTGAAATATGTGACCATCTTGTTGACTTCGTTTATCAACAGAGTATACTAGGTTTAACTGTTAATAAACAGTGATAGTAATCATTACTATAGAGTGTTTGTTCAGTAACAGTGTTAAATAGCTCTATATTGTGATAGTAATCATAGCTATAGAGTGTTTGTTCAGTAACAGTGTTAAATAGCTCTATATTGTGATAGTAATCATTACTATAGTGTTTGTTCAGTAACAGTGTTAAATAGCTCTATATTGTGATAGTAATCATAGCTATAGAGTGTTTGTTCAGTAACAGTGTTAAATAGCTCTATATTGTGATAGTAATCATAGCTATAGAGTGTTTTTTCAGCTCTATATTGTGATAGTAATCATTACTATAGAGTGTTTGTTCAGTAACAGTGTTAAATAGCTCTATATTGTGATAGTAATCATAGCTACAGAGTGTTTGTTCAGTAACAGGAGTCTCCAATTGTGTCTCCAGCTCTTAACTAAACAAATGCACTTACACATTAAACAGCTGATGCGTGGGCACTCTCTCTTGATTGGCTGAAATTGGCAGACAACATGCAGTGAAATATAAGAGAACATGAGGCACAATTATGTTTTCTCATTCCTTTATTGATATTGTGACATTCCATTCAAACCAAGCAAATTAAAGCCAAAATCTAACATCTGAACTTCAGACCATTCATGATCAGGGGCCCAGATCCCAGGGGAGAAGGAGGGGACATGTCTGACATGTTCCTCCAATAAAATATTTAGAAATAAATGATACAATTTGAAATATATAAAGTGATTCCACTTTTGAAATCATTCTCCCATTCAGTAAACACAATACCTTTTGAAGGATTAGCTTTTGCCACCCGTGTGTTCTGATCATCAACAACTGCCAAATAAATGAATCCACAAGCTTAATCATCATCATCATCATCATCATCATCACTTGTCCACAGAGCTGTTAACTAGTTTAATGAGTGAAGTTCAGTCAATATGAACGGATAGAAACAACAGTGGAGCTGAAAAACGGCAAGATAAATAATACTGATCAAGGAATATCTAAACTGTCAGAATTAGACACATATTTTGTTCTTTGTTTTAGTAAGCATCCGAATGGGGTACCCACTGTCACACCGTGAGCGCTCATTCTCCTAATTAACATACTTAAAATTAATAAGGACGATGGGACAGGATAAACTGAATGTATGGATCATGTTATAAATTGAAGTTTATACATATAGGACATTTTTAGGACACTTCACCATGTGTCCTTCAATTAGTGCTGAGTAATGAATTATTATTTATGAACTGACAGGAAGCCATGCCCAGTTTTTAAGCATTTTAGATATCAATAATTTACAGTAGATATTGATAATAAACGGAAGGTATTGATTACTGGATGTATTGATCATTAGTCAAATCAGGATCCAAAAATAAGAACTGAACTCTGTGTTGGTGATATTATTGATGAGAATGATCCTTGTTTGTGCCCCCCCCCCTGAGATCTGCTCCCCTGCTCATTATACATATGAATGATTACATATCATTACTTAATATAAATGATTGCAATCAGTGTTTCCCATTAATGTCATAGACCAGGGGTCCTCAACTACAAATGTTGAAGGTCCACAAATAATTATTTGAATAAGCCAAAGGTCCGGTCATTAAAGTCGGTCAATCAAGCCAAGCTTATCAAATCGGATCCCCTCCCAACCAGGGGCGGATTAACCCTTCGTGGTGCCCGGTGCGGTGCCCCCCGGGAGCATTTTGTCAAGGGGGGGGGGGAGGGGGGGAGGGGTGCGCGGAGAAAATGACGCTTCACCGGCGCGTAATCATATTTGAACTGGGGACCACCCCCAAAATTAGTCATATTTTAACTGGGGACCCCCCACCCAAAACAATCATATTTGAACTGGGGACCCCCACCCAAAATAATCATATTTGAACTGGGGACCCAACCCAAAATTAATCATATTTGAACTGGTGACCCCCACAAAATAATCATATTTAAACTGGGGACCCCCCCAAAATAATCATATTTGAACTGGTGACCCCCCCAAAAGAATCATATTTTAACTGGGGACCCCCCACCCAAAATAATCATATTTGAACTGGGAAACCCCACCCAAAATAATCATATTTGAACTGGTGACCCCCCCAAAATAATCATATTTTAACTGGGGACCCCACCCAAAATAATCATATTTGAACTGGGAAACCCCACCCAAAATAATCATATTTGAACTGGTGACCCCCCCAAAATAATAATATTTTAACTGGGGACCCCACCCAAAATAATCATATTTGAACCGGGGACCCCCCACCCAAAACAATCATATTTGAGTTGTAGGCATTACATTTAGTTTGACTCGGTTCCACAGATAAATATTGTGAGCAGATCTACAAGCTCAGAACGTCTCACCAGCCAGTATTTCAGTAGGTCTGGTTGCTGTGGAATCTGAGAGTGGGATTTTAGCTGTCATTTCCTCTTTTTCTTTGGCTTCAAACATGGTGTCCATCAAGCATTATTAATTATTTCTGCATCAGAGAAAGGCTTCTTGTGCTTACCCAAAACGCACTCTGAGTGAGCACTCCGTTGCTACTGTATGTTGTCTTTGTAATGTAGTCTTTTTCTGTTGGTAACAGGCAGCTAGCAAAGTGCTGGTACGAGCATACAAACTCACTGCTGTGCTGCTGAACTCTCGTGACCCCAGCTAACAGCCAATCAGCACTGATTGCTTGCGCAGTCACCCACACCCACACACAGGCACACACACACACAGAGTCAGTCCACATGCATAGCGTGAATACAAAGAAAATTCTGACTCGTGGTCGCGGTAACTCGCAGATTAATGGCCTGACCTACAAATAATATTTTTTTTAAAAAGTCCACCACCGCAGTCCACCCTAGAAGGTCTAGGTCCACCCATCACCTCAGACCACCCTATAGGTGTCTAGGTCCACCCATCACCTCAGACCACCCTATAGGTGTATAGGTCCACCCATCACCTCAGACCACCCTAGAGGGTTTAGGTCCACACATCACCTCAGACCACCCTAGAGGTGTCTAGGTCCACCCATCACCTCAGACCACCCTAGAGGGTTTAGGTCCACACATCACCTCAGACCACCCTAGAGGTGTCTAGGTCCACCCATCACCTCAGACCACCCTAGAGGGTTTAGGTCCACCCATCACCTCAGACCACCCTAGAGCTGACCCTCAGGGAAACAGTGATGTCATAATGATCGTAACACATTAATTATCACACATTATAAATGATTACATAATAAATGACTTATGGTCAATTATAAAATAATAAAACCCTTTCCACAAACTTGGTTGACTGACTTCCATTCAGATGGATATTAATATTAATGTTCTGAAGAACTGTGATTGTGTGTGATCATTTATTTAATGTTTCAATATAGTGTAGAACTGAAATATTATGTTTGTGTTTTCTGACGACATAAACTATACAAAGTAGTTTGATGAACCGCCCACACTAATTGGGACTCCCTCTTCCTCTGGTGTGTTGCCCAGGTGGCGCCTAAACCCTGACCTTTAACCTCACAAACACTATGTCTATAAACCTAACCTTAACCCTAAACCCTGACCTTTAACCTCACAAACACTATGTCTATAAACCTAACCTTAACCCTAACCTTAATCTCACCTCAAAACCACTTCAACCTTTGCGAAACACCGGGAAAGGACAGTAATTATCGTTAGCCTTGGCTAGCCATTTAGCATTTTGAATTGTTTAAAGGACACATTAGTGAAAAAAGTTGATGATCATTGTGCTGCTGTTATGACTATTTAAAAGCTGAATGGACACACATGTATTTCGTCCTCCCTCCACCGTGGAGCAGCGATGACTCTCTGCTTCTCTGAAAACACACCCAGGTGTTCTGTGAAAAGACAAAAAAACAATAAGAATCAGAATTTATCAACTGTGTGAACATATTAACACTTTAAAATAATAACCCTTATAACAGTAAATTAATCATTCCCAAATTATTATTAATATGTCATTCATAACTTGTTAAATGTTTGTTAATGATTTAACGATTTAAAACTATGCTATAAATGGATAATAGATCATGAACAAGTTATTAGTAAACTACTTAAAAAAGCTAACCTCCCAGCACCCTCCCTGCAACTACAGTAACCATCAAAGTAGAAACAACATTTGACCAAAACTTTGTCAATAGTGTATCTTAGTAGGAAGCCCAGCTCAGTTGGTAGAACACTCACTTTTGGACCACAATGTTCTGTCTTTGATCCTGCTAGTGATGGAATGATCTGCTAGTGATGGTTTACCAGGCTAGCTGTTTCACTTATTACACAAGCATGTTGTTTTGTGTATGTTTTCTAGTTTTATACACTTTTATACATTGATAAAACAAACAAAAAAGTTTAGTAAAAAGAAAGAGGAAGTGAACCTGGGTGTGTGGGAGGAGTCTAGAGATTCTCATTGGTTGTCGGCACCAGAATACGACCTGATAGAAGAAGAAGAGAGACAGTTAAACCAGACACATCATATGTACTGTATTGTGTGTATTTCTCCATAAAATGCATACATGTGAACACAATAACACAACAACACAGCAACATTAGGGTTGTAATTAAACATGTTAATTAAACATGCTAATCACCTCGTTTCTTCCACTGGTAGTAGATGAATCCAGACAGGAACAAGACCAGACCCAGAACCAGACCTGATGCTCCCATGGCCACCTTGTTCTTCACTGACTCTGGCATGGAGTCATCTGACAATACAAATATCATATCATATCATATCATATCATATCAGTAGATTAAAACACCTTGTTCTTCACAGACTCTGACATGGAGTCATCTGACAATACAAATATCATCATCATATCAGTAGATTAAAACACCTTGTTCTTCACAGACTCTGACATGGAGTCATCTGACAATAAGCTACAACAACCAAACACAATAAACAATAAACAGACGACACAGTCATTGTGAGTCTGTTCAGTAATAATGAGTCCAACCCTATTGGTCCAGTCCTTGAGGAGTTTGTCACCTGATGTGACATGTCCTTCTTAGAGCTAAATACATCCAAAACAAAGGATATGATGATAGATTTTAGAAGACATGAATCAACCTTTTACTATGATGATTATAAACCAGGCTGTGGAATGTGCAGAAAGTATCTTGGGACAGAGTCATAGACTCAGAACTGTGAGGCAGTTTGTAAAAAAGAACATCAGCGCTTGTTCTGTCTAAGAAAATTGTCTTGTTTTCACATTGAAAAAAACATGATGACTCTTTGATCTGCTTTATCAAATCAATCTGGTCTTTTATCTGTTTTTATCAAATCAATAATCTCATAGGCTACGAGCTTGTAGATCTGCTATTAATTTAATCTTGAACTTTTGTGCAAATCTTTGAATATAATTTATAAAAACATTTTAAACAATTTTTAACTCAAATATTTGCTTCTGGGGGGTCCCTGGAACACCATATTTTGATGGGGATCAGCGGCCAAAAACATAACATTTTGGGGGTCCTTGACAAGAAAAAGTTTGAGCACCACCGATATAGCAATAATAGTTTCTTTCCGAAAAATTAAGACTGTTGAGAGACGTTTGACAATTACAAATGTTCGCTTTAAAAAATATATGTATTCAAAGATTTGCACTTAATGTTCACGATAAAAAAAGAACATAGCATATACAAGCTCATAAAAGCGCGGCACAAGCTCATAGCGAGGCACTCGGTGCCGCGCTATGAGCTTGTAGATCTGCTATTTTTGAAAAGTCTAGTTTTTTTCAGATAAATTATGACATACAGTATGTTGAGAGTATTTGACAGTTAAAAATGTTCACTTTAAAAATATATACAAATATTCGTGAACATTTGTGCAAAAAAATTGCACAAATGTTCACAATTTAAAAAAAATAGCAGATATACAAGCTCAGACTAGGAGCTTGATATTCATGCATTTTATATATTTCTCAAATGTAAAATGCCTGCTTTCTAGCATTGGACAAACAATATGTGGACTCTTATCTCAGTCAGTATAAGAGCGCTCTTGACCACTCTTAAAATATGCTCTTACCTAAGAGAAGAGCAAAGTAAGAAAATATTACTGAATCCCCCACAATAACAAAATAAGAAGAAAATCAAGGATAAGAACAAGAAGAAATGTGTTCTTAAATTGTTTCCTGCATGAGGCCTATTGCTCTCTTTTTAGAAGCCTAGTCTAATCCACCACCCAGTGACGTAGTCTGTGGAGTTTCAACTGTATCTGGTTGTGGAATGAATGAATGAACTATATTTCTTTCAACTGACCATCAGCAATGACTTCATATCTACAAAAAAAGTGGTAAAGTTCTTTAACAATGCCATGCTCATGCACATCCCAAGGCTTATATCTGCTATTTAGACAGTAGATTACACTAGTTTATAGTAACTGACCCCAGTCCATCTTGATAGGCGCGGTCAGGCTGGGATGTTCCACCATGCATGTGATCTTCTCTCCTGATCTGTAAAACAAATGGCCCATTAATTGGTAGGCTAATAGTGTCACAAACACACACACGCACACGCACACGCACACACACACACACACACACACACACACACAGTAGTAGTAGCCGATCTACACGCTGAAATGTGCCGCGATTCGACACATTGATCCGTTGATCTTTGTTAATATTTTGTTTGACTATTTTTGTGTAGGAGCGTGAATGCCCCGCTGGGCTCTCCTCCGCTTTACTTAGTAACGGGATACGTTATAGCGTATTCCTGTGTGTGTATTCATGTATAGCAGACTTGCGCACCGGTCTCTGTGTGCGTTCGTCATGCGTGCACGACGACGAGCTTGCTGCGTGGTTGTGTCTGGAGTGGACTGGTGATAAACTCGTGAGGGATGTGTGTGTGTGTGTGTGTGTGTGTGTGTGTGTGTGTGTGTGTGTGTGTGTGTGTGTGTGTGTGTGTGTGTGTGTGTGTGTGTGTGTGTGTGTGTGTGTGTGTGTGTGTGTGTGTGTGTGTGTGTGTGTGTGTGTGTGTGTGTGTGTGTGTGTGTGTGTGTGTGTGTGTGTGTGTGACACTTAATATTAGCCTACCAATTAATGGGCCATTTGTTTTATTTTTAAGAATATATGTATAGGTGTCTATTAGGTGTGTATTTCTATGTATAGGTGTCTGTTAGGTGTGTACCTGGGTGTGTACTCCAGGTAGGAGTGGTACTGGTAGTACCAGTCTCCATCAGACAGCTCATCGGTAGAGGAGAGACCGGAGGTCAAAGGTTCTTGACCTCTCCACCAGGTCACCAGGATCACTTTAGGATAGAAGTCGTAGCTGCTGCACCTCAGCATGTGAGTGTGTTCACCACGACGAGGGGGAGTCTCTGACTTCAGTCTCACTTTGGGCTCCACTCCTAAAAAAATATGATTATTATTATTATTATTATTATTATTATTATTATTATTATTATTATTATTATTATTATTATTATTATTAAATACCAGTCATAGGAACATGTCATTATCATTAATAATTGTATATCATCCAAATAAGATCCAAATGATCCAGAAAGCCGCAACACACTTGGTCTTCAAACAGCCAAAATGTTAACGTTTCCCGGCTCTCCCCTGTTCTCCTCTCCCTCCATTGGCTCCCACGTGCTGCCCTCACAGAGTACAAAACACTGATGTTGGTCTACAAAGCAACCAAAGGTATGACACCCCCATATCTTCAAGCCTGATCCAACCCTACAACCCCTTCCCGCTCACTCTGAATCTTCTCTAAAAGACCCTGGTCAACGCCCCACACATCCTAGACTCTTCTTCCTTCTTTAAAACACCCTGGACAACACTCCACACATCCTGGACTCTACTCCCTTCTCTAAAACACCCTGGTCAACGCTCCACACATCCTAGACTCTTCTCCCTTCTCTAAAACACCCTGTACAACACTCCACGCGTCCTAGACTCTACTCTCTTCTCTAAAACACCCTGTACAACACTCCACACGTCCTAGACTCTACTCCCTTTACTTCTCTAAAACACCCTGGACAACGCTCCACAAGTCTTAAACTCTTCTCCCTTCTGGCTCCCAAACGGTGGAACAAACTCCCCATTGCAGTTAGAGCTGCAGACTCACTCCCAATCTACCACCATAATCTGAAGACTGTAGCACTAGACCTAGCCTTGATGACCTTGCAGGCTTATGCAAAATCTATGGGGAACATGTGTTGCTACTGGAGTGACTGAATCACAACAATTTATACCCTGGTGTGTTGTCATTTATTTTTTAACTTTTCAAAGATTAATTGAATGGTAAAATGTTTTATATGTGGAACTGGACACATTAGGCAATAACATGGCCTTATCAATAATCAATTTCAGGGTCTATGTTGGTGATTTATATAGGCACGGTACTGTAGCATATCAAAGTAAGTGTCAGTGTTTGGCCACCAGATGGCACCAAAGAATAACATTTCATAGAGTAGCCCTACTGTACAGTTTTCTACAAAGTAGAATTCATTTATATAATTTAATTTAAACATATTGAATAATTCACAGTTACACAGTGCTTTATATAAACAACAATAAACCATTAAATATCATTTAATGAAAATAGTTCAAATGAACTAGAGTAGAAACAAACAAAACAATATATAAATAAACATAATCCTGTAAAATATTACTAAAGTGATTAAAAACATACAAAACAAACTAGTAAAGACAATAATTAAAATATAAAATCAGGTGGTGAAATGAAGTGTATAGAGGTGTGTTTTAGCCTGCATGGTTCTTTTTAAAGTTCATTTAAAAACATTAATCCTGGCGTCTCTGTTTTAGGCAGGTCATTATATGAGGGTGAAAACACTCAGAAATAGATCTATATGTTTCATTTATACTCGGTGTACGATGGTGACACCACATGTTGTGAGCTTGTAGATCTGCTATTTCCACTGCGTGACAGCGTGTTAGGATAGACCGACGGTCTCTCCGGTAGGAGACTCAAAGAGTCTCCTTTGAGTCTCCTACCGGATACATCAGCATCTTTCCACCGGTAATCAAATTATTGTCTCAGGAATGAGCAGTGGTGAGCTGTGGATTTTTTAACTAAGGGGGCTATATTTTCATTTTTTTTTAAGACTTACATTGCTTTTAAAACAGTGTTTTTTAAAACAAGTAAAAAATACCCTTTTGCTACTCACCAAAACAAAGACGGTTTCATGGAGTTGAAAGCCTACTTTACTAAATGGGAACACTGTGAGTCCCCACCTCACGTCTAAAATACTTCGTTACTCCACAGTGCCCTCTACAGATCTGGTCAATGGAATTTTCCTATTGACCAGATTCTTCCTTCCGGTGAAATATTTTCTTTTCTGGCCAAAGAGTGTATTTTAGACGTGAGGTGGGGGCTCACAGTGTTCCCACTTAGTAGAATAGGCTTTCAACTCCATTAAACCGTCTTTGTTTTGGTGAGTACCAAAAGTGTATTTTTTATTTTTACTACAGACGAGAGGCTGCGCTACCGCGGTGCGAGGGGAAAGAATCGAAAGTACCATAACGTTAAGGAGAACTCCTTCTAACGCTATGGACCAGAGCTAGACAGGGATAAGTTTGTGAGTGTCTGGCAGGCTACTAGCTCTTGTCCTCTGCTAAGCGATTAACCCTTTCACACTCCATGTCTTTAATGTTATGCAAAGCAGCCAGGTTGAGGCCATTGTTAAAGGTGTTAAAGACGGCTCGCCCCCATAGAGGTATAATATAGCTCGCCCCTGACGGTGCGTTGTTGTGTTAATGATTGAAGGCTCGCGGGCGGCTGACGGCGAGTGCTCGCGCGTGCATGTGGAGCTCGTGCATGTGGAGCACGCGCGAGCCCCCAGCCTGGGAACTAAGGGGTCGACGACCCCCCGTAGCACCCCCTTCAGCTCAACCCTGGGAATGAGACAAAAACTAAAAAAATCTCCATGAATTCAAGGCTTCATGGGGTGTAATTGATAGAAAATAAGTCATTTTTGGGGTGAACTACTCCTTTAAGTGTTTAAGAGGATCTGAAATGTTTGTCAGCAGATTAAGTACAGATTTAGTATCAGATCAATATTAACACCATTAATCATCTCTGAATAGAATCATGTGATTTCATGTTATAGTTTATGAGGTGATGAGTGTTGAGTGCTGCTCTGAGATCAGCTCACCTCTCTTGTTCAGAACAGAGGAGTAGTCGATCTCAGCGTTGTGTTTGCAGCCTGCCTCTCGTAGTGATCTCCTATAAGCCAGTGCTCCAGGATCTTTATTGAGGCGCTCTGCGTTCTTCACACCAAGCTCAATGTATCCAACCCACTGATCTACTCTACTGTCCCACCTGAGCAGCTCATCACCATCGAAATTCCATGAGTATATGTACTGTATGTCCTTCAGCTCACTGGAGTTAAACACACAGCGGTGAGTCTCATAGAACACATATCCATCTGGAAATAGACAATTAAAAATGTCATTAATGTTCAGTTTTATTATCATCTATATAATATCAACACTAGGCTAACTGCCCCCTATCGGCCAAATATGTCACTACAGAAAGTCTAAAATAGGTTCAGGATGTGAAATCTGGCATTAAAATGTTTTTAATGTATATTGAATATCTTAAATACAATGTGATAGAGCTACCAGTTAAGTTTTGTTTCTCTATGTGTCCAGTTGTCTAGGGCGGCTGAGTAAACAAGGACTCTGTCTGTCTGTCTGTCTGTCTGTCTGTCTGTCTGTCTGTCTGTCTGTCTGTCTGTCTGTCTGTCTGTCTGTCTGTCTGTCTGTCTGTCTGTCTGTCTTTCTATCTTTCTGTCTGTCTGTCTGTCTGTCTGTCTGTCAACAAGCTCATAGCGCGGCACCGAGTGCCGCGCTACGAGCTTGTAGATCTGCTATTTTCAAACATTTTAGTACTTTTACTTTTGGTACTTTAAGTCAATTTTGATGCCAATACTTTTGCACTTTTACTCAAGTACATTTTGAATTCCGGACTTTTACTTGTAACAGAGTACTTCTAGATTGCAGTATTGATACTTTTACTTAAGTAAAACATTTGAGTACTTTTCCCACCACTGACTCTAGTCAGCAAACAAGGTAAATAGTCACATAAGTAGAGAGTAGAGAGAACAATGTAGAGCCTCAAAGAAACTATAGGATACCAGGTCAATCATTATAACTATCAGCTGAGTTATATTAAACAAATAAAAGTCATTATTTATACTGTAATTAAAGCCTGCATTGCAATCCTAAACGAAAACACTAGACTGTTGCTTTTGAATTTAAATTGCAATATTTTATATAACCCCCAAATGTATCAAATAAATCATCATTCAATTCAAATAATTGAATGAGTGCATTGACTTCTGGGGGGTCCTCAGATAACTTTTTTTGGGGTCCCCAGATGATTAGCTTAATAGGTAACATTGTTTTCTCACTCAACAGTAAACAAACCAACTTGCAGTATAAATGGATACAGGGTATCTGCACATTTATAAAGTGACAATTTAATGACTTAAGACCTTTTTAATAGCAAATTGGCCAAATTGTCAAATGAATAAGAGAGAGGCAAACGTTGTGACAATAACCGATCTACAAGCACACAAAAATATGATTATTTTGGGAGGTCCCGAGTTCAAATATGATTACACAAGGTGATAGGCCATACCCAGAGATTCAAACCAACCCCCCAAGGTGTTAAAGGGTTAGTTCAGATTTTTTGAGTATTTTCTGTAGGAAATACTTACCATTAATGTAGTGGTTGCAAAGGTATTAATTGATTTCCCGAGACCCGGTCCGAGTTCTGGTCCGGTTCTGGTCCGGTTCTGATGAATATGAAGTAGTTCTGGTAGATTTGGTGGGGGCCGCTCATTAAAAATAAATTCATAAAAAAAAATTGCGTTATTTGTATTGTTGACCTATTTCTACCATATAGTGCAGGTTTCGTTCAATTTCGACCCCTCTGTCACGTGGTACTATTTTTTTTGTCATATATTTTGTGAGTGAGTAGGCTGCCGCGGCGCAGTGATTCTGGACACAAAAAATAGTACCATGTGACAGAGGGGTCGGAGTTGAACGAAACCTGCAATATATGGTAGAAATAGGTCAACAATACAAATGATGCTAGTTTTTTTATTAATTTATTTTTAATGAGTGGCCCCCACCAAATCTATTAATCTACCGGAACTACTTCATATTCATCAGAACCGGACCATAACTCTGACCATGGGACTCGGGCAATCAATTAATACCTTTGCAACCACTACATTAATGGTAAGTATTTCCTACAGAAAATACTCAAAAAATCTGAACTAACCCTAAACGCCATGCCCAGAGCTTCAAACCAACCCCCCAAGGTGATAAGCCACGCCCACCCCCAGCCGATAGCAGATCTACAATATAGAGTAATACTCTGTTACAATTAAAAGTCCGTAATTCAAAATGTACTTGAGTAAAAAGCACAAAAGTATTTGCATCAAAATGTACTTAAAGTACCAAAAGTAAAAGTACTTATTATACCAAATGTCCCATTTCAAGTTTTGAAATGTATACAAATCTTTTGAAAATAGCAGATCTACAAGCTCACAATGCATCAAATCGTGATCAGTGACGCATTGTGAGCTTGTAGATCGGCTATTTTCAAATGGCCTATATGGCTGAAGTGATTACTGTATGTTTTGTAATAATAATCAAAATAAACAAAGTAACTAGTAACTAAAGTTTTCAAATACTTGTAGTGGAGTAAAGTACAATATTTGCCTTTGAGATGTAGTGGAGTAGAAGTAAAAGTATTGGAAATTGGAAATACTCAAGTAAAGTACAAATGCCTCAAAATTGTAAATAAGTACAGTACTTGAGTACATGTACTTAGTTACTCACCTCTGTAATTTAATTCATGAATCACAGGAACATTTTGATGGTAACTGTTGTATAATCGTATTATCTTGGATTTTGACATGATTCATATGTCTTTTAATTTAAAATCCAAATAAAGAAATGAAAGTGTATCAGATACGCTCAGTGGTCATTGGTCATGGGCCGCGGTAACACGCCGTCCCACCAGTCTTTTGAGCAGGAGCACGCACACGCACATGCATCGATTAAAACAACCCTTAAGTTCACACCTCAACAAAGGCTGCCGACTGCCGGGTGTCACACCAGGTGAATTAACATAGGAATGAGCCTAGATGCATATCAATTGTCCATTGTGTGAACTGTAGTGTAGGTGTTAAGCCACGTGTGCGTGACCTCTTTAAAATAGTGTCCCACCAGAGATAGATTCACCAAATCAACACTGGATACGCTTCCTCAGACGCTTTTTTGATGCTATACGCTTCAAAAAGAAAATCTTTACAGTATACTACGTATATAGTGTAACACGGTAGAACACACCACTGCATCTACATAGTTGTACCATCTACACCTCACCTACAGCTCAGGCTGTACTCCTTGAGCACATATTCATGTTTACTAGAAATACATATTATTTAGAAAATATTTCACCATAAATGCTTAATATACATGTTTAAACATTTTCATTCATGTTAAATATATTCAACCGTTTTAGTTAATAACTATTGTGTTCATAGTATTCATGTACCTTTCACTGGTGGTTTCTTCAAGGCAGTGCGAACGATGTCCAGGCTGGCTTTGCAGACCCCCTGCTGATTCAAAGCTTCTCCATAAGTTCCTGCAGGGTAGGTCATATGATCTACAAACGGAGGCTGAGGCTCCACCACCTTCCCTTTGTTGAAGTCTGCGTACGCCAACACTTCACCATCCAGTGCATACATGTCCTCTTTATATGGGTCTTTAACTGTGTCTGAACAGCCACAGACATAAATGTCCTCATGGAACACTGGAAATAAAACAAAGATGAAATTAAATTCAACAACAAACTTCTTCACAGTGACAATAACACATAATCATCATGTTAAACAATCATGTTTGCAGTGGTGGAAAAAGTACTCAAATATTTTACTTAAGTAAAAGTATCAATACTGCAATTTAGAAGTACTCTGTTACTGTCTGGAATTTTAAAAAATACAAAGGTATAGGTACAAAGGTATAGGTATCAAAATGTACTTAAAATACCCAAAGTAAAAGTACGAAAATGTTTGAAAATAGCAGATCTAAAGTAACTCGTAACTAAAGTTTTCAAATAATTGTAGTGGAGTAAAAGTACAATATTTGCCTGTGAGATGTAGTGGAGAAGAAGTAAAAGTACTGGAAATTGGAAATACTCCAGTAAAGATAAAGTATAAGTACCTCAAAATTGTACTTGAGTACAGTACTTTAGTAAATGTAATTAGTTACTTTACACCACTGCATGTTTTGTTCTTATATGAAGTGAAAGGTTGGATATTAAAAGTAGCTTCCTGTCAAACGTTTATTATGAAAGTAATTCATACAGAATGATTTATTTCATGATGTCACAACAACAGTTCCTAACATCTTTTTTAATGTTTGTATTTGGACCAACATTCAAGATCCAATACTGTATATACAGGTAGTAAAAGTGTGTGTGTGTGTGTGTGTGTGTGTGTGTGTGTGTGTGTGTGTGTGTGTGTGTGTGTGTGTGTGTGTGTGTGTGTGTGTGTGTGTGTGTGTGTGTGTGTGTGTGTGTGTGTGTGTGTGTGTGTGTGTGTGTGTGTGTGTCATGTGCTTATATTGTGCATTATTCATATTTGGTTTTATATAATAACAGTAGATATACATGTATATATTATATAATAACATAAATATAATGTACTTACTTCCTGGGATCGCTTTGACATGAAGTACAGAGGAGAGGATGAGGAGGGTGGCTGTAATCTTCATCATCACTGGTCAAAACTGAACTGAATTTAACAGATGAGAATAAACAGATGAGAATAAACAGATCAGAATAAACAGATCAGAATAAACAGGTGTTTACTGAAAGAGAAGTTCTGGAGTCTGAAAGAGAATGAAGGAGGACTCGTTCTCTAGTTCAGAAGAATCAGCCAATCAGATTAAAGATATGATGTTACATCATCTGTTTCCAAGAAGACGACAGTGTGGATTATTGCACATATCATGAACAGTATATAGCTGCTGCTTATGCACCTTATTTCTCCTCATGTACATGCTGTACCTTATGCACCTTATGTCTCCTCATGAACATACTGTACCTTATGCACCTTATGTCTAACCTCAAGTACATGCTGTACCTTATGCACCTTATGTCTATGCACCTCATGTCTCCTAATGTACATACTGTACCTTATGCACCTTATGTCTAACCTCATGTACATACTGTATGTAAATATCTTTGTTTAATTGTCTCCGCCAGGCCGAAAGGCATGGCGAGAGAGTATGTTTTACCCCCCGTCCGTCCGTCCGTGTGTCCGTGTGTGTGTCCGTGTGTGTGTCTGTGTGTCCTGTCCGTGTGTTAGCAGCTAATCTCTGGCACCGTTGGCCCGGTCGCTGCGAAACTGTGCACACACACTCCCTGGATGCCAATTCAGTACCTCTGCCTCAAAATCTTCACATGGGCCTGT
The DNA here is from genome assembly GCF_963280865.1 of Gymnoscopelus braueri. Lineage (NCBI taxonomy): Eukaryota > Metazoa > Chordata > Actinopteri > Myctophiformes > Myctophidae > Gymnoscopelus > Gymnoscopelus braueri. The sequence goes on along the minus strand of NC_137608.1, from coordinate 46,211,213 downwards.
TATAGCGCCACCTGGAGGCCGATTTGTGCAAAGCCCATTTTTTTACATTACTCCTACAGATTTTATCCAAACGTCATGCAAATCGGTACACAGTATCTCTATAGTCATGTGATCAACACGGATCTGTCCGATTTCACATATTCCATCCTCATTGGCTAAGGTTTGCTTCCAAAATTTGCAGGATTGGTCCGTTTTGAACAAAATGCCTCAAATCATGAACGCAGCTTGCGATTTCCGTGAAATTTCACAAACACATTCCCACTAGGCCAAGACAGAAATGCCAACCTTTTTCACATTGGCCTATTATAGCGCCACCAGCAGGTCTAATTTAGCAAAACAAATTTTTGGAACAAAATGCCTCAAATCATGAATGCAGTGTCCGATTGCCGTGAACGACCTAAGAATAAATGGCACCCTTTTCACATTGGCCTATTATAGCGCCAACAGGAGGCCACAATAACGTACCTGACCTGGCGGAGACCTGTGCTCCGAGGAGCACTTTTTCTAGTTCATCTTTCATTCTCTCCTTGCCCCTCCCCCCGTCTTCTTTTTTTTCTCTTTCTGAAAATAACAAACGATGGAGCTGCGCTAAAAATAATTCACCCACTTCTTTACACATTTAACCTGTGATGTGACAATAAAGATGATTCTGATTATGTTGAAGAGAAACACAAGAAAGAAAGAAAGAAAGGGGGAAAACTTGAATCAGAAAGTAAAATATCTGGTCACTTCAGAAGTGAATATCCAAATAAAATGCTGGAGCACTCCACTGGTCTACTCTGCACATATGTATTATTATGTAGGGTGACAAGGGGGTGCAGTCTCTGAAGACCATATTCAAACGGCGGCCATTTTGCTATTAAGTTAATGAAATGCCACCCTGTTTATTCAATGCAAAATGCAAAAATGTCTGCCATGTGAATATGGTCTATTATTTCCAATTCCATAGTGTAAAATAATACCAGTCAGAGTTCCATAGCTTTTGTCCCCCCCCCCTCCTCCCCACCCCCCCCCTCCGACAAAATCTTGCCCCCCCTACTGACAGAGGCTAAAATCGCTTGTCTGCGTGCGTGCGTGCATGTGTGTGTGTGTGTGTTCAGCGTCACTGGTAAAATGCTGTTCATGTTCATTAAACATCAATCCAAGCCTCATTACATCTCACTGCTGAAACCATCAAATGTCTTTAAAAACACACTGGTCATGTGATCAAAGTGTGTGTGTGTGTGTGTGTGTGTGTGTGTGTGTGTGTGTGTGTGTGTGTGTGTGTGTGTGTGTGTGTGTGTGTGTGTGTGTGTGTGTGTGTGTGTGTGTGTGTGTGTGTGTGTGTGTGTGTGTGTGTGTGTGTGTGTGTGTGTGTGTGTGTGTGTGTGTGCGCGTGCGTGCGTGCGTGCGTGTCATTTGTTTGTATTGTGCATCGTTCATATTTGGTTTATAAACGTAGATATACATGTATATATTATATAATAACATAAATATAATTTACTTACTTCTTGGGATGCTTTGACATGAAGTACAGAGGACAGGATGAGGAGGGTGGCTGTAATCTTTATCATCACTGATCAAAACTGAACTGAATTTAATAGATGAGAATAAACAGATGAGAATAAACAGATGAGAATAAACAGATGAGAATACAAAGATGAGAATAAACAGATGTTTACTGAAAGAGAAGTTCTGGAGTCTGAAAGAGAATGAAGGAGGACTCGTTCTTTAGTTCAGAAGAATCAGCCAATCAGATTAAAGATATGATGTTACATCATCTGTTTCTGGAAAGAGGACAGTCTGGATTATTGCACATATCATGAACAGTATAGCTGCTGCTGATGCACCTTATGTCTCCTCATGTACATACTGTACCTTATGCACCTTATGTCTAACCTCATGTACATACCGTACCTTATGCACCTTATGTCTAACCTCATGTACATACTGTCTGTAAATATCTTTGTTTAATTCATCTTTTATTCTCTCCTTGCCCTCTCCCCGTCTTCTTTTCTTTCTCTTTCTGAAAATAACTAAAACGATGGAGCTGCACTAAAAATAATTTCACCCACTTCTTTACACCTTTAACCTTTGATGTGACAATAAAGATGATTCTGATTCTGTTGAAGAGAAACACAAGAAAGAAAGAAAGAAAGAAAGAAAGAAAGAAAGAAAGAAAGAAAGAAAGAAAGAAAGAAAGGGGGACAACTTGAATCAGAAAGTAAAATATCTGGTCACTTCAGAAGAGAAAACCCAAATAAAATGCTGGAGCACTCCACTGGTCTACTCTGTGTAGCCCCCACAGTCATAGTAGCGAGAAGGGGCGTGCAAAATACCTACCAATTGGGCTCAGCGCTATTGGCATGACTGGTAACACGTCGGACTGGCGAGTGGGAGCCTCGGGTTCAATCCCAGCTCACTGCACTGCACTACATTTGCACTATGTATTATTATGCAGGGTGACAAGGGGGTGTGGTCTCTGAAGACCATATTCACACGGTGGCCATTTTGCTATTAAGTTAATGAAATGCCACCCTGTTTCTTCAATGCAAAATGCTAAAATGGCCACCATGTGAATATGGTCTTTTATTTCCAATTCCATAGTTTAAAATAATACCAGTCTAGAGTTCCATAGCTTTTGTCTCCCCCCCCCTCCCCTCCTCCTCCTATCTTGCCCCCCCCCTACTGACAGAGGCTAAAATCGCGTGTGTGTGTGTGCGTGCGTGCGTGCGTGCGTGCGTGCGTGCATGCGTGCGTGCGTGCGTGCGGTTGTTTGAAGCTTCTCACTGGAAACTCCCCAAACTTGTATTTCACTTCCTGATTCACTCAACAGCCAATCAAGATTATTATTTTATTAAACATCAGCAGTTAATAGAGAAAGAGACATGTTGATGTGAACAACCTGACAGACTGACTGTACATTTATTTATTTATTGTTTTATTTGACTCGCTTTGACAATGTAAACATATCATGACAATAGGGACACTTTGAATCTAATCTATTCCATTTCACAGTGAAATGAGCACCAACAAGGGTTAAATAAAGCTTAGTTTAGGACCAATCAAGGACTTGTTGATCTAGGATTTATTTTAATTAGAGTTGTGTTGTTCATTTTAAGCATTGCTTAACAAATCTGCGATAACATCCTTAACCTGTGATTAAAACTGAAAGGGTGCACCCCCCCATTCCTAAACCCCCCCAGGGGGGGGAGGTTTCGGAATGGGGGTGTGTATGAGTGGGGGGGTTTAGAAATGGGGGGGTGCACCCCTCAAGGGGTGGTATAGTAGTAGTGACGGGACGCATCCGGTGAAAGGCGGAATTACACTCACTGTAAATAGGAAGTAAACCAGGGGGGGGGGAATGGCGTTCGGCCACAGACGGGATTAAAACACTTCTTTATTGAGAAATACGTACTAATACATTGCGCAAAGACTCCGAAGCGTGACTTAACATTTGGAACAACCGGGTAAGAACCTTATATATTTGTTTTGTACATGTATGGAGAAGTACGGGCTTTACTGGTGAAAGTGCAGGACGCACTGGCTGGGGGGTGCAGGCCAAACTAGACACGAAAGTAAAAGACAGACATCGATACAATACATCTATGATAGTCTTGATCCAAGGCTTAAAGCCTAAAGGTCCTTACACACCGGGGCGAATTCTTCATGCGAATATATACGGTTTTTTTTAAAACCTTATAAAGTCAATGCAAGCGTCCACATCAGTTTCGCGAAGCGAAAAAGCGTCTTTTAATTATTCGGAACGAGTCCGAATTTTGCGTATATTCGCATATTCGCCGGTGTGTAAGGACCTTAAGGCTAGATTAACGTGGTTGTTGTGGACCAGGAGGTGGGGCTGTCAGCCTGGCACTACCATTATCATGACACATTATTAGATAATATGATAATATCATAAGATTAATGTGGTTGTTGTGGACCAGGAGGTAGGGCTGGCAGCCTGACATTATCATGTCATAATAGCAGTGGCGTAACGCAGAATCGCGGGGCCTCCCCGCGGGAGTTTCACGTGAGGCCCACGTACATGCAGCGCGCGTGCATGTGCGTGCACAAAAATAGAGGACGGACGGACGGACGGACAGGTGTAAAACATACTCTCTCGCCATGCCTTTCGGCCTGGCGGAGACAATAACGGCTCAAATTGTTGTTTCCTGGCAAGTATGATGGTCAGTATCATGGTCGGTATAATGTCAGTATCATGTACGTATCATGGTCAGTATCATGGTCTGTAGAATGTCAGTATCATGGTCAGTATCATGTCAGTATCATGTCAGTATCATGGTCAGTATCATGGTCAGTATCATGGTCAGTATCATGGTCAGTATCATGTCAGTATCATGTCAGTATCATGGTCAGTATCATGTCAGTATCATGGTCAGCATCATGGTCAGTATCATGGTCAGTATCATGACAGTATCATGGTCAGTATCATGTCAGTATCATGGTCAGCATCATGGTCAGTATCATGGTCAGTATCATGGTCAGTATCATGGTCAGTATCATGTCAGTATCATGTCAGTATCATGGTCAGTATCATGTCAGTATCATGGTCAGCATCATGGTCAGTATCATGGTCAGTATCATGGTCAGTATCATGGTCAGTTTAATGTCAGTATCATGGTCAGTATCATGGTTAGTATCATGGCCAGTTTAATGTCAGTATCATGGTCAGTATCATGGTCAGTATCATGTCAATATAATGTCAGTATCATATAAGTATCATGGTTGGTATCATGTCAGTATCATGGTCAGTTTAATGTCAGTATCATGGTCAGTATCATGGTCAGTATCATGGTCAGTTTAATGTCAGTATCATGGTCAGTATCATGGTCGGTATCATGGCCAGTATCATGGCCAGTATCATGGTTAATTATGGTCAGTATCATATCAATATCATGGTCAGTATCATGACATTATGTTGCGAGTGAAGACCGCTGATTTCAATGGCCGCCGCTTCGTGTTGTGTCGGCTGTGGCCGTCGGCGTTCAGTTGTGCTGACGGTAAACGGTGCGAAAGTGTTTCCCCGTCCGGTGTGGTCGTAATGTGGTGAGTAGAATTAATTATGTCGCGAGGTGGAAAATGTGTAGTGAGCAATGAGAAGTACCCTACGCCACCCGTAAATTCAGCGTGCACGTTGTGGCTGGTGTTGTGGTGAGATGTCAGATGTAGTTGTTGTGTTTAGTCGAAATCAATGCTGTGGGTATGGCCTCAGCAGGCGAGAGGTTCAAATGAATGGAATGGCTGTGGGCGTCAGTGGCGGAAGTAGCAATTCGCCCTTTATATAAGTAGATAGAAAAATATGTTATTACGTTATGCGCTCATTTTTTTATTACATTTTGAGCTGATTATTACATTATGAGTTTTTATTACATTTAAATTATTACATTATGAACCGTTATTACATTATGAGCCGTTATTACATTATGAGTTGCTACAGACCCCATTAGTTTGCTGCTTGTGGATGGCCATAATACTTTTAAGTGCCAATTGGATGTAGAAGGGTAAAGTTCAACAGTAGAGAAATGATAATGCAGTTAGAGATGGATTCTTCCATTTTTGGCTTTGACATAGATTAGCAGGGAGTGATCGACCCCTGGCCACAGTCTGGTGTAGAGTCAAACCCCCCCACTGGACATTGAGGGTTAGAACAGTGGGGAAAGTGCAATGACTTTGGAGGAGCAATTGAGTGTACTGTAGATCATGGGTTCCCAAACTTTTCAGCCCGCGACCCCAAAATAATGCGGCCACTGACTCGCGACCCCACCTAACCCTGGAGGTAATTTATGCACATAAACGTGCACGTTCGGTGCGCATTTGTAATGTATTAAAATGGTCAAATGTACCATGTGTAATCATTTTTAGATTGTATTTCATCCATTCTGTTGAATTTCTATTTACCTCACCGTCAGTGTCCCGCAACCCCAAGTGGGGTCGCGACCCCAACTTTGGGAACCCCTGCTGTAGATGGAGTGTATTTGAACCTGTGGTTATGTAGTAAAGATGACATTTGTTTGTGTTTACCTTGCCTATTGTAAGTTGCTCCCAAAGATGGGAGTGAGGTGGAGTCTTCAGACTCTAGGCTAGGGGGTCCCTAGCACTTTACTCTCTCATGTTCTCATGTTTTTGTTACTTAGGCTTGTTTTTTTGACAATGTATTGAATGTAATTTAGATAGCAGATTATTTAAACAGATGCTAGGTTCATTGTTTAACTAGTATCGGATAGTTTCATTGTACAGATATTGCTTTTGTTACTATTGTCTACTTTAGACTGGTGCTAGGATCTTGGTTTACCTGTGATCCTAGTTTACTGAGGCACTACTGTCTCTGCATTTGTATGTGTTTACCTTGCCTATTGTAAGTTGCTCTGGACGACAGCGTCTGCTAAATGCCTAAATAGTCGTTGTAATATTGAAGCAATTCAAACCGTGTTTTAATATCTTCTCATGCACTTTTAAAGAAGCATCATTCCAATCCGTATACAACTCAGACATTGTATGTCTTCATTAATTGAATACATAGGACCACAATGGAAACAAGCCCTCAGGGCTTATTGTATTGATTGATTGATTGATGTAGTTTATTTAGTAAGACATGAGAACAGTACATGACAGTACATAACAGTACACGGAAGTACAAATTCACAATACAAGGTCTACTAAACTGGAACTCTCATTAAGCACGCAGCTTGTTTAAGATGAGAACCCTGTAGGGCCAATATGCCTATCGACGCCAGGATACGTCTTTTCAACGCGCTCACACACTTGGACTTGGGCGTCTTGTTACTCACTGTTTGATGTTTGTTGATTGTTGCATCTTGGTGGATTGAACAGGTTGATTTCGAACAGGTCGATGTATGAAATGAGTCGTGTAAAAGTTTCAAATGATAAGGGGGGCGGGGGGGGGGGGCAAACAACGAAAACAAGAACAGGCTCCAGACTAAACTAAGATGGTTTCAAAACAAACAGGCGCAGCATAAGGTTTCAAATAAACTCAAAATAATTCGGTTCAAAGTCTTTCATTCATAATCTGCGCTGTGTGTGTGTGTGACGAGCGAGCGGTTGAAAATCTGTTTCTCCTCTGGCGTCCTGCTACACACAGCTGTGGCCTGATTAATAGGGAACCATGGTGCCATTTTCCAAGGCGACCAGTGGGGGCACCATTTAGTCAAAAAATATGAAATCAAATGAAATGGCTCCTACATAACCGGCCCCTATTGTTATGGGCATGCTCTAGTAATAACAATACAAAATCAAAACTGGAGCCATACAAAATTGTTCAAAACAAAATCAAATAAACACTTGTGAGGTGGGAAACAGGCATGGTGTATATAGGCCTGTCTGAATCTTCAGTGCTTAATTTGAGTTTGGCACCAGCAGGCAAATCTTGCTGATGGGCCTTTCAAGTACGCTGGTTTTTGTCTGAAGACGCACACTTCTCACAAGTCCTCTTGAGTCTGGCATCGTTTCCAGGACTCTAGCCAGCATCCAGGATCCTCTTGGTGCATTCGTGTCAGCTATGATCACGATGTCTTCCTTTTCAAAGTTCCTGCGGATGCGGTTCCATTTTTGACGTACATTCATAAGAGGTAGGTATTCTTTTATCCATCTAGTCCAAAATAGATCTGACAGGTACTGTACTTGTCTCCAACGGCGCTTTGCATATACATCAGCGGCCTGGAACACTCCTGGTGGAAGGATCGGCTGCTTTTTAAGTAATAACAGGTGATTCGGTGTTAATGCTTCCAGGTCGTTGGGGTCACTTGAAACTGTAGTGAGTGGGCGGCTGTTGAGCATGGCTTCCACTTCACACATAACTGTATGGAGACTTTCATCGTCCAGCGTTTGTTGCCTGGTGACTGATGGCAAGATCTTTTTGAGCAAACGGATTAATCGTTCCCATACTCCACCATGATGGGCACCAGCGGGTGGATTAAATATCCATTTGACTCTTTTCTGCTGTAGAGTTCTTTCTATTTTGTCCAAATTCCATTCCTTCAAAGATTCTTTCAGTTCCCTTTCAGTGGATATGAAGTTAGTCCCATTGTCTGACCGTATTTCCATCACTTGGCCTCTTCGAGCAATAAAACGCCTGAGCGCATTAATGCACGAGTCTGTATCTAAAGAATGGGCCACTTCTAGGTGTACTGCTCTACTGATTAAGCAGGTGAAAATTACTCCATATCTTTTGACTGTGGTACGGCCTCTTTTCACCTCAATAGGTCCGAAATAGTCTACTCCTACTTGAGTGAAAGGTGGTAGGTCAGGTGTTATTCTATCTCTTGGCAGGTCTGCCATCTTCTGTTCTCCAACAGATACATTGAGACGTCGACATGTCACACATTCAGAAATAATCTTTCTTGCCAATGAGTTGGCACATGGAATCCAATATTTTTGTCTCAGTAAGGAGAGCATGTGGTTTCTCCCACTGTGTCCTACTTCCTAATGGATCTTTCTAAGAACGAGCTTTGACACATGATGGTCTTTTGGGAGAATGGCAGGGTGCTTTGCATCTTCCGGCATGGCTGCTCTGCTTAATCTCCCACCCACTCTTAATACCTTGTTTTCAAGTTTGGGATCAAGTTTGTAGATTGAACTGTGTTTCTGCACGTTCAAACTTCCTTTCTGTAATGTTTCAACTTCCTCTTGAAATCCTTGTTTTTGACAGAATTGTACAACGGCCATCTCTGCTATGTCCAGTTCATCCAGAGAGAGGTTGTGTACCTTTACAGTGTTTTTGAATTTTGTCATCTCTACTTCAATTGACTGTCCTTGTTTGTCTGTGTCTGATTCTTGAATTCGCATCAGATCTTTCCTTTTTCTACTCAACTGTAAAAGGTGAGTTCTCAAATACAGCATCCATGCCACAGCTCTTTTCAATCTGTAGAAACTTGAGTAGTGGTGTATGAGTGTGCTAGTGGGATCTTGATCTGTCATCTGGATGGTATTGACTGTAACCTTCTCTCTTTTGACTTCAGGATCGTCGGCTGTTATGGGGGTGAGATCAGCAGGTAAGTTAGGCCATGTCTCTTCCTTTTCCTGTAGGAAGTCCGGTCCCTTCTTCCAGTTTTCACACTTTAAAAATGCATCAGCTGTAAGACCTCGGGACACATGGTCTGCAGGGTTGATCTTGGTGTTCAAGTATCTCCACTGCTCAATAGAAGAGTGTTCTCTGATAGTGCTGACTCTATTAGCCACGAAAGTCTGAAACCTCTTGGTGTTGTTCCTAATGTATTTCAAGACTGATGTACTGTCTGTCCAAAATACCGCTTTTCTGAGTGGAAGGTGTAGCTCAGTCTCCAGCATCCGGTTTACTTTCACTGCTAGTACTGCGGCAGTAAGTTCCATTCTAGGTATCGTAACCTGTTTCAAGGGGGCGACTCTTGCTTTTGCCATGATTAAAGAGGTGTGAATTTGGTTTTCAGTATTGGTCATTTTAAGGTAGGTCACAGTACCATATCCTGTCTCACTTGCATCACAGAAGTGATGAAGTTGGGCTGACTTGATCTTGCCAAATTCTTTAGATCTAATACATCTTGGAATGTTGAAGTTTTCCATTTGCTGTAGTCCAGTGAGCCATTTATGCCATGATCGACAGAAAGCCTCTGGAATCCTGTCGTCCCATCCATAATTCTGTTGACATAACTGTTGCAAGATGTGCTTTGCAGAGAATATGAAAGGAGCTAAGAACCCCAGAGGGTCGTACACTGAACTTACAGTGGAAAGGATTCCTCTTCTTGTGTAAGGTTGATTTTTCATGTTCACTTGGATTCTGAATGTATCCTCTTCCACGTTCCACTGCACTCCAAGGGCCCGTTCTACCGGTAGGTGCTTCTGATCTAAGTCAATATCTTTTACCTCTGTGGCTCGCTCTTCCTCTGGAATAGAGGCCAGCACTGTGCGGCTGTTGCTTACCCATTTGGTTAGGCGGAAACCTCCTTGAGCACACAGGGTTCTTAATTCTTTAGATAGTGCTATGCAGTCCTTCTCACTTGGCACAGACTTAAGACAATCATCAACATAGAAGTTTTCTTTAACAGTGTTAACTGCCACTGCTGAGAACTTATCCTTATTATCTTCAGCAGTCCTTCTCACGGCGTAACTAGCAACACTGGATGAAGATGTCGCTCCAAATAAATGCACTGTCATTCTGTACTCTACTAGGCTGTGACTGATGTCACCATTTGGCCACCACAAGAATCTAAGAAAGTTTTTGTCAGCTGGTGTGACTTTCACTTGATGGAACATGCCTTCTACGTCTGCCATCATTGCTACTGGTTCTTGTCTAAACCGGATCAAGACGCCCAGCAGTGTGTTGGTTAAGTTTGGGCCTTGAATAAGCTCATCATTTAATGAAGTTCCTTGGAATGATGCAGAACAGTCAAAGACTACACGCAGTTTGCGTTTCTTTGGGTGGCGTACTCCATGGTGAGGTAAGTACCAGGTCCTTCCTTCCTCTGGATTTAACTGCTCTCGTGGTACAGCTTCAGCGTGTCCCTTTTGAATGACACTTTCAAGAAAGTCAGTGTACTCTTTGTGAAACTCCGGATCCTTCTTGAATTTCCTTTTAAGTGACATTACACGCTGCTCTGCCAGATGGCGGTTGTTAGGCATTGCTATAGCAGTCTGCTTGAATGGAAGGTTTATTTGGTAGTGACCATCTTTCATTTCAGTAGAGTCAGACATGATTTGCATGAATCTCTTGTCTTCCATAGACATTTCTGCCTTCTCCTCATAACCCTTTTCTGGGAAATCATAATTGAATTGTTGGATCATGAGGTCATTCAAATTGATTATTGATATGCGATTGCCGAATATATGGGTTGGCTGCTTATGGCTTATTGTGGGTTCGTGTAGAAGCCCATTAACCACCCATCCAAGTCTCGTCTTTACAGCGTAGGGCCCATTACCCTTGCTATTAATTACTGCCCAAGGTTCCATAAACTTAGCTGCATCATTACCAATCAGGAGTCCAATATCTGCATCAATATATGGCAACTTAACCTCTTTTAGGTAGCTCCATTCTTGCACATCAACCTGAGTGGGAATTTGCTCCTTGGTTACAGGAATTTCTGTTTGAGTATAGAGTGGTGGCAGTTTTAGAAAATTATCTTCTTCAAGACTTGACACTTCCAGCCCATTGATTCTGTTAATACTTATGACCTTTTCTTGTCCTAGAGTACGAAGTAGGATTCGAGTTGGTGTCGCTTTGGCATTCAGTTGCTTCCTTAAAGCTTCAGTACAGAAGGTTCCAGTGCTTCCTGGATCAAGGAAAGCGTACGTTTGAAGTACTTCATTGGAATTTGACAATTTAACTTGCACAGGAACAATTGACAGTTTTTGTTGGTCACCGGCCCCAGTATGGATAGGCCCTTTCATGGTGACTAATGCACTGCCTACTGACATGCTGTCGGTGTTTGGAGTCGTTTGACTTGCATCTTTAAATTCAATGTGCAAAACAGTAGGATGCTTCTTTGTACATATTTTACAAGTCATACGTCTTTTACAGTCCTTACTCATGTGACCCAGAGTCACACAACCGAAACATAAACCATTTACTTTAAAGAACTCAACTTTGTCTTTGTGCATTTTCCTTTCCAATTCCTTGCACAGGTACACATTCTGTTACTGTGGCAAAACTGCTTTTATAGTTGCTTTTAGTGTATGATGAAACTGGTACTGATTTCAAATTACTATTTCGGGGAGAAGGGATTGTCCTCTTGTCTTTCGGTTTTGTGTCTTGTATTTCTCCAAAGAGGGGATCCACAGCAATGTTTGCTTGCCTTTCAATGAAATTTACAAGTTGTGGGAACTTAGCTCTTCTGTGTGTACGCTCATAATAATCATACGATACAGTCCTCCACCTCTCTCTGTGCTTGAAAGGCAGTTTTGATAAGACAGATTTCAAGTGTGTAGGATTGTTCATGTCTTGCAGAATTTCATTATTGCTCATAGCATTGCAGCATGTTCTCAAGAAGAGTGAGTATTTATGTAGGGCTTTGCCATCTTCTGATCGGATTGCATCCCAATTCAGAATTTTTTCCTGATAGGTAGCAGCAATAAGAACCTCATTTCCAAAATGTTTGCGTAGCAGCCTTTTTGCTTTCACATAGCCTTTTTGGGAATCCATGTGAAGGCAGCTTCTCACAAGTGTCTTTGGTTGTCCATCTGTAAACTGTTCTAGAAAGAGCAGTCGATCTCTGCTGTTACTTGTCTTACTTTCTACACAATGTTCAAATGTACTAATGAAAGAGACATAACTTAATGGATCACCTTTAAAAACAGGAATCTCTCTAGAAGGCAAGAGTGAGAACCTCTGTTCTTGAATTAACATTTCTGTGATTTCATTTTGTTTTCTCAAAATGTCTAACATGGCTCCGCCTGTTTGAACATTAACCTGAGCACCATCTTGCAAGCTCAGGTTTGGGTTAGGCTGTTGGGGTTGTTGGTGAGCAACAGGCATTCGTGACCTTGTAGGCTGCTGAGCCATTTGTTTCTGTGGCTGCCGTAATTGGCCACTAGGGGCATGCTGAGACCTTTGTCTCAGTGGTGGACGTGAAGCAGCTCCTTCAACTTCATCATCTTCATCACCGTCATCATCATCATAATCCTCATCATCCCTTTCATCCTCATCCTCTTCATATTCATCATCCTCCTCTTCATCATCCAATCCATAATTATCAACCTTCTGGCTGTCCACTGGTAAGGATTGCATTGAGGCAAAATATTCATTGATGTGGAGCAAGGGGTTAATATCAGACTTAGTGTCTAGATGTTTAGTGACATCCAATACTTTTAACTTGGCATCAGCAGCTGCAATTTCCACTTCCAATTCAAATGCTTCCCTTTTTGCTTTAAGCTGTGCCTCCTCCAATTCAAATGCTTGCCTTTGCTTAAGAGCAGCAGCACGTGCAAGTAGGGCTGCCCTTTCGGCCTCTGCCTGTCTTAATGCTGCGGTGCTTGTAGTGGTTTTCATTTGCTTTCTACTTATCATGCCAACTGAAACATTGCCAAATGATTTGACACTAAGTGCTTGTGTCACTTGTGTCATTTCTGGTGCCACTTCTGCTGGCTTTTGTGCCATGGCTGCAGGGGCATTATTTATCCATTCTATAACTTTGTCATGAAATTCACATATGGTTTTGAACTTAGGCCTGTACCACTGATCCTGGTCTTCTGAAGCTTCCTCTTCTGATAATAGCTGCTGTACTGATTTGTGAAGTAATTTGAAGTCATTTGTTTTAGAATTAAATTCATTGTATTCTTGTTTAACAATTTCAACATTTCTGTAATCAACCATAAGTGCTTGTAACACATTTATTTTGCTTGTGAGTTGTCCAAGTTTAGCTTTTCTTGCATTACATTGCTTTGCATAATTAGCTTCAAGTGCCCTTTGAGTGGGCTTCACTTGTCTTTTTCCCTCAACCACAGGCAATTGACCACTTTTATCAGAAGTGTGAACGGTGGTAACTTCAGTCACTATCACTTCACTAACAGCTTCAGGTTGGCCTAACTCCTCCTTATCATGTGCAGACATCGTTAAGCAGCATTTATTGTCCAAAGCCAAACTTATATCAATGCACAGGGTTTATTTAATGGCGACATATATTCATCCAAATCCTCATTAAATGCGCGATTTTCGCGTTCATTTATCCATGTGACGTCGCACATTCCATTAACTTCAATAGCGTGACACATCCATTAGATCCTTTTGATCCATCCAATTCCATTCATTGTGTCCGTATCAGAGAGATTTTCAACTTGATTGTAGGGCCAATATGCCTATCGACGCCAGGATACGTCTTTTCAACGCGCTCACACACTTGGACTTGGGCGTCTTGTTACTCACTGTTTGATGTTTGTTGATTGTTGCATCTTGGTGGATTGAACAGGTTGATTTCGAACAGGTCGATGTATGAAATGAGTCGTGTAAAAGTTTCAAATGATAAGGGGGGCGGGGGGGGGGGGCAAACAACGAAAACAAGAACAGGCTCCAGACTAAACTAAGATGGTTTCAAAACAAACAGGCGCAGCATAAGGTTTCAAATAAACTCAAAATAATTCGGTTCAAAGTCTTTCATTCATAATCTACGCTGTGTGTGTGTGTGACGAGCGAGCGGTTGAAAATCTGTTTCTCCTCTGGCGTCCTGCTACACACAGCTGTGGCCTGATTAATAGGGAACCATGGTGCCATTTTCCAAGGCGACCAGTGGGGGCACCATTTAGTCAAAAAATATGAAATCAAATGAAATGGCTCCTACAAACCCCATGCACACAAATCATGATGACATATAAGAGACAGACAGATATACACACTACTATACAGAATGTCATACAATCAGCTTTCAGGTTACTGGTATGAAGAGAGAAAAAAATATATATATGTTACAGGACGATTGAATAACCAGGACGATTGAAGAAGGAGCGCTTGTTTTCAGGCAATTCTGTAAAACCAACGCTAGAGGGCAATGCAAGCCAGACTAGAGGGAGGGTGTGTGTGTGTGTGTGTGTGTGTGTGTGTGTGTGTGTGTGTGTGTGTGTGTGTGTGTGCGTGTGCGCGTTTGTGCGCACGTGCACACGCATGCACACACATGCGCACGCATGCACACACATGCGCACGCATGCACACACATGCGCACGCATGCACACACATGCGCGCGCGCATGCACGCACCCGCGCACACACGCATTGTTTTAGTTTCTCCCTGAGACACACACACACACACACACACACACACACACACACACACACAGACACACAGTGATCCATGAAAAGAACTATTCTGTCCCTATCGGTTTACAACTCGGACGGCGCTGTGTCGACTATCAGAGCATCGGCCGGTCAGCGCGGGCACTCGCGCCTCCTCGGCCTCAAGCTCTGCTGAGTCAGCGCGTCTCCGGTAGGTTAAGACTTAGACAGGAGCCATTTTCGAATTGCAGCCTCCTGAAGGTCTAAATAAGTACAGTATAACTACAGTATAACTGTACCTTTTTGCAAACTGTTAAACCTTCGGGGTCGAGGCACCCGCCCTTGACCTTTTAGGATAGTGTTAATGTTGGAAATTCGTGCACAAGAGTCAGGTAGTTAATTATTGTAGTAAATTATTATGGACAGGAGGTGGCGGTGTTGCACACATTACGCCTAATGGTGTTGGGCAAATTGCATTGATTCCAAGGCACTGACTGGAGGTTAATACTTCAGTATCCATATAATCAGGTCATTCCATAAGATGGGTGCAATATGTTATTTATTTGTTAAATAAAGCAACCTATTAGATATTGCACCACTTAAAACACTTTGAACTTCCCAGAAAACATGTTTTCCCATCTCAGGAATAAAGACCTATCATTGTCTCCATTCAATTCTGACAGGAGACATCTGATCTGTCCCAACAACAAAATTGCTGTATATTAAGCCTAGCCTACACTATTGGTAGCATACAAACATTTGACCGTTTCTATAAATATTACAGCATGAAACTTATGTTAAGCTGTGTTTGCTCATGCACTTTTAATAAAGTATGTATTTCTGATGAATTGAGTACAATGTAAACAAGCTCCTGTGGCTTTTACTTATCCTTTTAGC
Source organism: Gymnoscopelus braueri (assembly GCF_963280865.1). NCBI lineage: Eukaryota > Metazoa > Chordata > Actinopteri > Myctophiformes > Myctophidae > Gymnoscopelus > Gymnoscopelus braueri. Next base: position 46,195,631 of record NC_137608.1, on the reverse strand, counting down.
ATAACCTTTCACTATACTACCTGTACTGTTAATAATTGTGTTAATAAAGTATTCAATCAAGTATTCAGTCCAATCTGTATACAACACAGACTACCAGTAGTGGGCTTGAGCCCTGTGTGGCGCCTGAGTGAGGCTAGCCTTTTCTATGTTGAACACAAGGCAGGCACTTGGACCCTAGTTACAATCCAGGTCAATTCAGTCTGGAGTTGAATCAGGAAATGGAATGTCATGATTGTATAACCGGTTGTACCAAATTATATTTTAAAGTTTAAATCAGTGTGATATTTTCTTGGTTAAATAAGTGTTAAATAGCTATGTATTCCCATAGCAATCATTATGTTACGGTATGTTTATTGGATTTGACATGGACATCACAATCACATTGGATGAACTAGTGTTATAGCACGAGTGATAACACCTGTCCACAGGAGGCTTTTCTAAGTAGAATAACTAATCTAAAACCCAATCATAATAGTAATAATTAATCAATCAGACCCAATACATTAACCTGTGAAACAAGGTTAATGTATTATATAGATATAATCATTCCAATAACCAGTCAAACTATTCATGTGAGCAGTTGATTTGATTTCAACCATAATTTGAGCCCTTTTAAACACATTACCATCTCTTCAAAGTGAAAATTACAAGCTTTTATCTAACCCTCCCCCCACCCACACACATGTAAATTGACTTTGGGTACTTAGAAAAGCGCTATATAAATTCAAGGTATTATCATTATAATAAATCATTAGCCAACTTCACGGGGAGAGAAAAAAAGCCTGTTACAACACTGAATGACAGGGCTGTCATGTCCCCGTCACAGGCCTTTTCATGTTACCAAGGTACCATGTTACCAGCCCTGTTACAGGGATGTCAGGCCCTGTCATATGACTTTCAAGCCCTGTGAAAGGGCCCGACATCCCTGTCACACAGAGCGTCAAGCAGGGTTCCTAGGCAGACCAAGAAAAGAGAAGTATACCCATGTCAATAAAGGGCCTTGCACTTTGAGTTATTCAGCTCTCAGTCCAGGTATAGCTCTTCAGCATGGATTAGTCAATATTTCCCCAGAGTGAGAATGGGAAACATTCCCTTGAAACATGCCCCTGAGTCTGTGTATTCAAGGGCATCGTGTTTAGGCAGTGATGTACCACGTCATGTCCTGGTTCTCCGAATTGATAGCAGACATACAGACTCCTCTGCCTCATTGGCTTCTCTAGGGACTGGTGGGGGAAGACTGGAGACATCACCTCACATATCTTTTCATCTTAAACCCAGTCTGCTTGTCTTACTCCGATGTGGGCACTCGGGGCCCGATTGACAGTCACATTCACATAGTATGGGCTCGACCCGTTCTGCTTCTAGCAGGGCATCTGTAGACCGGACAGACAAACATGTTCTTGGCCATATATTGACACCTCATTCACTTTTACAACATTTCACAGTGCATTCAATTATCCCACGTCAGAGAAATAAATGTGCTCATGGCTTTTTATTAACAACCACTTTATAATAACAGTAATAGCAGTAATCAAAATAAAAAAATAAAACTCCATCACATGACAATCTGGGGTGCAGTTTCTTTCCTGGTAACAGGTAACAGCAGCACTTCTGTCTACTGGCTTGATTCAATCAACAATAAAAGGCCGTCTTCTGCGCGCAGACTTGCTCGTGTGTGTTCTCCTGTGAGATACTGTAGGCCTCTCTTTACTAAATGTCTATGCGTCAGTGAATCTTGAGCGTGGTGTCGGTGAGTGCGCAGCAAAAATCCAGAGTGCCCTAATGGGTCCATTTCAACACCTTCGGGATTAAATGAACACTCTTTTACTGTCTATGTGTGTGTGTGTTTGGGGGTCTGGTGGCCCGGTTGGCTGGTTTTCTCTGCAGGGTGTGGGATCTGCAACGGCAGGAAAGAAATGGCATGACAGATGGCTTTGTTGAGACAGGGATTCAGGGGGTTCTGCCACGGTCAACTGATGTTCAGCACCAAAGCAAGAACTTTGCCTGAATGTTGCTATCTTACCCCTTCAGTCACGCTCAAACACACACGCTTGCCTACACACACACACACACACACACACACACACACACACACACACACACACACACACACACACACACACACACACACACACACACGCTCACAGACACGCTCACACACAGGCACGCACACATGCACACCGTGTTTGTGGGAGGGAAGCCCAGGCGGGAAGGGCGATCTTTGTCGCTGCACTAGCGGGTCCTACGGGCTTTGGTAGCACCTGGCAGCGGGTGGGGGTTGAATGGGAGGAGCAGGACGGAGGCGCTATGTCCTCCCGGTAGGGGCTCCTTACTGGCACGTGAGCCTGTAAGGTACAGCAGCAGTAGCAAGTCTAGCTAAACAGAAATGTGTGGGTTGGCATAACGACTAAATTGGGGAGGGAAAGTGGTAAAAATAATTGACTGCCAAAAGGATCAAATGAATGTTTTGTTTGCCAAATATGAGGAAAATGTATTTTGATTTCTTTAATCATATTCAAATATCTTTGTTGTCCTTGACTTTAAAGACAACAGTCTGCTGTCTAACTCTAACATGTTACTTCAACAGCTAGAGTCTAAGTAATAGCCCCACCAGCAGCCACTAGAGGCAATGCTGCTCCTTACGCCCAACCGTATACTGGGCTGTTTGGGGGCAAACCACTAAGCTACGGCCGCCCACTACACTAGCACAGAAACTAAAGTTTGATAACCACTGCACTACAGGACAGTTCGTGGGGGGGGGGGGACCAAAATCAATAGGGTTTGTGCTGCAATCTGCCGATTCAAGAGATTATTAACGACATATCTTGGGTGCCAAGTTGACACTTTGACCTGAGTGTGGAGCTAGAAGAACATTCATGGGGTCATGCAAATGCATGCATGCGGCCATGCGTATGGCAATTAGATTTTGAGATACAGTATGCATATGGAAATTCTGGCCTAAGCAAAGACCATGGGGTCATTAAAATCTATTGGGTTGCAGCCTCTGGGGAAAAGGAAGGTTATTTCACACAAAAATACACATTCCAATCCTTCTACTGGTCAACACACACACACACACACACACACACACACACACACACACACACACACACACACACACACACACACACACACACACACACACACACACACACACACACACACACACACACACACACACACTCCCCTGCTGAAAACCCACATTTGTACCAGGTGAGCATCTGGCCTCTCCGTCTGAGTTATACATTTCAGTTGGTTGCCTGGCAACTTCAGTTCATTAGCTCTCAAAAGTCTGGGATGTTAGCTGACAAAAGCGGAGGTACCATGACCCCCACACACCCCAACCCACACACACACACACACACACACACACACACACACACACACACACACACACACACACACACACACACACACACACACACACACACACACACACACACACACACACACACACACACACACACACACACACACACACACACTAATATTTAGGGCCCAACTCTACAGTATTAGGATGAAGATCCTGTGAGGATCGAAACGTCAACTCAATAAAGTGAACTTTAACCTTGAAGACGGTGTGTGGGCTCTACCTCTTAAAATATTAGTTTCTGTAGTCTAACACCTACTGTCGATGTGTGTGTCAATAGGCCAAGACTGTTCAAAGAGTCTTGAAGCCTTAGACACAAATGACCTTCGCTTGTATGTAAATAACATTGAAATCATTGGAAAAAGTTATAATTATATCATTTCTTATGGAACAAAATAATACATCTATCATGCCACCCTTAAAATACACCTGCCACTCTCTCACTACATAAGGTATTATTATCTATAATCAACACTCTCAGCAGTAATGTCAAATATCACGGTTGAAGATTTAGGATTAAAAGAGGTTTATTTATAAAGATAGAAAGAGGTTTTTATTTTCCCCTCATCATACAAGTAGTACATGCAGTGAAATGTTCTGTGACATGCTCCGCAGACTGTGCTACTAACAATATAGTATAATATTAGCAAACAAGCTAAAATAACTATATTATATTACATTATACTGTATTATTGATTGATTGATTGATTGAGCACTTTATTGAAAATGAATTAAAAAGGATAAAAACACAAGAAAACCTGAAGGCTTGTTTCCATTGTGGTCCTTTTGAGGCAGAGAGCAACATAAATACAAAATAGACAAAAACAAAATACGTAATTAATACAAAATTAATAAACATACATTTATGATATGATATGGTTATTCATGATACACACATGTGAGCTTGTAGAGCGGCTATTTTTGGCACACAGAAGTATAAATCTATAAGTATAAACCAGAGAAAGCTGGACCAAACCCAACCCAAGTGCATAAAGAGTGAGTCTTTGGTTCCATTTGTACTCTCTCAGAATTCAATTAAAGGTGAAATCTATAACATTAGAGTGAATCAAATATTAATGAACAAAATTAAAAAAAGACACTGAATTAAAAACAACAAAATAAGTGGTGAATGCAGGCTATATACTGTAGCTACATGTTATGGGTCGTGAGTGAATACCCCTTTATTTTTTGTTTCCTAATTTTGTTTTTAATTATAATGGTTTGCGAAAAAACATCACAGTTTTTATAGGTTAAAAACAAATTCAAACGTTTTTTCAAATATAATTTCATTAAAAATATATATTTAGAGGGAAACAAATACTTTTAAGTACTAAAAAATAGCCAATCTACAAGCTCAGTAGATCGAGCTTGTAGATCGTCTATTTTCACTAGTTTGGGTACCGGGGAGACATCAAATTTCTCTTTTGGGTCTCGAGCTAAAAAGTTTGGGAACGACTGCTCTACAGTACAGAACTGACTTTTCACCTAAAATCTTCAAAAGAGAACGCCATTTGCAAACCATATTAGTCTTTTCAGACATGTTGTTAAATAAAATGAAGTTCTTAAAATATAATTGTGAAAATGAAAAGCTAAGCCTTAAATATACACACTTGTCTTAAATCACAATGAATCTATTCATGGAACGCTGAGGATGTTTGATTTGTGTAACTGACAGGAGAGATGGTCAGAGGAACTGAGTTTTTACCACTAATGTTGTTATGTGGATTGAAGAGTGGATAGAGTTTCTCAGTGAAAGTGGAGCCAGTAAAAGAGTAAATATGTTTAAAAAACTATATTTAGGGCCCGACTCTACAGTATTTGGATGGAAGATCCTAAGATCCTAGGAAAATCCTGTGAAGATCGAAACGTCAACTCAAAAAATTGAAGTTAATTAAAAATATAATTATAATGAATTAAATAATTTAATTTAATAATCAGATGGATTTGAGAGTTTGATGAAAAAAGCTAGCATGAGCCTTAAATATACACACACGTCTTAAATCACAATGAATCTTTTCATGGAAAGCTGAGGATTACTGTAGTTCAATTTGTGTAAATGACAGGAGAGATGGTCAGAGGAACAGAGTTTTTACCACTACCGTTGCTCCATGGATTGAAGAATGGATGGAGTTTCTCAGTGAAGGTGCAGCCAGTGAAAGGGTAGAGATGAACTCTGGCCTCCACATCATAAAAGGAGACCAGACCCTCCTCATAATCCACAAACACTCCCACTTTCTGGATCTTCTCTCTTACAGTGAGGAGGACAGGAGGGTCAGCACCAGCCCTGTACTCATTTCCATTCCCCAACCCTATAGTCAAGTAACCCTTGTTCGGGATAAATGTGTTTGCTTCCTTCCTGTCGATGGACTCTCTGGCCACTCCTACATCCCAGTCAGTCTTCCCTTTAACTTGAATCTCATAGTAAAACCTTCCTGAGGAGAAGCTTTGTTTTCCTAAGACAGAAAACCTCTTAGAGAATCTCCCTGTGTT
>NC_137608.1:46124771-46184771 GCF_963280865.1 Gymnoscopelus braueri | reverse complement strand
TAGTAGCGCCCTTGTTCTGGGCATGTCATGATAGGTTAAAATAGGCAAACATTCAGCGAAACTTCATCTTTCAACATGCATTGTGAGAGGGTTTTAGACCAGTAGTTCTCAAACTTTTTCATCTCAAGGACCCCCAAATTGTCACTTATTAGCCCACGGACCCCCATTTGAAAAGATATGCCAAGGACCCCCCATAAGAGAAGATTATCAAACTGGACCCCCAGTTTGACATGCATCATTAGGCTACGGACCCCCCATTTAATGGCATTTATATCTCTGGGACCCTAATTTAATTTATATATTTATATTGTAAAACCAATGTTAATGTTAAGAGTTACAGACCCATATGGGTCCATTTGGTTCCTAACTATCATTTAGCTGGGGACCCCCTGGAACTCCCTCAAGGACCCCTGGGGGTCCCCGGACCCCACTTTGAGAACCAATGGTTTTTAGACCATGGTCTAGAAGGGTTTCTGCAATGTCCACAGCTCATATCCGGTCTAGAGCCCGCCTACCACGCACATAGACCATTTCCGTATCCCTCTAGACCGGATATGCAAACTACAGAACGAATCGAACCCTGTCCACTACTAGTCAAGGGTTAAGGCGGGACTCGGTGCTGCGTTCCCAACAACTCGGAAGTTATCTCACACTCACAGGATTATTTTTTTTGGTGGTGGTTAATCTGTTTTGTAATAATAATCAAAATCTACAAAGTAAATATTAGCTAAAGTTTTCAAATAAGTGGAGTAAAAGTATAACATTCGCCTCTGAGACGTATGTGGAGTAGAAGTGAAAGTACTGAAAATTGGAAATACTCCACTTAAGTACAGTAGGCCTACTTAAGTAAATGTAATTAGTACATTTTTATTTATTTTTTAATTTACACCACTTCCAAAAATAACAGAAGCTAAACGCGTGGCGATGCACTGAATAGCTTTTATATATCAGTTATTTTTGGCATTCGACGCCAAGAGTTCCGAGTGTCCATGAACGCAGCATCACTATGCAGCAGGCAGCTACTAGCTAGCCTGGTAGCAGAAGTCAGCTAGCAGAGCATTAGCACAGAGGCTGCTCTTCGTCTCTTTAACCAGTATTTACCGCATATACATTTGCGAGAACGCCACCTAGAAAACATTAACGGACACCACGTTTTAGTGACTTCTAAATACACGACGGAAGCGTGTACTCAATGTGACATAGTAATACTTATGTAGCTAAAGTTAGCAATTAGCTGCAAACTTTTAAAGTCAGTGAAGTTACTTTAGCAATGTTTTCATTGTTGGTAGCTGGTGGCGTTCACCCCCTGTAAACGACTGTCCTAACATGAAGGGAATGAATGATGCTCAAGCCTGACATTGTTACAGGAAAAGGTTATGTTTACCAGAACGTGGGCATTTTGGGCCACGTTTAAAGTTAAAAGAGGAGTATCTGGAGTAAACACATGCACAACTGTGATCATCTGAAGAACTGTCATCATCATAAGGACATATATCTACAACTGTGATCATCTATAGAACTGTCATCATAAGGACATCATAAGGACATATATCTACAACTTTGATCATCTATAGAACTGTCATCATAAGGACATCATAAGGACATATATCTACAACTTTGATCATCTATAGAACTGTCATCATAAGGACTTATATCTACAACTGTGATCATCTAAAGAACTGTCATCATCATAAGGACATATATCTACAACTGTGATCATCTATAGAACTGTCATCATAAGGACTTATATCTACAACTGTGATCATCTATAGAACTGTCATCATCATAAGGACATCATAAGGACATATATCTACAACTGTGATCATATAGAACTGTCATCATAAGGACATCATAAGGACATATATCTACAACTGTGATCGTAGAACTGTCATCATCATAAGGACATATATCTAGAATCTACATCATAAGGACATATCTATTGTGATCATCTAAAGAACTGTCACCATAAAGACATAATATCTACAACTGTGATCATCTATAGAACTGTCATCGTCATAAGGACCTCATCAAGACATCTACAACTGTGATCATCTATAGAACTGTCATCGTCATAAGGACCTCATCAAGACATCTACAACTGTGATCATCTATAGAACTGCCGTCAGGAATCTAAACGATGCCTTGACCCTCTTCGTGAATCACTACACTGTTTGTGTGTGTGAATACACTGCTCCAGTAGACTATAATAAACAGTTGGCTGTAGAGAGGGACTCATTTATGATGGCAAGTGCCTTGGCGGCCAAACTTGGGCTTAACTCTTTGAGAAGGAAACAAGCCAAGAACTTCAGCGTCAGGATCAATACAATGGAATCAGACCTGGAGTTCAGCTGCGAGGTTTGAGATTTTTGCACGCCACATTTTGCCTATTTATAATAGTCACAACAAGAGTATGAATAATGCATCCTGGCACTGACTGACCTACTCAGGATAGGGTGACATCACTATTGTGCCTTTGGCTGTGACCCAGGTAGCAAGTGTCAATTTCTGTGACACAGGAAGCTCCTAACTTGTGTAGTAGTCTAAATAATCCCACATTACGTGGAAACTTTCTGCAATGCTCATTCATTTCAGAGTTTGAAGTTAGGCTGTGGTTCTGAAAGTGGGTTCCTTGACGGGGACCCTTACAAGTCTGTAACTCTGAGAGTTTACAAATGCACACTCTTTTTTTGGGTTCTTTGAAGTTAAGTTTAAGGATAAGAGCCACTGTGTTATTGGACAATAATCTTCACTTTTCTGACACAAGGTGGCAGCAAGTAACAATGAGTGAGCGCACAGTGAGAATGTGAAATGTGTTCTACAACAAAGACCATCTGAGGCCATTCAGGTTTTATTTTAATATAATTGATCCTTGTCTTAGACAGAAATGGAGTCATTCACATTTTAATCAAGGTCAGCCTAATCAGCTTCTACAGGCCTCTCATATTGTTATTTGTATGATTTTAATTAACCACACCAACCTCCTGGGTGGTATTATCTTATTATTGGCCATGCATTTTCAGGTTTCAATAACAATGTGTTTGATGACATGCCAGAGCAAAAAAAATAAATGGCATAAAAAAATTTCTTGCAAATGCCATCCCTGTATTTAAAGGGGAGTAACCCCACAAAGGATTGCAGTTGGTAATTACACAGGACTGTAGAATGTCAATTGCAGGTTTGCACTTTCTATTTTCTGTGCTGGGATGATAATTTTTTATCAATTATGTCTTTTGTAAATAGCAATTATTGGGCCCTGACCACCTAGATAATTATCATTTAGCTCCACATATTGGGCTATATCAACCTTGGTCCACCCTCTTGTAATTCTGCACAGCCAGCAATCATCCTTACATTTTCTTTTCAGTCTTTTCACTTCCTCTTGCTGCGTTTCTTCTTCTCGACAGCCTGAATGTACTTTCATAAAGTAATATGCACTCCAGGTTATCAAAGACAAAAAGCTATTTTAATGCATGCACCTGATAAAGCTCTCCACTGGATGGGTATTGGGTAGAGCTTTCATGCTCCTCAGCGTTGAACCAGACTGGGGAAAGGATAGATACACTGATATTAGTGAGTACAGATGATTGCCTAGGATTATTTTTATCGTCTACAGTCGCTCAGGGGCTTCCTTCCTCTCACCTACTCATCTACACTATGGTTAGAATTCAGAACAGCAAGCCTGGTGTGTTCAAGAGCTTGTACTCTAAAAGCTGCAATCTGTAACATTTATGTCCTACCCAGGAGTCCAACCTGGTGCCAACCAAGTGCCAACATTTCTACTATTGATTTCTACTATAATGGAAAGCCAGTTTGGGACTTAAGGCAGAGGATGAATTGCGCTCTGACCTTCATGCAATACCTCTTGTCAAGAAGTCACAAGTCACTTGGTCTTGCCCGTCTAGCTTCTGTTTGTGTGTGTGTGTGTTTGTTTCAGGTTAAATGGAAGGGAAAAGACCTCTTTGATTTGGTGTGCCGGACTCTGGGGCTCAGGGAGACGTGGTTCTTTGGCCTCCAGTATGACATCAAGGATACAGTCGCTTGGCTGAAGATGGACAAGAAGGTAACGTTCTGCGCATCAGTGTGACACATACAGCAAGATGACACTTTGATAGATGTTTGGCTTGTGTAGTTACCTTGTCATGACATAACTCCAAATATCAATAGTTGCTCCGTTGATAATTCAAAATATCCTTCCAGTCCCCACTGACTAACATTGTAAGGTGAAACAGTTTAAAAAATATATATATATAAAAAAAAAAATAGGATTAGGGTTTTGTAATCTTATACATTGTCAGAATCCACTACTTTGTGTTTGTTTGTGTGCTAAAGAGTGACTGTGAGTGTGAGACCTTTTTCAAAAGTCAATGGGCAGGGTATATTGAATTATCAATTTCTAATCAACAGAGCAACTACTGAAGTTATCTCACTGATACACATGACATATTGTGAGTTGTAGATCTGCTGTTTTTGAACATAAAAAATCACAACCAGTGTGAAGTGGGCGGTGTGGTCATCACAGTGGTCATCATAGTGATGGAAGCTCACTTCCAAAAAAAAAGTTATTTTTGGAAGTGCATAATCCTATTATTATGAATGACATCATGTGTCTCGCTAGCCAATTACAGTGCTGAATAGAGTCAGCCAATCACAGTGCAGGAAACTAATACTAATGAGGTGTCCCAACCCCACTTATAGGGGCGGCTACACCGCCCAAAAAGAAAAAGAAAATGGCATGCCCAAAATAGGGATGCCAGGTTAACATACAATATTTTTTGAATCCTTTTATCTTATTGACCTGTATGTAAGAAAAGCAAATACCAATAAAGAAACCTTGAACCCCCCCAAAATAGGGATGCCAGGTAGAAAGTGGTTAACACATCATTGACCATTGATAGAGCTAATATGAATGTGATGTCTAAAAACAGAATGCTCCTGCATACTGTGTCGGTGTTGCTTTACATTGCGTCTCTGGGCGATGGTTGCAGGTTTTGGACCAGGAGGTGCCCAAGGAGGAACCTATCACCCTCCACTTTCTGGCCAAGTTCTACCCCGAAAACGCTGAGGAGGAGTTGGTGCAAGACATCACGCAACACCTTTTCTTCCTACAGGTACTTGTTCATGACATTTGCCTGCTGATTTCTTCCCTTTAATAAATGAAGTAGAACTTGGTTTTAGTTTCTACTTGTAGTTAGCTATACATTTCCCGTAAAAAAAAAACAACAGCATTAGAGTAGCCAATTATTATCCTTTTATTTTTTTTAATACATTTTTGGGGCTTTTTCTGCCTTTATTGATAGATATACAGTAGACTGACAGGGAATGGGAAGAGAGATGGGGGCGGGGGGGGGGGGTGACACGTAGCAAAGGTCGTCCGGATCGGGACTTGAACCTGCCTGCTACACGCTGTCAGGCTGGATTAGCTGCCCAGACGGCTACGCCAGCCTTCCAATAATGTTTTCCCCCAATTTAGTCATCATGCCAATTATTCATCCATACACATCTCTGTGTTGCCAACTTGCCACTGCTGTTGTACTCTACTGGCTCACCCGCCAATGAGGAGCCTCCCCCAAGGGGACGTAGCGCCTCCGTCTTACTCCTCCTGTTCAACTCCCCTGGAGACAGGTGCCGTCCCAGCCGAGTCACTCGCGCAGCAACAAAGATCCCCCCTCCCTCTCTTACCCGGCTTCCCTCCCCCAAACACGGCAATTGTGTTTGTATAGACACACTCGGCCAAGTGACAGTGGATTCGAACTCCTAAGACTCTACGTTGGCGGACAGGTACTTTACCCCCGCACCACCGACTCCATCGATCAAATTCAAAATGTTGATTTTTACATCTAATACATGTCTTTTAGGATCTGATTAAGGGCCTCAGGTTTCTTTGGGACCTCTTGCCTTTTAGTCTGTGCAGCAGCATGTCAGAGTCACACCAACATTTCACTGCTCACACTTACACGAGTGAGTGACAAATAAAACTTTAGAGTCTTTGAATCATGCCAGTGCCACAGAGGTCTTGTGAGTGAGAGACATCTGTCTGTGTTGTGCTGACAGTCACTGACAGGTACGTGGTTTGCTGTCACTGAATGACAGGTCTTCTCTGCTGTTCTTTGTTTGGCTTCCAAATTTGAAAACACTGCTTTATACAAAAAATAGACAAATAGACAAAATACAAGCTCAGCTTTTGTCTTGTAGATCAGCTATTTTAGACACGCAACAACAACGTATAATTAAAGCCACAGGCTTCCAGGTCCTGCCGGTACACTTGAAATCTTACATGCCTGTTAGAACCAGTGGTATTGACCGACCAGGGGGACAGAATGGTTTTTCTTCTTTCTTTCTTTCTGCGTTCGCAAGTTGCCTGATCAGATCGCTCTCTGTGATATATACTCTCTCCACCATACCATGATTGTGGGCAACCCTGTGGAATCGATGCTGGACATATTACCACTGCCCTTTCTCTGCACTTACCGTCTGGGGAGTTCGCATGTCTGTCCCCCACCCCAGACTCCGGCGAGAGATGAAATTGGTAACTGTGCAGCCTGCCATTCAATTTGACTGGCCACATTTATCAATTACCAATCGCGTTTTAAGGGCTCAGTTATTTGGCCTCTTTAATGACTTGTTCCTCACGGGGGATCCCAACCCTGCCCCACCCCTTAGTGTTCTCCTCATATGCAGCCCAGTCCAGGGGGCTAGCGACGGCCGTGTGCGTCTGTGTTCCCTTGCTGTTGGAGCGGGAGGTACTTATCTTCCTGAGGCGGCCGCGGAAAAGTCCCCTGTCAGTCTTTAATCCGCTTCAGGTAGTTAGTGTTTTTTTCTTCTTTTTTCTCCCCCTTTTATCGAAGGGAAACCTCCGTCACAAAATGCGGACCTGGGCGTGCACAGCCACCCGGCAAATGAGTCAACACTGACGCTAGTGTGTGTGTGTGTGTGTGTGTGTGTGTGTGTGCCGCAACAAGCGGAGAAGAATACAAACGAGCTTGTGCCCCGTGTCGCCTGTCTCCCCATTAGTCTGCTCTCATTAACTCCTGTAATGTCTGGAACAGGCCTTCCCCTCAGATAGTGTCACTGGCGTGACAGCTGGATTAGCGCTTATCAGGAGTGATCACGCAACCCTGCTGACACACACACACACACACACGCTCACGTGCACACACACACACACACACACACACACACACACACACACACACACACACACACACACACACACACACACACACACACACACCCTCTCCATCACCTCAGGCCTTGGGTCTTGACAGCAGTGGAGTCTCATTTGTAAAGCAGATTGGAAGCCTCAGCCTCTCGTGGCTTCCTGCGATTGGGGCCTTCCTGTCACCTCAGTCTCTCCACGCCCTCCATGTTAGTTCACGACAAGAGGCTGTGCAAACTGTCTTTGCTGGTGATACGGCTCCAAGGCACTAGATTGTCCTCTTAACCCATTAAGACCTGAAGCCGATTCTACAAATGTCTTCTAAATCCCAACAGTATTCTGAAAAAAAATAACGGATGTTTCTATATCAGTGGTGCTCAAACTTTTTCATGTCAAGGACCCCCAAAATTATATGTATTCGGCCGCCGACCTCCATCTCAAAATATTTTGTTCCAGGGACCCCCCAGAAGCAAAGATTTGAGTTAAAAATGTTCGCTTTACTATTACAGTGTTTGGAGTTGTTCCACAAGAAAGAGATTATGTACAACTTAGTCACCAAGAAAGAAATGTGATAGCCTTTGCATCCCTTTTGGCTAGGCGTCTGATGCTGCTTAAATGGAAAGAAAAACTCCCACCAACTTTCAAATCATGGGTTAATGATGTTATGCGTCATTTGACTTTGGAGAAAATTCGCTACTCCACAAGGGGGTGTGCTCTGAAATTTTACACCATCTGGCAACCTTTTTTAACATATAGAGAGAGACTGAATGCTGCTGACATTAACTCATTCAGTGCCACATGACGTCTAAGACGTCACGAGGCCTGACGCCCTGAGCGCCAAGACGTCATGAAAAGACGTCATAAAAAAAAAGTCTATACATATTTCTTTTTTGGAAAAACATGTTCAGAACCCAAGATATGATGATTTGAAGATTTGCTGCTCCATTCACTCTTTGTTTAACTTCTTACCGAAAAAGGCTGTATCTCGGCTCCTAAGCACTTTTTTTTTACAATAAATTTTGGTTGTGGCACTCAGAGCCAAAATTCCATATATAAGCATGGCACTGGAAGAGTTAATGACCCACAAATTGACCCCACTGAATTTGTTTTTGTATTATATTTTTTGTGTATATATATTTTTTTAATTCATTTTAAATCTTTCTTTAATAATATATATATTCTACTGTGTATACTTTATTTATTTTTATTTTTGTATTTTTTTGAAATAATGCTTTTTAGCTCAAATCAAAAAGTGACACAGATGTGTTCCAGGTCTTAATGGGTTAAGAAGGCCCCTGACGCGCGTCACACGAGTCCGCCTGGATCACATCGTCTTCTACAGTAAAAGAAGGACTTGTTTCTAGAACGGTCAAACAAGCGAAAAACCAACATACATTGACTGCAATGCAAGTTTGAAATTAAACCTTAACCTTTCTGCGTCGCTCCAACTACTTTTGGACCGTCTGTGACACGGTGCCAACGCTCAAAAAATTTATCCGAGCTCTGAAAGATGCATCAACAGGCTTTGTCTATAGTTGTTGTGAAGGTGCGTTCAGTATGTGTCAGGGCTTTTACTTGTTATTACGGCCGAAGCGCGCTTTGCTTTACGCAGGGGTCTGTGCATTTCTTGTGCTCCGTGCACCGTGCCAGGCTTGTGTGACTGAATTAGCTGGAAGGATGGTGGCCCAAGGGGCAGGAGCACTGGCTGAGGAATAGCAGTTTAGTCTGAAGGGAGGTAGTAAGTACGGTTTCACTCTGGGCATTTCTAGGGCATCGAGATTTCTGCCTCATCATTCATTTTCCTCCGTCGACCCACAAGCAGCCTCTCAAGCAGTAGTTAACGCATGTTCAGATGAAAAGCAGTTGGCACGGGCACCACAGTTCTTGGTGGGGTGGGGTTGGCTAATAGGTCCCCATGTGATTATGGTGCTATTAACGGTGTACTAGATTCTGGATCTGTATCTCTAGTAAAAAAAATGTGGTATTATTTCACTAATCTGCACTATATATAAAGTGTAATTGGTCAAAGTTGACAAATATGTATGAAAATGGAAACAAAAGTCAAGTGCAAAAAAAAAAAAGTTACAGGTGTTTTCTATTCGTTGTTTTTGTTTTATTTTTATGAAATTGTTTACTGATTGATGGCTGAGTTGCTGTCAAATACCACATTTCCACTCATACCTCAATACTGTCTATTCCATCAGGTGGCTTCTGTATGTATCATCCTTTAAAGCAGAGATCAGCGCCCAAGAAGGGAAGGAAATTCAGCCCGTCGCATGGCATATTACCTCACACAGAAACGTTGTACTGTGGCTTCCACTATCAGCCTCGTTTCCGAAAAGAGATCCAGTTTTATTTTTCATTTCAGTTTGGGTGAAGTTAGATTACCCATCAATCTGAAGCAAAGCCTTCAATATTGCAAGATTCACTTTGGCGCTCTCCCACGGGACCCCGTGCAGACTAGATGTGCTGCACTCTAACCGATGGTAAAGAGCCAATACTCCTGTGTCATCGACGGAGGAGAGGGAACTCAGTAAAAGTCTGGTTGTCAGAGGCATAGCCTCACTGTCAGAAGTTCCTAACTCTGTACCCCTCTCCCCACAACTCCCTTCAGGTTAAGAGGAAGATCCTAGAGGAAGAGATCCACTGCCCACCCGAGGCCTCCGTGCTGCTGGCCTCTTATGCCGTCCATGCCAAGGTCAGTAGTCCCACATCCAGACAACTCTTCTACCATCTTCAAATGCTTCCCGTCAAGCTTCCGTCTCTTTGACATTTCCGTTCACCTCCTTAACCCATTAAGACCTGAAGCCGATTCTACAGTACAAATGTCTTCTAAATCCCAACAGTATTCTGAAAAAACGTATGTTTCGATATCAGTGGTGCTCGAACCTTTTCATGTCAAGGACCTCAAAAATGATGTGTATTTGGCCGCCGACCCCCATCTCAAAATATTTTGTTCCAGGGACCCCCAGAAGCAAAGAAAAAAATCTCTTTAAAATAATATATATATTCAAAGATTTGCACACATTTTCACGATTTTTCAAAAATAGCAGATCTACAAGCTCGTAGCGCGGCACTCAGTGCCGCACTATGAGCTTGTATATCTGCTATTTTTGAATAGCCAAAGTGTAAAGTAATGCTTTTTAGCTCAAATGAAAAAATGACACAGATGCGTTCCAGGTCTTAATGGGTTAAAATGTATTTAAAATATATTAAGGCTAATTTGCCTAATTTAGTTGTCTGTAGGACTTATTTAAATGACTGCAAACGCGAAGCGGAAGTGGGGGGAGGGGGCATCCGGCGGATTTTCTGCACTTCCGATGTGCAGACAGAAGCATTTGAAAATTGTGTGATCCAGCTGCCAGTCTCCAGAGACTATCTCACATTCAACCCTTCTATTTGTAATCACCATGCTCTCCTCTCTCCACCCATCCATCCATCCATTAACCACTTAAGCCCTACATACTTTGTTGGACGACAAATAAAGAAAATAGCTGATCTACAAGCTCTCAGCGCGTGTGACGATGTAACCCAAAATAGGATTGCCAGTTTGAAAGTGGTTAAAAGCTGAAAGTGGTTCAAATCTGCACTCACCTACTCACCTATTATTATGTTCTTTTTTGGTGCAAAACATACTGCAGGAAAACCCTCTCCTGATAATACTGTCTCAGTTGTTTCAGTGGACAGCCTCCATCCCTATGAAATACCCATGAAAATGCTGGGCCCGAGCTTGGATGCAGCTTTTCTTGACAGGCGATTCGGCTCTGCTGAAACCACAGGTTCTACCTCAAAGACTCGGCAGAGTGCCTGCTGAGACTTGCCTTCCCCAGCCAATTTACACTGTACAGGGTGAAAGAGACTGTAGGTAAAAAAAAGAAAAGGATCTGCAAATTAGCCTGGAACTACTGCACTGCGCTGTCAGTACCTTCAAAAGGAACGGTGACAAGTCCAGTATCAGTTTTCATTTAATCAGTCGCCCACTGTGATTAGAGCCTGCAGGATTGAATTGGTATAACGGGGGCAAGGCAGGTACTGTAGTTCTTTGCCGGCGGAAAGAAGACGGAGAGGTCTTCACCCGTCTCTTACCCCATCTTGGTTTTTCTTGCATGTGTGGGGGATGTGTAATGATCAGTCTGTGAAAATAATACAAACTAAAGGGAGGTAGCATGATATAGGACCAGTCCTCTATGAGCTTGCACTCCATACAGTAATGTACTGCACAGGCTTATGAAATAAACTCCTATTTTGACAGCCCTTGCAGTGTTGTGTGAAGACGCAAAGATGTGTTATCTCCAGCATAACCATAGTTATTTTACACCATTCAAAGTAATGGTGTGAAATAATTAAATAAATGTAGCCTATGCGACTAAAGTACGAAGGTCTAACTTAACCTTAATGTCATGCAATAAGCAAATTCACAATGTGCTGCTTGTGCAGAATGATTGGGAAACTAAAAGTTGTGAGATTTAATGAGACAAAATAATGCTTGTTTGTGAATGTCCCACATGACAATAAAACACTTAAGTTGACTCATAATAATTATTTAACACTTTTATTTTGTGCCCGTGAGCATTGTTGCTGTGAATTCTTTTTTTTTTGGTGATATAATGGGCAAGCTAGTCTCATACTGTAAAGATTGCTCTGATCCAGCGTTTGTAAAATTAAAACCAGCCTGTTCATTGGAAATACTCAACGATAAATGTCGATGGGATTTCAGATGGCAGCCCACCTAGAGACAGATTCTGCTCGAGCTTTCGTCAAGCGCTTGCTCAAGGGGGAATTGTCGGGTCTTGACCTCTATATGTAAAGTGTCTTTAGACAACTTGCTGTGATTTGGCACTATATAAATACAATTGATTGATTCAATTGGCACTATATAAATAGAATTGATTGATTGATTTCATGTAGCCTCTGTTTCTGATGGAGCAGAGGCCTCATTAGGCCACCGGTTTAACCAGAAACCAACACAAACCTGGACAAATTATAAACTCATATGTTGCACTGTGAAATGTTAGGGTCAAGGGTTGTCAGTAAGACTATTGTTTGTCAGTTAATAGCATGGTGCGAACTGAAGTAAGAACGTGGCACCCCATGCCCTTAATTGACATAAAACTTATTTGAAACAACAGTAGTCCCTACTATCTTCATACACAGTCATTATCAAGCTCTCTCCATCCATCGTTCTGTGTTGACTTACGACAGCTCGCACAGAGTTGAATGTGCGCCGACATATAGGCTGCTGTCATTTTGGGGTTTTGGCGCATGTTGTCACATTTAGAACTGTACAAGCGGAAAACGCATCGCTTCGCTCCATTTTACCAGCTTGCCTGGTGTTGCCGGTTTATTGCACTGACCCGGCATTGGCGGACTATTGTGTGGGTGAAATACGGGCTTTTCAGTAGTAATACATATTCAATGAGAGGCGAGCAGGCAGGCAGGGAGGCACGGGCAATCTGACAAGCGGGCACACTCCTGTGAAACTGTCGCGTTCGTGCTCTTTTCACGCACATGCCCGTCTGCGACAAGAGCTGGATTGTGGTCAGCTTTTTTCTACTCGACGCGGAGGACAGTGACTTGACACAGCAGGCGTAGATCGCCTGGCATTTACTCGCGGTCGCGGAGCGATTGTCTGTCTGCGTATTCACATGAGAAGCGTAGTGCAACCCTGCTGATCCAAGCGAGAACGCGGGCGTTGTGAAAAGCCCTATAGGCTCTCTCTTTCCCTCTCTCCCTTCCTTCCCCTCTTACTCTCCCTCCCTCCCTCGCTCCTTCTCCCTGTCCCTCAGCTCCCTCTCTCCGTCACTCTGGTCTGATGTCACACACACAACCATACCTCCCTCTCTCTCTCTCTCCCTCTCTCTCTCCTTCCCTGGGTGAGCTAATGCGTGGCTGTTTGTTTGGAGACGTATTCAGAGAGACCATGCATTATATGGTGCAAATGAGGCTTTTCTTTTTTCTTTCTTTTTTTTGGCTCATATAATTCAGAAATGTTTTGGTTAAGGACAAGAGCATGACTCTGTAATCATGTTTTCAGTCGTCATGCAAAGTGAAAAAGAGAGTCGCCAAATAGAGGGAATGGGAAATGTGTCGTGTGCACACATGTACCGATTGCGTCCCTAAAAACCGCACACGCCTCTGTGCCTGCACCCTTTTGTGCATTATACTTTTGTGTGTGTGTGTGTGAGGGGGGGTGGGAGAGTGTGCATGTGTGCGTGGCTGGCTGCGTGCGTGCGTGTGCGCGTGAAACGAGAGTTTCAGCCTGAATAAGTCTGCAGAGAGCTGAGTGACTTTTTTCCCCTTGCTTTGTAATCCTGTGTGGGCGCGGTAGCAGAGCTTGTTTAGGGGTTGGAAGGTGTTGACAGGGAATTTGGAGAAGCAGCTGCCACGAACAGTGCAGAGAGGGTTCACCGGGGGGGAATCGGAGCCAATTGAGTGAGCAACACAGCCTCTCTCTTCTCTCGTGGGTCCGGCCTGACCCACACAGGGAAATGGCTGACCAGCTTAGAGTAGACCGGGGGAGATGACACCGACAGACGGATAGGCACACACCCCCCGGTGTCTGTTCGCATTAACCCTTTCAGACCGAGAAGTCGCATCTGTGTCATTTTAAGATGTCTTTGGGCTATTCAAAAATAGCAGATCTACAAGCTCATGGCGCGGCACCGAGTGCCGCGCCATGAGCTTGTAGATCTGCTATTTTTTAGAAAAATCGTGAAAATGTGTGCATCTTTTTCTTCTGTAGCGCACATTTTTAACTCTGTTACAACTTCTGGGGGGTCCCTGGAACAAAATATTTTGAGATGGGGGTCCGCGGCCAAAATTCATATAATTTTGGGGTTTTGGGGGATTTTTAATTTTTTAATTTTTTTAACTAGGATTTAGAAGACATTTGTAGAATCCCCCCAGAAGCAAAGATTTGAGTTAAAAATGTTTGCTTTAAAAAAATATATATATTCAAAGATTTGCTCAAATTTTCACGATTTTTCAAAAATGGCAGATCTACAAGCTCATAGCGCGGCACTCAGTGCCGCGCTATGAGCTTGTAGATCTGCTATTTTTGAATAGCCAAAGAAATCTAAAAAATACGCAGATTCTTTCCCGGTCTTAATGGGTTAATAAGGAGAAGCACAGGTTTCTACAGATCGCTTAGAAAAGATGCTCTTGTCTAAGAGAGAGTTTATTTTGAGGCAAATATAAAAGTACAGGTACGGTACGGTACTCATCCAGGCACATTCTTGAGCTATATGTGTTACTAGTATATTAAATACAACCTGTTCATTGTGGGGAAGGAGAGCTCTTTAGGGCCGTAACAGTTCATCTGATTGTGCTTGATTGGCGTGAGTCATGATGAAGTGATTAGCAGATTGTTCTGTCCTGATGATGGATCAATGGGGACTGAATGATTTTGACAGCAACAGTTCATTTCAAGGCTGTCAGTAAATGCCATTTGTAGACACTTATGTCTGTGGCCTAGATTTTTTAACACATTCCATGCCAGAGTTTAATATCATAATGTACTCACCAGTGCCAGCGATTTATTGTTGTTTTTTTTATTTTTTTCACGTCGCCACAGACAAAGCTAAATCCGTTAAAATCGCGCGTTCAACTGTTTGTAAACACACAGGGGATCTGTGTGAAACGGCCAGCGAAAACCGCGTCGAAATCCGATCCGCCATCTTGAAGCTACAGCGGTTTCATCTAAACAGCGATCAGCGATGAGAAAAGCAACAACCGAGATAATTGACTTTTAGTTTCCGGTTTAGAGTGGAAGCGGATGGGATCTGGAATTTCCGGATCCCGGATAATTCCGTTTCCGGTGGTGCTACAATGAAATGTGTCGTACCGAACGAGGCCTACAATGAAAAGTCAACCTGTGAGGCACGGGGTTGACTTTGACTGGCACGCTGTGCAATTAAGTAGGTTCGCGTAGATCTACGCGACTGGCACTCAATGTGTTAAGGAGTCGTCGTTATTCCCTGCTCAGTTCACGTTTGCGGAAATATACAGTGGATAAAATACATTAGTTAATGGAAGAACTTTGTATGTATGTGTATGTGTGTGTGAGAGAGAGAGAGAAAGAGAGCCACCGAGTGCATTTTATTTGTTAATTCCTACACATAGGGACCCATTTCAGAACCCCTCACCCCCATTGCCTGCCCATGTCTCCCCAAGTCTACACACAATCTATTATTCAGCAGTTGTGCACAAACAAGTTGAGAACTCGCAGGGAACAGAGCTGCAGGGGAAGGAAACTGTAGGAAAAGGAGCAAAATCAACGCCCCTCGGCTCAGAGAGAACGTCTGTCAGGCAGCACATTTGTTTGTGCTTTAGACTCCTATGCAGGGTGCTAACGCCAGAAAAATGGACAGCAAAGAAATGCTAATGGCAGCTGTCCACCCCGTGTTCAAGTCCCGAGTTTAACCCTTTAAGACCTGAAACGCATCTGTGTCATTTTTTTATTTGAGCTAAACAGCATTATTTTACACTTTGGCTATTTTTGAAAAATTGTGAAAATGTGTGCAAATCTTTGAATATATATTCTTTTAAAGCAAACATTTGTAAAAAAAAATATATGATCACACTGGTAGTCCAAATCAGATTTCCGTGAATCAGACCACCATCAGGTGGTTTGAAATGCGGTTGAAATCCGATTTCTAATGCCGTCTTTCAGTCTGAAGCCTGATTATACTTTGTTGTACGATGGTGTATAATCACGACACCCTCGTGTTGTTACATAATAACCACAGCACCCAATGCAGATCGATGATATCAGAACACACAACCATCACTTGAGAAGCAAATCGGATTTGCCCGCAGTCTGAACAAAGCCTTACAAATGTATCCTCAGCCTTCATACCATCATCCGGTGTTTGCTTCGTAGGCCTCCAGATGGTTGAGGTTGCGACTGTAGAATGCAGTCCATGCACATGGATTGCACGGTGAAACACAATGCACGAGTAAACGGTCAAACTCATGCCACGCGGCCTCCAGTCTAAACCGTGGACGGTTTGATAATTCCAAATGCCTTTCCACCCCTGATTTTATAATGGCAAACCTGAAGATAATCGGCGAATTAGTCATCCCTAATATCATCGCATCTGCCTTTCAAAATGTCATCCCTGGCTGTGCTCCGTGACTGGGCAGATAGGTTATCAATCATTCTCCCTGAGATATCTCTAATGATGGCATTTAATGACACTGGTTCCTGAGCACAGGGGCCACTGGATCTGATGCACAAACTCCCTAGAAAAAGATGTGGAACCTAACTGTGCCATTATTGCGGGACAGCAGCGGATGATGGTAATTTGTTTCCTCAATGAGTTTCTAATGTGTTTTGGCTCTCGCTCTTCCTTACAGTACGGGGACTACGATCCCAACCTTCACAAGCCTGGATTCTTGGCTCAAGAGGAGCTGCTGCCCAAGAGGGTGAGTGTGGCATGTTATTTTTTTATCATCCCTCTGCCACAGGCTACGTGTCATAATTCTGGGCTGGCCCGGGAATGCCTCACTCGTAGCACAACAGTGAAGATGTTTATTATAAAGAAATATATATTATATATAATTATCTTTATTCCTGGATGCCAACATTTGGTAAGGTTTAACCCTTTTTAAGACCGGGAGAAGCATTTGTGTCATTTTTGGATTATTTTACACTTTGGCTATTCAAAAATAGCAGATATACAAGCTCGTAGCGCGGCACCGAGTGCCGCGCTACGAGCTTGTAGATCTGCTATTTTTGAAAAATCGTGAAAATGTGTGCAAATCTTTGAATATTATATTCTTTTAAAGTGAACATTTTAACTCAAAGCTTTGCTTCTGGGGGTCCCTGGAACAAAATATTTTGAGATGGGGGTCGGCGGCCAAATACATATACTTTTAGGGGTCCTTGGCATGAAAAAGTTTGAGCACCGCTGATATAGAAACATACGTTTTTTCAGAATACTGTTGGGATTTAGAAGACATTTGTACAATCGGCTTCAGCTCTCAATGGGTTAAGAAGGACTGTATTCATAGTCAGAATATGTGTGTGTATTTTTCATGTGCGTGTGTGTGTTGACTTCTTCATTTCAGGTGATTAACTTGTACCAGATGACTGCAGAGATGTGGGAGGAGAGGATCACTGCATGCTACGCCGAGCACAGGGGACGAAGCAGGTACCATGGGTTATTCTAGTTAAACTAAAACGAATGAAATAAGCATTCATTTATTTGAGTCCAGAGCCTGCACTTGTCAGAGAGGTGGACAAAGAATCACAAAGATGTAGTTTCAGGGGAAATAGAGAGTGGTTGAGTTGTGCACAAAGCCTTGACAGAGGAAACTCTACACACAGCATAACAAATGACATCCGATGTTAGAATTGTTTTCATCATCTTCCGTCCTTGTTGTGTTGTTGACGTTTCGGGCTGTTGTTGTGTGACACTTCTCCACTATCCCGGGTAATCTTATCTGACTGACAGAAACATGATCCTAGTGTTTTCCTCAGCCTGAGACTGGTGCATTTGCACTGCTTTACAGCAGAGTTATTATTAGTTTTTGACAACAGGAATGCCTTGATTTATAGAATCTGAAAAGGTTAGTCTGAAAGAATGCATGACATGGTTAGTTAGTTATGCATTGTTCATATTTTTGTATTTATTTAAGTTTCAGTTAACACAATTTTTTTTTGTTTTAGGTAACTATAATAACACTGCTTTCCAAATCATCAACGATGCAGAGCATTTCAAACTACTCCTGATGCCCCTTTAGGGTCAAAAGTGCTCACTGTCCCACCTTGTTAATGGCCCGTTAACGCAGCGTAATGCTCCGGTGTCTCTTTAACATCGGAATGATTTCTAGCCATCAAGTTTTCTGCCATCAAAATTATGCTAATGTTGTGCCGTTTTTTTTCCTGGGACGACCCTAAAATATACGACTCGCTAACAGCTCTGGCAGCCAGGCTGCTGCGAGAGGGAGGGGGAATGGAGGATTTTGTGCATCAGTTCTCACTGTTGCGGCGTTAAGGGTGTTCGAGGCTGCAGAATTAGTCTTATCTCCCATAGTGCATGACCCCTAAGGCTTGTTAGGAGAATTATGGTTGTGTCTGTGGGTTTTTGTCTCTGTGTGTGCGTGCGTGTGTGCGTGCGTGTGTGTGTGTGCGTGTGTGTGTGAGAGAAACTCATAACTAATATTTTTGCCCCCCCTGGTGCAGTGGCGCTTTTATACATCACACAACATGACAGATGTCACACTCGGTGTGAAGTATGGTGTGATGCCTTCCCTCCCCTCCCTTCCCTTCTCCTCTCCTCGCTCCACTCAACTCCTCTCCTCTCCACTCTCCTGTCTGCCCGTCTTTGCTTCTCCCCCCCCCCCCCCTCACCTTGTCACCCCACCACCCCCCTTTTGCACCCCATCACCCATCTCTCTTTCATTCTTGTCTTTGAACCAGGGATGAAGCCGAGATGGAGTACTTAAAAATAGCCCAGGACCTGGACATGTATGGTGTCAATTACTTTTTCATCAGGGTAAGCTGCAAGGGTTCTCCTCTGTTATCTGTGCACGCTAAGCCCATACGACAGAGAGCAGGGCATGTTCATGCTCTGTAGCGTAATGGAGATGAAGTGCTGGAATGGTAATCCGGGCTGTGTTTCCGTTCCAAAGTTCACCCCCCGGATGATTGCTTAACCCGTTAAAAATGGGAACGCATCTCTGTCATTTTAGATGTCTTTGGCTATTCAAAAATAGCAGATATACAAGCTCATAACGCGGCACCGAGCTTGTAGATCTGCTATTTTTTGAAAAATCGTACTTCTGGAAGTCCCTGGAAGATTTGTTCAAATGTTCGCTTAAAAAAAATATTATATATATTCAAAGATTTGCAAAAAAATCCATGATTTTGCAAAAATGTCCATGATTTTGCAAAAATAGCAGCGCTATGAGCTTGTATATCTGCTATTTTTGAATAGCCAAACTATAAAATAATCGTTAAAGTGGTTCAAATCTAAAATGTCAGACGCTTTTCCAGGTCTTAATGGGTTAATAGAATTCATAACATGATTTGGATCGCCAACATTCACAGAGGCACCTTTCGGGCGTGATTTTAGGGAATTATTGAACATCATCCCTCTGTCCCAGTGAGTCACCACCTTGCGTTTTAGAAGAAAAACAAACAAAAAAGATGACTCGTGGAAAACGGCAAGTCACTCTCTATATATAAAAGGCGAGTCTGTTTCAGAAGCCGAGTTTGGACATTATTAATCTCGGGCGTGCGAGCGTCTGTGTTTTCCCCCTCACACAGCTGGTCGGCCTCAGCCTAATTCAGACTAATGAAGGCTGGTGGCTGGCTGGCTGGCGGCGGCACCTTCGTGTCGTGTTCATATGAAGTGTAAATGAGTGTGGTCTCACTCGGCAGGCAGTGGGGGGGGGGGGGAAGACTCCCGTCTCTAGATAACCACTTAAAACCTGGCATCCATATTTTGGGCATTTCTTTTCTTCTCAGAAATTTCAAAAAAATTGTCGCATTTCGTTGTGAGCTTATCAGTGGTATAAAGTAACAAAGTACATGTACTCAAGTACTGTACTTAAAGTTGTACAATGCAGAATCACAAATAACGATTTTTAGCAACCTCTGCTGGTCACTACCGTCACTGCATACAATTTCCGTAGTCCTCGATTACCCAGAATTCCATTCGTTTTCACCGGAAGCCGGAAGCGTTTCAAAAAGCGATCTTTTAATTGTTTTATACTATCTACGGATCGTTTCTCTTAGCCAGTGGAGCATTAGTTACCATGAGCTGTGCTTTCTTTTTCTGTTCTTTTTCGATCTTCCAATCCTACATTCTCTTAAAATCAGCGTGAGGTTCCTTTTTGTTATTAGCGCGGTAGTTCCTGGCCAAACAGGAAACCGTTGCGGTAGTTCCTGGTTCATGACGTCGGCCAGGACGTCGGCCACGACGTCATGACGTTGGCCAGGAACGTCATTTTCCCGGGAAAGTCCACGTCCACGTTCAATAGAAAATATATAAATAAAAGGCTTCCGGGGGTGAAATTCATGGAGTGGGTGTTGTGAAACTTTTGCCACTCACAAAAGATATACAATTTAACTTTAGTTTTGTTGAAAACGTTACCTAGTATGCCTTTAAGTACACTTTGTTTTTACTTTACTGGAGTACCATTGTCTGTACTTTTTACTTCTACTCCACTACATCTCAGAGGCAAATATTGTACTTTTTACTCCACTACAATTATTTGAAAACTTTAGTTACTAGTTGTTTTGTAGGTTTTGATTATTATTACAAAACAACATACATTAATCACTTCAGCCCTATATATCCTTTGGCTATTTGAAAATAGCCGATCTACAAGCTCACAACGCGTCGCAGTGAGCTTGTAGATCTGCTATTTTCAAAAGCTTTTTATACATTTTATGCATTTGAAAACTTGTGAAATGGGGCATTCTGCATAAGGAGTACTTTTACTTTTGGTACTTTAAGTATATTTAGATTTCTTTCCTACTTTTACTCAAGTAAATTTTGCATACAATACTTTTACTTGTAACAGAGTAATTCTATATTGCAGTATTGATCATTTTACTTAAGTAAAAAAATGTAGTACTTCTTCCACCACTGGAGCTTATAGATTTGCAATTTATTGTCGTATGACAAAGTATATAGGGCTTGAGTGGTTAACCGGGGTCTAGTCATGATGCTCTGTTTTTTATTGTGCCTATTCTGTTAACGGTGGTTGTTGTTGTTTTAGAACAAAAAGGGAACCGACCTCCTCCTGGGCGTGGACGCCCTGGGCCTCCACATCTATGAGCCCGACAATAAGCTGACACCCAAGTGCTCCTTCCCCTGGAACGAGATCCGCAACATCTCCTACAGCGACAAGGAGGTGAGTGATCAAGGATCTGGAGGTTATACAGCGTGACATGAAGGATTTTAGTGTGGATCTAGCACAATGTGAAAGAGGTCTTTTTTTATATGGTGTGTCTTGTCTGTCTGTCTATACAGCAAACAGTGAGGTCACAGGTCAGAGCATGCATGATGGTGACTTCTGGTGATGGAGATGTTTTGACAAATTCCGCCCAAAAGTCATAAGTGTGTGTGTGTGTGTGTGTGTGTGTGTGTGTGTGTGCGTGCGCGTGTTTGTCTGTCTTTTTTCACATAATTATGTTTTGTACTTTTTTTAAATATTAGGATTACATTGCATAATGGGAGTCAATGGAGCTCAGATTGGCCTGAAAATGTGCCAAAATTTGCTCTCATACACAATCCACATTGGAAGCCTCGCCCTTCTCATGTGATATTCAGTTTTGTTTGTTTTAATTTTAATGCGTATTTGCTATTTGTGAGCAAACTTTTGACATGATGGTTCATTCTTCTTGTCTCCTTAACCTTTTTAGTTTGCCATCAAACCTCTGGACAAGAAAACCAATGTTTTCAAGTTCAACTCATCGCGGCTGAGGGTCAACAAGTTGGTGAGTCCAATGCTATGATAAAGCTTCCGTTGTTGTAATGTTTTGTTTGTTTAACCCATTAAGACCTGAGGCGGATTCTACAAATGCCTTCTAAATCCTAACAGTTTTCTGAAAAACTTATGTTGTTTTAAAAATACATAAAATAGCAGCTCTATAAGCTTGTGAGCTTGGAGATTGGCTATTTTTGTATATCATCATACAATGAAGTATACAGTAAAGATGATAAGTGGTTAAGTAACACGTACTGGTCAGAGAGCCGTAGTCACAACTCTTACTCACAGCAAGGGATCCTAATTACGAGACCTCGTTCTTACAGTTTGGTATTCTTGTCTGTATCGTTCAGATCCTGCAGCTGTGTATAGGGAACCACGACCTGTTCATGCGGCGACGGCGTGTAGACTGTCTCGAGGTGCAGCAGATGAAAACCCAGGCCCGCGAGGAGAGAGCCAGGAAACAGGTACTGATACTGAGCAGTGTTGCCATGTCCGCTTGTTATAAGCGACTTTGGGATTGTTTTTCTTTAAAGTTGCTTATAAATATTGGTGTTTGCGGTTGGGTTGCGGTTTTTGGGCTTGTTTCTTAACACATTGACCGCCAGAGGTTAATCTCATAATGTACTCACCAGTGCCAACGTTTTATTGTTGTTTTTTGTTTTTTTCACGTCGCCATAGATCTTGTTAAAATCCTTAAGATTGAGCTGTACACGGTCTGTTTACATCGGCGACATCTCCCTGCGTGTACCAGTCCAAACCACGTGTCAAACGGAGCCGCCATGTTTGAGTTCTGACCGTTTAAGTTAACATGGGAAATGCGAGGATGAAAAACTACATTTTTACAGGGGCTTTTACAGGGCTTTTTGTGTACGACTTAGAATGAAGGCAGACGGGAAACAAAAAACGGGATCGCACTTCCGGTCGACATCGGGTGGTGTTACACTGAAAATGGTCCCCCTAGAAAATTGAAAAAAAAAAAAAATTCGAAAAAAAGGAAAAAGCACCACAGCCCGTAGGCTACGGGATCGGCGCTTAACCGTTGGATTTAACGGCCCGTAGAACTACGGGCCCGGCGGTCAATGTGTTAAGTGTTATTGCTTATTTAGGCTTGCTTTCACATTTTTTTTATTATTATTTAGACCAGTGGTTCTCAAATACTTTACTGTCATGGCCCCCCAAATTAATATGTATTTGTCTCCCTAACCTCCCACCCGAAAATGTTTTGTGCCAGGGACCCCCGTACTAGATTTCTAGAATTTTAGAACGTATCAAAAACATTCCAATTTTCCACATTTTATTTGATATTTTTCAAGATTTTTTTTAAATAGCAGATCTACAAGCTCACAACACGTTGCGAGCTTGTAGATCAGCTATTTTCAAATAGCCAATGCATAGGTTTAAAGTGCTCATGTGGCCTAATAGTCGCTTCTTTTTGGGCTTGTCTTCATAGACCTGGTTGCTCATTTCTCTCGCAAAATCTGGCAACACTGACACCGAGGGGAGGCGTTGCTGAATTAATAATATGTCACATTCTGTCCCCCGAGATGCGTCTCCGAGCGTGTTGACATGCACGGTAATAATTTGATCATACGCCAATTAAGGCAATACACAGCTTTATGGAAACGATGTAATGATCAATCATACTTCGATTAATAAACTATTATGTAAACACCGCGCCCCCCAATCTTAATCAGAGCACGGTCTTTGTCACGGTAAGCATAACCTGATTAACACAGACCAATTTATGCACAATCCTTCCATTCCATTTATTTAGGGACATCAGATTTATTCCAGGCTATTAAATGTGTGCGTGTGTAAAAACCTCACTGGATATAGGAAATAAAATAACTGAGAAATCTGACTGCTAATCCAAACCATGCTAAACGGGTTATCAGACTAGTTGCATTACCCCAACATAGTATACACCTCCTTAAACTGACTCATTACCATAATAGGCCCATTCCTTTTTGATTGTTGTCCCATTTCTCTTTTGAAGTCTACGGTACTTTCTCTACCGTTCAAATGCTGCTATACTTTGTTTGCTAGAGCTTTGCCGGCGGGTCTCTTAACTCATTCACTGCCACAATTATTGCTGGCCGCGTTTGCCCATTGCCAGAGATTTTTCATTGAAAAAAAAAAAGTACTCAGGAGCCGAGATACAGAATTTTTAAGTTTTAAGTTAACAAGGAAGTGGATGGGAGTCTAGATCTTCGAAAAATCATATCTCCTTGGTCTTTGGGTCAAATTTGAAAAAAAAAAAAAAAAAAAAGTTTTTACATCAGTGGCAGTATTGGTAAACGGGAATAATTACGTCAGTGGCAGTGAATGAGTTAACTCATTGAGTGCCATTAACACATCCACTGCCAAGGGCTAATCTCATAATGTACTCACCAGTGCCAAGGTGTTTTTGTTGTTTTTTTGTTTTTTTCATGTCGCCATAGATCTTGTTAAAATCCTTAAGATTGAGCGCTACACGGTCTGTTTACATCCGCGAGATCTCCCTGTATCTCCCAGTGAAAACCACGTGTCAAACGGGGCATCCATGTTTGAGTTAGAGCGGATTACGTTAAACAGTGAAATGCGAGGAGAAAAAACTACAGGAAGAGAATTGAGTTTCAGTTTCGTCTGTAGAACGAGGGCGGGCGTGATCGTGAAAACCGGATCCCAAATAATTCTATTTCCTGTCATCAAACCGGAAACGGAAGTGGATCAAAAAAATTCCGAAAGTGCACCCGGACCGCGCATGCGCGAAAAGACCGTAGCCCGTAGGGCTACGGTCTCGGCGCTTAACAGTTGGATTTAACGGCCCGTAGGACTACGGTCTTGGCGGTTAATGTGTTAACGTGTTTCACGTGTTTTACCGCTATGGTGCAACGTGCCATTAACACATTGACCGCCGGGCCCGTAGTTCTACGGGCCGTTAAATCCAACGGTTAACACATTGACCGCCGGGCCCGTAGTTCTACGGGCCGTTAAATCCAACGGTTAAGCGCCGATCCCGTAGCCTACGGGCTGTGGTGCTTTTTCCTTTTTTTCGATTTTTTTTTTTTTTCAATTTTCTAGGGGGACCATTTTCAGTGTAACACCACCCGATGTCGACCGGAAGTGCGATCCCGTTTTTTGTTTCCCGTCGGCCTCCATTCTAAGTCGTACACAAAAAGCCCTGTAAACCTATGTAGTTTTTCATCCTCGCATTTCCCATGTTAACATAAACGGTCAGAACTCAAACATGGCGGCTCCGTTTGACACGCGGTCTCGACGAGTAGACACAAGGACATGTGCACGTTGTTTACAAACAGTGGATCGGGCAATCTAAAGGATTTTAACGGGGCCTATGGCGACCTGAAAAAAACAAAAAACAACAATAAAACCTTGGCACTGGTGAGTACATTATGAGATTAGCCCTTGGCGGTGGATGTGTTAACACATTGACAGCCAGAGGTTAATCTCATAATGTACTCACCAGTGCCAACGTTTTATTGTTGTTTTTTGTTTTTTTCACGTCGCCATAGACCTCGTTAAAATCCTTAACACATTGACTGCCAGAATAATTTCATAATTTTTTTGCCAGTGCCAGAGTTTTTCATTGGAAAAAAAAGTCACTCAGGAGGCGAAATACAGCATTTTTAAGTTTTAAGTTAACAAGGAAGTGGATAGGAGTCTAGATCTTCAACTAATCATATCTCCTTGGTCTTTGGGTGAATTTATTATTATTATTTTTTTCACTTCACGTAGATCTACGCGATTGGCACGTGGCGGCTTTATAGCGGTTCGCGTAGATCTACGTGATTGGCAGTCAATGTGTTAAGATTGATCTGTGCACTGTTTGTAAACATCGCGGACATCTCCCTGCGTCTACCAGTCCAAACCATGTGTCAAACGGGGCATCCATGTTTGAGTTAGAACGGTTTATGTTAAACAGTGATCAGCGAGGAGAAAAACTACAATCGAAGAAAATGGCGTTTCAGTGTGCGCTTTAGAATGGGAGCCGGCGTGATCGTCAAAACCGGATCCCAAATAATTCTGTTTCCGGTGGTGTTACAATGAAATGTGCCGTACTAGAAAATTGAAAAAAGTTTTTTTTTTCGGAAAAAAAGGAAAAAGCACCACAGCCCGTAGGCTACGGGATCGGCGCTTTACCGTTGGATTTAACGGCCCGTAGAACTACGGGCCCGGCGGTCAATGTGTTAACGTGTTTCACGTGTTTTTGAAAAAAATAGAAAAAAACAAACAAAAAAAAAAGAACCCAAGATATCATTATCTGAAGATTTGCAGCTCCATCCACTCCTTGTTTAACTTATAACTGAAAAAGGCTGTGTCTCGCTTCCTAAGCACTTTTTTTTTACTTTTATTTTAAAATTAAAAATTGCTGGCCGTTTAGAGAACATATTTTTTTATTGCATTGGCACTGAGAGAGTTAAGACCTGAAGCCGATTCTACAAATGTCTTCTAAATCCCAACAGTTTTCAAAATCATACTGGCCAGAAATAGCCAGAAATAATTCTGGCACTCAGTGAGTTAATTAAGATGACTCTAATGTCGGTCAGTCGGTTCGGTCGGTGCCATAGGATTTGCTGTGTACTATGATAATGCACCCCAGCAGAGAATGAACCCCATTGATTTTGGTGACCCTATGGTCTTTCCTATGGTGCCTTCTTCTTTTGAATAAAACGTATATAGTATATATATTCCCTCCATTTTTAACCCCTAGTGACATTTGGATGGCATTGCAAGCTACAAGCATTGGGATGGCAATGTTGGTCAAAACAAACCACTTTGGTCCCTTTTTGGGTTAAGGAGCAGCACAGAGGCTGCTAGTGGGGCTTTTAGACTTTAAGCCATGTTCCTCTCGGTCTTCCGTCTTTGCCTCTTTCAAACTCACTCTCTCTCTCTCTCTCTCTCCCTCTCTCTCTCTTTGCGTGTCAGGTGGAGAGGCAGCGTCTGGAGCGGGAGAAACGTATGCGGGAGGACGCGGAGAGGGCCAGGGACGACCTGCAGAGGAGGCTCGTTCAGCTGCAGGACGAGGCCCACATGGCCAACGAGGCTCTGGTGAGACTCCCGTTCTCTGTCCCCTGCAGTCTCCATCGTTCTATCCCATCAAAACGCCCACACACACACACACACCCCCACACACACACACACACACACACACACACACACACACACACACACACACACACACACACAGTGGTGGAAAAGTACTCAGATATTTTACTTACTAAGTAAAAGTATCAATACTGCAATATAGAAATACTCCGTTACAAGTGAAAGTCCGGAATTCAAAATTTACTTGAGTAAAAGTACAAAAGTATTGGTATCAAAATGTACTTAAAGTACCAAAAGTAAAAGTACTAAAATGTTTGAAAATAGCAGATCGGCTATTTTCAAATAGTCTAGGTATAAAATAGGGCTAAAGTGGTTAATCTATGTTTTATAACGTAATAATCTAAATCTGCAAAGTAACTGGTAACTAAAGTTTTCAGATAATTGTAGTGGAGTAAAAGTACAAGTAAAAGTAGAAGTAAAAGTATTGAAAATTGGAAATACTCCAGTAAAGTAAAAGTACCTGCAAATTGTACAGGACTTGAGTAAATGTACTTAGTTATTTTACACCACTGCGCACACACACACACACACACACACACAACACACACACACACACACACTCACCACCATCACTCTTCTTATCTCCTGCTCCGTCCTCCGTGTTGTTGGTAGCTGCGTTCGGAGCAGACGGCGGACCTGCTGGCGGAGAAGGCCCAGATCGCGGAGGAGGAGGCCAAGCTGCTCTCCCAGAAGGCGTCCGAGGCCGAGGCGGAGATGCAGCGCATCAAGGTGACGGCCATCCGCGGCCAGGAGGAGCGGAGGCTCATGGAGCAGAAGATGCTGGAGGCCGAGATGCTGGCCCTCAAAATGGCTGAAGAGTCGGAGAGGAGGTGTGTGTGTGTGTGTGTGTGTGTGTGTGTGGTAGTAAAGCCTGATTTATTCTTGGTTGCGGCACTGGCGTCGTGCACCCAAATTAGCCGATCTACAAGCTCACAACGTGTCGTAGATTGGTTAGTTTTAGTGCAAAGCACGGTGCGCAAGGAAGTATAAATCAGACATAAATTGGACGCCTGCATGTGGGAGTGCATTTGTTTTTAGCTTTTATTCACGTGCGCAGGCATGCACGTGCACGCACCATTTGCAGAGTTTTAGATAGTTTTAGTTTTATTCCTGAATCGTACTTAAACTTTCCCAAGTTTCCGTTTTTTTCTTCCTTTTTTTCTCCCCCTTCCATTTGAAATGCTAATTCCTCTGATCCGAGTCAAGTGTCTCACGGGATCATCAAAACTGATATTTCCACAATATAACTGCCGGGGTTTGGCTCGTGTGCCTTGAAAAGTAGCTCGATGCCACCAGAATGAAGCGTTTAACTTGTTCGTTAAAGCTGCAATCCATTATTTTGAGTGAATACATTTTTTTATCTGTAACCTATCTGTATTATAGATTATGTTAGTCCTGGGGATTTGTTTCCATTCTGGTCCTAACAGTTGTGTTAGTTATGTTGTATTAACATAATCTACAATACAGATTGTGGTAATGCCATGAAGCTGAAAGCGTAGTATCTCACCCTGCCCAAACGGGCCTTCCGTCTTAGCTCAGCAGTAGAAATGTCTGCACTCGCGTGGGAGTTTGCTGTGCAAATAAACCCTTGACGCCTCACAGATTTGTTCTGCAGCGAACCAAGCCGATACGCGTGATCTCCTTTTAAATGGTCCGATTATAGCGAGGGAGATTCTAATGACTGGTCCCATATCATTCCATTTCGGTCTTTTGTCTGAGCACTGCACTTGAGGTGCGGGTAATCATGCATGTTCACACACACACGCACACGCACACGCACATGCACACAAAATAAAATGAGAGAGAAGCTTTTGTTCAGTAGCTCCTGCTAGTTCATTGTGCTAGTTAATTATTTGCAGGAACACTGATTAACAACGCGTACCTGAGTCAAATACAATTACTCGATGCTGAAGCCTAAGCACATTCGAAACCGATTCTGCAATTTATCTGTGTAATGCAGTTTAATTGCTACGAATGCTATACTGTGCAACATAAGCACCTAACCACTGACCCAATCACCTTTGCCTTTCTATTTTAAAGCTGATCAGAGGGTCAATATGATGGTGATCATCGATCATCGCAAACTTAGCTTTTAGTTCCCTTTTATATCACTGCAATGTATAAAATATCACTGAGACCATCACTTCACAACCTCTGCTATGCCATTTACACATTTCAAACGAGCACCATTAACCACTCACCCGACAAACGTAATTCCTGTACATTTTTCTGGAGCACTGGAGTATTTTGAACCCGGAGCACTCCACAGGCAAATCACTGCGTTCCACTCGAACCCCCGCGAGGCACGTAGCGCCCACCACGCCGGTGACGAAGCTCCCAAAATATTTTCAGAAACACAAAACACGTATCGAGTAGTGACCCACCGACCGCCACCCTTTTAGCATGCGATGTCGGGGTGTAAGAGTTAATCGAACCTACCCCTTCGATTATATAATTAAATCGAGTATAAAAATAATTGGTAATTGATGCATTTATAAAAGATGAATATTTTTGGGTGTGTCATTATAGGCAAAAAGTTCAATTCAAATCTAGTGAAAATAGCCGATCTACCTTTGTGACCTTGTAGATCTGATATTTTAAGTGTTTTGATTATTTTAACCCATTAACACATTGCGTGCCAATCGCGTAGTTCTACGCGAACCTAAAAAATTGCACAGGGTGCCAGTTGCGTAGATCTACGCGAAGTGATATATATATTTTTTTTTCTCGTAGTGACACATTTCATTGTAGGCCTCCCTCGCAGTGACACATTTCATTGTAGCACACCGGAAACGGAAATGAATGTCAATCGAAGATTTTCGTTCCCATCCGCCGCCGCTCTAAAGCTTCCGCTAATCCGCCATTATCTCGGTGTTGTTTTTCTCCGCGCTGAACGCTGTTTAATAGAAACTGCGACGACTGCAAAATGGAATGTCGCCGATTGAAAATTTCTTCTCTGGGCCACTCACACAGCTACCCTGTGTGTCTACAAACAGTTTAACGCGCAATCATAAGGTATTTAGCGAGGTCTGTGGCGAAGTGAAAAAAACAAAAAAACTACAATAAATCGCTGCCACTGGTGAGTACATTATGATATTAAACTCTGGCATGGAATGTGTTAAGACCTGAAGCCGATTCTACAAATGTCTTCTCAGGGATTGACACTAACGCCTGCCCGACTGCCCGGGGCAGGTAAATAAAACTTGCGGGCAGGTGGAGTTAGCTTTCAGCCTGCCCTACAGGGCAAGTGCGCGCTTGAGTGGCAGTGGGGACGCAACCATCTTTTGTTCACTATAAACACAACATGAGATATCTGTCTAAAAACACATGAACGTGGCCAGAGCACTCTGCCCCCCGCCCTCTTGTCTTCCCTCTCTGTCCTTCCCTCCCACGCACACACACTTTGTGTAACACACACACACACACACACACACACACACACACTTTACGTGCAGTGGCTCTTATGAGTAGAGCCAAACCGCAACATCGGCCATTATTTCACCGATGTGGCCCGATGTTTTTTTTTTTATCATCATTCATTTCCCCTACACTTGTCTTTTAGAACGTTGGAACTGCCATTCTACTAGAACTAACCAGTAGAGGTATAACACAAGTGAACTGCTTAGCAGCCATCTCATGGATTGTCAATGCCAGCGCATCTGTGCATATCAAACGGTAGGCTAAACAACCCGACGTTTTATCAACTGCCGCATATAGATTAATAAATGTGACGAAATACAGTCAAATCCCAAACTTATGAGAGATCCAGCCAGCAATAGAAATTAATTACTGGAAACAACTTAAAAGTTTATGCTATCATTCAAGTAAGAAAGAAGCTGTGCCCTCACCGCTCTGACGGACAAGAAATAAATATAATCCTTTAAAAACAGCCATGTTCTGTTCCTTTTTTAAACGATAATCCAAAGAGGAAGGTTTCAACAGCCAGAATCATGACAGTTTGACATTGTTTGAGCAGTTTTTGGTGTGCAAAACTAGTCGCAAGCTCACTCATTAAGTTAATTGTGTGCAGCTGCTGTGCTTGGTGCGCAGATCCCCGCCAGGCCAGGTTGTCTAACCAGGCCTGTGAAATTCATAGGCAGCCAATTGTAATGAAATCTGCTAAAACTGACTGATATACTGATACAGAACCATATATAGGCTATATAACGTTGCTCTCAGGTGGAAACCTTGTATATCCTTAAAAAAAAGAACAAAAATTAAAATAGTGACAAATAGCTGATCTACAAGCTCACAATGCATTGTATCTCGACACGTTGGGAGCTTGTAGATCTGCTATTTTACTCTTATAGTGTGACACTCTTGAATGATGAAGTAGGGCATTTATGAACAAACATATT
Source organism: Gymnoscopelus braueri (assembly GCF_963280865.1). NCBI lineage: Eukaryota > Metazoa > Chordata > Actinopteri > Myctophiformes > Myctophidae > Gymnoscopelus > Gymnoscopelus braueri. The sequence goes on along the minus strand of NC_137608.1, from coordinate 46,153,703 downwards.
TTTCCATATTACAAAACCATTGAAATATGGAAATACAAGGTTCCTGCCCGACAACGACAATATATGATTTCATCATTTGCATTTATCCATCAAAACATTATTTATGTTTATTTGTATGGACTTCAAAATGGTCTGTGGAATGTAAAATAAGAGCACTGTTGGCCTATAATGTGCTGTTTTCACTGTTGCTACACTTAAAAATATAAAATAACAAGTGTTAACCCATAGTCATATTCATAGCTATTTAGATACTTGGCATAAATATTGAGGTATGACATTTTTTATCGTGCAGCCCCATAATTCACAAGTAGAAAGTAAAAAATTTGTTAAATTGAACGGTAATTCTAATTTTACCATCATTTTATAAAGGACGATTTACTTTTCGGGCAAGTGGGCAAGACCTGTGGGCAAGTAGAACATGACCTGCACTTGCCCGACGGGCAAGTGCCTCTCAGACCTTAGTGTCAACCCCTGCTTCTAAATCCCAACAGTTTTCTGAAAAAAAACGTATGTTTCTATATCAGTGGTGCTCAAACTTTTTCATCTCAAGGACCCCCAAAATTATTTGTATTTGGCCGCCGACCACCATCTCAAAATATTTTGTTCCAGGGACCCCCAGAAGCAAAGATTTGAGTAAAATAGTTTTGCTTTAAAACGATATATATTAAAAGATTTGCACACATTTTCACGATTTTTCTTAAAAATAGCAGATCTACAAGCTCATAGCGCGGCACTCGGTGCCGCGCTATGAGCTTGTAGATCTGCTATTTTGAAATAGCCAAAGTGTAAAATAATGCATTTTTTTTAGCTCAAATCAACAAAGTGACACAGATGCGTTCCAGGTCTTAAAGGGTTAAATATTTTGATTATTTTAAGAGCATAATCGATAGTTACAGCCCTATAATGTGATGTGAATGCATTGCCAGCAGCCACACAGTCACAGGCGATTGCCTGCTCGGCCACCTCATTGATCATCCGAGCAGTAACAATGGTGACAGTCCACCCACCGGCAGTATTAGGAGTATTTCTTTTTGCGGATTAGATTTTAGATCAATTCTATCCCTCCTTCCGCGTGCCAATTTTGACCACATGTCTGCTGTGCCTGTCTTTCTGTCCGTCTGTCACCCCCCCCCCCCCCCCCTCTCACAGGGCGAAGGAAGCCGAGCAGTTGAGGCAGGATTTGCAGGAAGCACGCGAGTCCGAGCGCAGGGCTAAGCACAAGCTGCTAGAGATCACCAGCAAGGCTGTCTATGCGGTAAACAGCCTGGGAATTACACACACACACACACACACACACACACACACACATGCATAAATGCAACACAGAGCCGAAAGTACTGTTACAGCAGTGGTTTTCAAAACCAGTGGTCCGGGGGACCACCAGGGGTCCTTGAGGGGAAGTACCAGGCGGTCCCCCCCGGCGAAATGAGTTAACACAGCGTCACAATCATTTTGAACCACTTAGCTTTGGGCTATTAAAAAAATAGCAGATATACAAGCTCATAGTGCGGCACCGGGCCAAATGTATATCAATTTAGGGGTCCTTGGCATGAAAGAGGTTGAAAACCACTGCTGTACAGTATAATATACACACACACACAATCATTTCCCAGTATTCATGCACAGAGGCAGGAAGATGCTTGCATAAAGAACAGGCCCCGCGCAGACAATGTCGGCCTACGCGAACAAGCCGCCTACGTGAAAATCCACATGGGGGCAAAGTACACTTGGACAGAGTGAGAGTCTGTGCACGCACGCATGCAGACAAACACACACACACACGCACACAATTCATGTGGGGAAACGTTGGAACACGTTCTTGTCGCTTTAACCCATTAAAGAACTGGAATGCATCTGTGTCATTTTTTGATTTGAGCTAAAAAAATTGCAGATATACAAGCTCATAGCGCGGCACCGAGTGCCGCGCTACGAGCTTGTAGATCTGCTATTTTTGAAAAATCGTGAAAAATGTGTGCACATCTTTGAATATGTATATTTTTAAAGCCAATTTTTTTTACTCAAATCTTTGCGTCTGGGGGGTCCCTGGAACTAAATATTTTGATGGGGGTCCCCGGCCAAATACATATCATTTTGGGGGTCCTTGACATGATAAAGATTAAGCACCACTGATATAGAAACATAGGTTTTTCAGAATACTGTTGAGATTTAGGAGACATGTAGAATCGGCTTCAGGTCTTAATGGGTTAACCTAGAGAGAGGCTGTGTGTGCACACAAACGCAGATGCCCAATAATCTTGGCCGGTCATCTTCATTTGGCCTCTGGGAAATGGACATATATGGCGACGACGCCATGCATGCCAGACCGTATTTATCTCCCCCCCCCCCCCCCCCCCGACACATCTCCGGCACAGTTGGAATGTATAGATAATGGATTTCCATTTATATTGTATATTAGGTCTACTCCATTTTTTTGCGCGGAGTGGTCCATTCTCTTTCATTCCCCACATCCATGCTTCATTGGGAAAGTGCATTCGAAGATGGCGCAGTGTTATGTGTGTGTGGCATTCACTGTCTTTTCCCATCGACACAATAATCTAGTCTTTTTCTCAATTTTTCTGTAAACCTACATTCTTTTCCCACTGTTTATTTCTCTTCGGTGCAACTTAATTGGAACTAATTGATTTAATCGATATATATATTTTTTATCAATAATCCTTCTGTTAATTCACCATATCTCTGTCTGTTTTATTTGTAAATCTACTCTCTTGGGAGATTGTATGCATAGGTCTCCCTGATTGGCCAACCCAAACCGCCGGCTTCACGGACTGATGGTTACGTTCGCACCGCCAATTTGTTAGTATAAATCCCTGATTGACTAAACCAAAACGTCTGCTTGACCCATTGTCTTGAGCTTCGCGTAACGTTAGTGATCATTGCAGGGCCGGATACAGAAATGTTTAATTGGGGGGGCAATAGGAAATACATATGGGGCGTGGATTCAGCCGGCGAGCGAAGTGCGTCGGCAAATTTTTTTTCTTCCGTTTTTTCCGCCTACTTTGCTTCTTTTGGGCTTGTTTTCCTAGGCTTCTTTCTCTCGCAATATCTGGCAACACTGTCCATGGCAAATCAGGGCAGAGAATTATTTGAATTGTGCAATGATGCATGATGGAATATGATTACTTTAATCATGGTAAGCTCACATTGTGAGCTTGTTGGTCTTCTGTTTTAACCCATTAACACCTTTACCGCCGGGCCCGTAGTTCTACGGGCCGTTAAATCCAACGGTTAAGCGCCGAGCCCGTAGTCCTACGGGCTGCGGTCTTTTCGCGCATGCGCGGTCCGGGTGCACTTTCGGAATTTTTTTGATCCACTTCCGTTTCCGGTTTGATGACAGGAAATAGAATTATTTGGGATCCGGTTTCGACGATCACGCCCGCTCCCATTCTACAGACGAAACTGAAACTCAATTCTCTTCCTGTAGTTTTTTCTCCTCGCATTTCACTGTTTAACGTAATCCGCTCTAACTACAGTCATGGAAGTCCGTTTGACATGCGGTCTTCACTGGGAGATACAGGGAGATCTCGCGGATGTAAACAGACCGTTCACGGCTCAATCTTAAGGATTTTAACAAGATCTATGGCGACATGAAAAAAACAAAAAAACAACAAAAACACCTTGGCACTGGTGAGTACATTATGAGATTAACCTCTGGCGGTGGATGTGTTAAGACCTGAGGCGATTCTTAAAAAGGTTTTCTAAATCCTAACAGTTAACACATTCACTGCCTGAATTATTATTAGATTTCTTGCAGTTTTATGCCAGAGATTTTTCATTGAAAAAAAAAGTACTCAGGAGCCGAGATACAGAATTTTTAAGTTTTAAGTTAACAAGGAAGTGGATAGGAGTCTAGATCTTCGAAAAATCTCGTCAATTGCTACTTTGTCCAGTTGGCCGTCGACGCGTTAGACGCGTTGGACACGCGTTCATTGTTTAATCTCTGATCACGCTATTCTGCAATGTTTCACTCTAGATTTCAGGTTCCACTTACTTCACCCACCACTGCATCCGGTTTTATGACGCAAATTTAGTTTCCGGTTTTCTTTTTTTTTCACGTCATTTTCGGCCAGAATAGGGAAACACACGATTTTTCACACGGTATAAAAAACGAACGGAGACCTCCCCTTCTATAATCTATGGTCTGGGTGACGAACAGTCATCGCCGTCGTGTATCACATCGTAATTTTCGCCGATCAGAGAATCTGAGACCACGTCACATCCGGTTTGACGTATTTGACTGGGTGTGGGGGGGGGGGGGGGGCGAGTGAGTCAGCGAGCTGATCAAGCTGGCTATTTGCTGCTCTCTAGTGGTGGAACGATCGTATGAGTTTGACAATCTATTCACCTGTTTCCTAGGCTTTTCACTTCCTGTGTGTGTTCCACTTCCTGTCGATTTGATCCAATGAAATCCAATGAAACTGGTCAGATGACTAATGATATCCAATGAAATCCGACAGGAAGTGGAAAACACACAGCCTAGGAAACAGGTGAATATGAAAATTAAATAACAAAATAACAAAACAAAAAAACACGAAAATCGCTGACACTTTATGAAAATACTCTGGCAGTCAAAGAGTTAAACGAGTTAACTCGATCTAGGCAATCAATGTGTTAAAGAAAAAAAAATGAATAGCCAAAGAAATCTAAAGTGACACAGATGCGTTCCAGGTCTTAATGAGTTAACAATGTTTGCGTGGCACCAGTGGTTAATCGATATAAAGAAATATTTAAAAACAAATTGATAGCCATCAGTCCGTAGCTTATCTTCCCCTGATCACTTCCTGTCCATCTCTTCTCCCTCCTCCCCTGCTCTCGCTCTGAGCCGCAACCCCCCCCCCCCTCATCTCCCATGGTCCATCTCTCCTGTCACTCTGCATTTCCTCCTCGAATCCTCCCTTATCTCACTTCACTTTTGCCCCCCCCTCCCCTCTCTACTTCACAGCCGCAGCCGTCGCCGGCTGACAGCATGATGCCGCCCGACCTGAGCTTCAGCAGGGAGAACCTGAGCTTTGACTTTAAAGACACCGACATGAAGCGCCTCTCCATGGAGATCGAGAAGGAGAAGTAAGTGAGGCCACCGGGGCGTACCCCTTAACCCATTAACACATTGACTGCCAGAATTATTTCATAATTTTTTAGCCAGTGCCAGAGTTTTTCATTGGAAAAAAAAAAGTACTCAGGAGCCGAAATACAGCATTTTTAAGTTTTAAGTTAACAAGGAAGTGGATAGGAGTCTAGATCTTCAACTAATCATATCTCCTTGGTCTTTGGGTGAAATTGGAAAAAAAAAAAACATTTTTTTTTTTTTTTTTCACTTCACGTAGATCTACGCGATTGGCACGTGGCGGCTTTAAAGCGGTTCGCGTAGATCTACGTGATTGGCATTTTTTTTTTTTTACACTTTGGCTATTCAAAAATAGCAGATATACAAGCTCATAGCGCGGCAACTACGAGCTTGTAGATCTGCTATTTTTGGAAAATCGTGGAAATGTGTGCATATCTTTGAATGTATATATGTATTCTTTTAATATTTTTTAACTAAAATCTTTGCTTCTGGGGGGTCCAATGGAACAAAATGTTTTGAGCTGGGGGTCGGCGACCAAATACATATCATTTTGGGGGTCCTTGACATGAAAAAGTTTGAGAACCACTGATAATATACACGAATCCGCGGAGCGCTGCCCTGTAGGTGGCGCCGCCATTGCTGCGGTGTGAAACTCATTCAGCTGCTGCTGCAGTTCTGTCCGTCTGTTCACGTTACTCTTTACCTGCTTGGCTGTCGGAGCAGCCATAAACTACACGGGTTCATCCCGATTTTCTCCTGTACATCTTTGTTAAATTAGCGTTAGTAAAAGTTAGTAAAAAGCGGGTAAAAGAGTAACGTGAGCAGTCAGTGACTGCAGCTGACTGACACCGCTGCAGCAGCAGCTGATCGAGTCTGACACCGCTGCAATGGCGGCGCCACCTACAGGGCAGCGCTCCGTGGATTCGTGTATAGAAACATACATTTTTCAGAATACAGTTGGGATTTAGAAGGCATTTGTAGAATCGGCTTCAGGCCTTAAAGGGTTAATCGCAGTGGTTCTCAAACGTTTTATGTCAAGGACTCCCAAATTGGCCGTGGACCCCCATCTGAAAAATAGAAATAGCACCAGAGCCCCTCATAAGAGAAGATTTGTGTTAATTAAAACATTTTCAAAATCTTTCAAGATTAGTCAAACCTACAACAAAAATGTCAGATCTACAAGTTCATAACGTGGCAACGTGTTGTGATCTTGTAGATCGGCTATTTTTGAATAGCTGAAGTATAAAATAGGGGTAACATGGTAAAACTGATTGCCGATGCAAATGTGAGGACCCCCTCAAGGACCCCACTTAGAGAACCACCTATGTGTTGTTAAGCCTGAAAATAGCAGATCCACAAGCTCACAATGCGTCGCTATGTGACACATTGTGAGCTTGTAGATCGGCTATTTTTTACAACCTTAACTTGACACTCTTGAAGTAGGGCATGAAATAGGGCACTTCAGACTCAGAAGTCACTATATCAACTTTGATGAGGCAGTATTGCTTTGTTTTAAAAAAATACAAGGTTTTCTTCATTTCCTGAAAAACTTATATTTTGTTTTTTTTCATTTCTATTTACCCCAAGTAGAGTCTTATGTTATGCCATTGTTTTTAAACCCTGTGACACTTTGAGATTTGAAAAATATTATTATTTGGTTGAGCGCATTTACACTTTTACGGCAGGAAGGCTTTGTTAGCGCACGCTTTCTCTTGAGATTTCGGAAGCTGTCAGTGTCAACCTTCCAACATTTGCTGTCACTGCTGTCAGCTGCTGGCTTTCAGGCTTTCCTCTATAGCCCTCGAGCTGCAAAAACAAGTACAGAAAAGGGAAAAAGAAGCTTAGAAGTAACTACATGAACCCTAGTGTCCTTATTCTGGGGGTGACGTGAGGTTTCAAAAATAGCAGCTCTACAAGCTCATCAGGTAGAGATTTGGTAGAGGGGAAAAAGGAGGGGACCAAGTATAGACCCCTGGTAGTCCATGAGCCAGACAAGATTTCATTATCGAAAGAGTGGGCAAAACCATACCTATATTAAATTGTTCATAGGGTCAATACGAGTAAATAAATATATGATAACCTCTCCACAGGAGCAGCTTTTTCATGGTTATCACACATTTTGTTATTTTCCCCATACGTACATGACAGGTGAAAAAATGACAGAATTTTAAAAATAGTTATCATAATGAAACTTCCTGAGTTGATTACTTACATGAAGACAATGATTTATCGTATTACAAGTTTTCTGAAATTGTATATTTAAATATGCAAATTAGGCATTTAGTCCATGAGCCAGAGCCCCAAAATTGAGCCAGATATTGAATATTCCCTCGTTAAAAACCTTTGACTCCAACATCTTAACAAAATGAAATAAGTATGTTGACTCTGGCTTTGTCCAATGTTCCAATGTTGATTCTGGAAAGTTATGCAAATGTGGGCATATTTTCCTAATGCCTACTTTGCATATTTAAATATACAATTTCAGAAAACTTGTAATACGATAAATCATTGTCTTCATGTAAGTACTCAACTTAGGAAGTTTCATTATGATAACTCTTTTTTAAATGTTGTCATTTTTTCACCTGTCATGTACGTATGGGGAAAATAACAAAATGTGTGATAACCATGAAAAAGCTGCTCCTGTGGAAAGGTTATCATATATGTATTTACTCGTATTGACCCTATGAACAATTTAATATAGGTTTGGTTTTGCCCACTCTTTCGATAATCATTGCTCAATTTTGGGGCTCTGGCTCATGGACTATGGGGGACCCCGGTAGCTTACTATGGTCTCATGCCATAATCTTTATTAATCATGGTATTGATGAAGTATTGGTGGTGTTTTTTTTTTTCTCAGTGTATCTCTTAGTTACACAATATTGTTGTTATAGGTGAATTCTTTTTTAAAGATTGCTATTTCCATTTGGCTAAAGGAGACTAGTTTGTCAATGCGGGGACAATGCTACCCAGACCTACTTCGTATAGTGTGTCTTACTGGCTTTCCTTAACAACGCTGCATTGTGATTTGTGCATCTTCGGTCATGAACAGCAGGTCTAGTAACTTGCTTTCGATGCCTCTGTTGTATTGTAATGTATTTTATCGTCCCTTGTTCTATGTTTTTTTTGGGGGACTGCGGATGAAAGTTTGCATCACTGCTAAATCCGGTGTATTTACACTACATTATTATGTACTGTTCATTAACTCATTCACTGCCAGGCTTATTTCAAGCTAGTTGATCCATATGCCAAAGGCATTTTGGGTCAAACGGAGAAAAAAATGTGTCCGTTTACATTTTAACATTGAAGTGGATGGAGAATTAACTTTTTGAAAATAGTTTTCTCCTAGTTCCTTTGAGATTCAAAAGAAAAAAAAATTTTTTTAGGAGACGTCAAAAGACGTCATTGGCACTATATGAGTTAATATGCTCTGTCCCGTCTGAATAAACAAATAAAGTAAAGTAAAGCCATCATTAGACTATGTCTCGTTAAAGCTCAACCCGTAGCAGGGTTGAGCTACCCTGTGGCTGGTGCTGCGCAATCATGGTTAATGAATTGCTAATTGGCTCCACCCACCTGCGCCTACTGTTTGCCCTCAGGGTGGAGTACATGGAGAAGAGCAAGCATCTTCAGGAGCAGCTCAACGAGCTCAAGACCGAGATCGAGAGTCTGAAGCTGAAAGAGAGGGAGACGCCCCTGGACATTCTTCACAACCAGAACGCCGAGCAGGGAACCAGCAAGCACAGCAACTTCAAAAAGGTACAGCCAGTAGCTGCCGGCAGGATGGACACGTTCAAACGCGAGACACCCACATTGCACCAACACTTTTTATACGGAACATGCTCAACTCCCCAGTTAGCAGCACTCGACACACTCAGAACAGGGGTAGTCTTATTGTAATCTAATGTGAGGGCAAGATATTTTTCCTTAACTCAGAAGAGTAGAGAAATCAGAGGGATAGATAGGGTAAAACATGGGTCCCCAGCTGGAATTGAACCCGGAGGTGTCCAATCTACCTTAATTCCTGCCATCTATTAACTGTTATTCATCGCTCCACTCCAGCATCACCGTCTCACCGTTCCTATTATTTCCCCCCACGGTAAAAATCCTCAGTGTTCATTTCACTCTGAAGAGTGTACAAATGGAACGGTTCCATTTGTACACTCATCGGAGGGTTGCTTTGATATTCAAAAAGGGCACTTCAGTCAGACACCCTCATCAAGATGGAAAGCATTTATTGCCGTGATTGTGTTTGGCGGTGTGTGGCTCTGCTTCCGTGGCCCTCCAGAACAATCTGCGCAATCATGACAATAGACATATGAATCCGTCATAGAACGTAAAGATACACAGATATTCAGAACATGATTCAATGCATATTGAACCTGCATCGAGTGACATGCTGACATAGTGAAGACCTACATAAATACTACTACAGGAGGAGGGTGGGGAGGTGGAGGGAGTTTGTTCACTGACGAGTCTTTTGTGTTAGCAGCGAGAGACGCTTAAGAGTGAGTTCTAACAAGGATTCTAACCTGACATTTCTACCACTGAGCTAATAGAGCTTGCTCAGAGGAAACAGATAATTTTGACCTTCAGGCAGTACCACTTGTCAACCAGAAACAGGATCTAAATGTCTCAATAGAAGAGCAGGGAGACCAAATATGCAACCACCGCAATTGTATTTGTGATATTATATTAACATACCATACAGATTGGACAAAATAACACTATTCACACAAAAAAAGTTACGTAGTGCAGCTTTAAAGACCTGCTTCCCCCCAAACATCTTATTTTGTGTTTTGGTTAATGTATCCCCCCCCCCCCCCCGTTAAACTCCTGGTAGTTCTTGCACAGTCTGCATATCTCCAAAGCATTAATATGCTATATGATGTTCTCTGTGGATACTCATGATGATCAAACGTATACATACATATTCATAGGTCCTGGAATGCTAAATGAGGGCAAAGATAGTGGTACTGTAAAGCTCCTTCTCCTTTAGGGATGTTTTTGCAGGAGAAAAAAAAGACTTGTCGTACATTTATTGAACATTTTTTCGAAGGATTTAAAACTCACCAGGGGGACATGTTGAAATGACATGCCCCAAAAATAGGGATGCCAGGCTTAATGTGGTTAAGATGGTGGGCGCATGCGATTTGGAGGGTGTGTATAAAAGCATGAGACCTTGCTCGACTTCTGTTGCCTGCCTGAACCACCGCAATGTTCCACTTCTTAGATTCCACTTTGGCCCTGGATTAACCCATTAAGACCTGGAACGCATCTGTGTCATTTTTAGATTTGGGCTAAAAAAAAGCGTTATTTTACACTTTGTAAAAAAAAACGCATATATGCGTTCTTGGCACTCAAGTGATGGATTCAAAAGAACGCAAAGAACGACTCAATGTGTTAATGGGTTAATTGTACAGCCCGTTGTTTCACAGTCTCTTCTTCACGCTGATGAAGATTACCCTGAGCAGATTTCCCTAGGCCTAGGGGAACCTGTGATATTGTCTATGTAGCGGTCCGTCATGAAAAAAAAACTAAAAACTAAAAGGAAAGATTGGAAGTAATGAGTGTTAAAAACAAAACTAATCATCCGTGTGTAACTCGTCATAATGGTGGTTGGGTCGCGTGACGATTGACACCCAATCCCCCCCCCCCCCCCCCGCTGCGTTGCCTTTGGGTGAGTAAGTCAATTAACCCATTGAAACCGTGAACGCAAACCGCGAACGCATCGTCATTTTAAGATTTCTTTGGCTATTGAAAAATAGCAGATCTACAAGCTCATAGCGCGGCACCGAGTGCCGCGCTATGAGCTTGTAGATCTGCTATTTTTTAAAAGAATCGTGAAAATGTGTCCCAACTCTTTGAATATAGGCTATACGTATTTTTTTAAAGCGAAACATTTTTAATGGGGGTCCCTGGAACAATATGTTTTGAGATGGGGGTCCGTGGCCGTTCCCCGGTCTTAAAGGGTTAAGTCAGGTCTTGTTATCTCCTCCCCTCCGGCAAAGGCTCTAATTTCAGAGTACGCGTACAATTAAATCCCGAGCCCACGGGTCTTATAGTCCACTGTCCGTGCAACGGCAACAAAACGTGTGGTGGGTAGAGGGAGGCAGAGAGTTGAGAGGGAAGGAAAAAGCGTGAAAAGGCAACCTCGCAGAGCCAGGGAGAAATGGGGATCAGCAGAACGTGTGTGTGTGTGTGTGTGTCTGTGTGTGTGTGTGTGTGTGTGGGGAGATTGCGGCTAATGATTTTCAACGGATGAGGGAAGAATTTGAAGGAGGAGGGATTGATTTGGGAGGGGGGGGGGGGTGCAAAGAATGTGTGGACCGCCGCCAGGAGTTTGGCACTTCACACAAGAGCTGAGAGAGCATCGGAAAAAAACTGGAGGCCAAGAGGAGGCTGAGGAGAGACACCCAGGGTAGGAAAAGGAGGAGTTGAAAGGGAGGCACGGAGTTTACTGTTCTGGAAGTCGGGAGGCATTCCAGGTGCTTTACTGCATTTCCCAGGCCAGCTTCTGTCCCGTCTGCGCACAGAGTGAAATCCTCAGTGTTATAGTTTTAACCCATTAACACATTAACTGCCAAGACCGTAGTCCTACGGGCCGTTAAATCCAACTGTTAAGCGCCGAGACCGTAGCCCTACGGGCTGCGGTCTTTTCGCGCATGCGCGGTCCGGGTGCACTTTCGGAATTTTTTTGATCCACTTCCGTTTCCGGTTTGATGACAGGAAATAGAATTATTTGGGATCCGGTTTTCACGATCACGCCCGCCCTCGTTCTACAGACGAAACTGAAACTCAATTCTCTTCCTGTAGTTTTTTCTCCTCGCATTTCACTGTTTAACGTAATCCGCTCTAACTCAAACATGGATGCCCCGTTTGACACGTGGTTTTCACTGGGAGATACAGGGAGATCGCGCGGATGTAAACAGACTGTGTAGCGCTCAATCTTAAGGATTTTAACAAGATCTATGGCGACATGAAAAAAACAAAAAAACAACAAAAACACCTTGGCACTGGTGAGTACATTATGAGATTAGCCCTTGGCAGTGGATGTGTTAAGACCGGGAACGTGTCATTTTTAGATTTATTTGGGCTATTAGAAAATAGCAGATATACAAGCTCATAGCGCGGCACCGAGTGCCGCGCAATGAGCTTGTATATCTGCTATTTTTTTTAAATCATGATTTTTTTTTGCAAATAATTTGAATTTTCTCTTTTTTTTTTTAATCGTTTGTAACTCAAATCTTTGCTTCTGGGGGGTTCCTGGAACTAAATGTTTTACAAATGTTCGCTTGAAAAAATATATATTCAAAGATTTGCACAAATTTTCACGATCTTTCAAAAAAAAATAGCAGATCTACAAGCTCATAGCACGGCTCTCTGAGCTTGTAGATCTGCTATCCTTTGACTAGCCAAAGAAAGCTTAAAATGACACAGATGTGTTCCCGGTCTTAACGGGTTAACTCATTGAGTGTACGAAACGTTATCGAAAAAGGACCTGTGAGGGTCCATTCGGCTACGTTGGTAGACTCTCTGAGTTACAAATGGGTGAAAATTAACACTGATGATTTTACTGTGCATTTCCTCTCCCATGGAAGATTAATGAGTGGCCAGCGGACTCCCTCGACACGGGCCGGTGCCTCTGTGCTCTCGCACCATGGGCCCATGAGGCTGCGTTCAGCTGGCACCGAGCCATCCCATTTCACAACGCAAATTCCACAGCTGCAACCGAGAGAAGAAGCCGCATTCAGAGGAGGACACACACTCGGTCTCGGAAATAAACCTGCATTTCAAGGCGGCGAGGATGAGGAGAGCTGAATGCTATAGCCTCCTACAATCGGAATTGTACGGAATTCGACCGGGGCAGCATCACAGGGGACTGATCTCCTGCTCCCCCCGTTGCGCGAAAACCTTATAGGCTGTCTGTTCTGGGGAATGAGTCCATGGCCTTTTGCTGTTGTGAATCGCAGTGAGCAGCAGTGCTGTAAATAAAGAATAGAATGCTTGAATTTTCAGCGTGGAAATCATATGGAACCATGCTCTCACACGCGCACACACACACACACACACACACACACACACACACACACACACACACACACACACACACACACACACACACACACACACACACAGAGAGAGTCTAAAATTGACAGGGCTACATAAACACGGTAGAAATCCCCCCCCCCCCCCCCTCTCTCTCTCCCCTTATGCATTTTGATTTGCCTACAGTATATAACCCACCTCTACACATCCCCCCACCCAGAAATAAATAACCAGGATTTCTGAAGCTTTCTCATCCGCCGGTATATATATTTACCTTGTTCAGCCTCCTTTAGAGTCCGTACCTGAAACCCATTAAAGTAGAGTGAGTTTGCCCAGCCAATTTTAACCCATTAAGACCTGAGGCCGATTCTTACTAATTGTCTTCTAAATCCTAACAGTTTTCTGAAAAACGTATGTTTCTATATCAGTGGTTCTCAAACTTTTTCATGTCAAGGACCCCCAAAATGATATGTATTTGGCCACAGACCCCCATCTCAAAATATTTTGTTCCAGGGACCCCCCCGAAGCAAAGATTTGAGTTAAAAATGTTCGCTTTTAAAGAATATAAATATATGAATTTGCACAAATTTTCTCGATTTTTCCAAAATAGCAGATCTACAAGCTCGTAGCGCGGCACTCGGTGCCGCGCTATGAGCTTGTAGATCTGCTATTTTTGAATAGCCAAAGTGTAAAATAATGCTTTTTAGCTCAAATACAAAAATGACACAGATACGTTCCAGGTCTTAATTGGTTAAGTTACACTGGCTGATCCAGTTCATGTGTTGAGCTAATGGACGGCTGGGTGGGATGGGGGGCCACGAGATGGGGCACCGGATTAATCCATCACCAGTTCAACAAAGAGACAATTAACCGGCACTCGTTTCAGCCAACATTGATCTTTAGCCCCAGGCCTCCCCCCTTCCCTCCCCCCGTCTGTTTGATAATCTCCCACCGGAGAGAGCCTGAGTAACCCCACGTCTTTCTTCCCCCATCATCGCCAAATGGTATCTCTAAAGCTTAAACTGACTCTCAGTGCCCATTCATCCGCGCATCACTAGTGAATCCATAAGGATGCTCCCAGAGCACTTCCAAACGGGTGATTACAAATCATGATTCATTTGCTTTGTAAAAATGTTTTAAACATGAATTTCAGTAATAGAAATCTGATGTGTTGTACCAGATATAGCTAAGAGCTCATTTTCATTTGCAGTCCCAGGCCATGTACAACAATAAAACACAACACAATCACACTATATACAAAAATACTATAGTGACAAATGTAAAATAACACGTCATGATAGTTAGACGATGTTATTTAATTAAACACAGAGGAATTTATCCTCTCGTGGGCAGGAGAGGAACGTCCTCTAATGGTGAAAAGGAGGATAGCCTAGTAGTAAGTGAAATAAGTTACAGCTTTGAGTTAACTCATTCAGTGCCACTGGACGTCTAAGACGTCCGTTTTAACATAAGCCACTGGACGTTTTAACATAAGCCCGGAGTGCCACTGGACGTCTAAGACGTTTTTTTTTTTAAATTTTTTTTTTTTTGAAAAAAAAATTCAGAACCCAAGATATGATGATTTGAAAATATTCTGCTCCATTCACTCTTTGTTTAACTTCTTACTGAAAAAGGCTATCTCGGCTCCTAAGCACTTTTTTTTTTACAATGAATTTTGGCTGTGGATGACGCCAAACCGCCATAAATAAGCCGGGCACTGAATGAGTTAATGTTGGCAAGTTTGATTTGCCTTCATCCACAATTTCGCTTGCTCACTGCTATTTTTAATGTCCAGTGCAGGAATTCCAAAGAGAAATTGCTTTTTATATGAAATTGTCTGCGCCAGAGCATGATGTAAGGCTGGGTGCCAGCAATGCGGCACCCAGCGCCGTCTTCAAACAGTCTTGCTATTACTTTACCAAGTTACACCCAAAATAACTTGGCTCTCTGCAAAGCAGGTACGAAGAAGTACTACTCCACTCTCTCTCTTTCGCCCTCTCTCTCTGTGTGTTTGTGTGTGTCTCTCCCCCCTCTCTTTTTATCTCTGTTTGACAGCCGCGGGAGGGACGCCATGTTTCCTGGCAGACAGCACAACATTACTTTATCCCCCCCACCCCCACCCTGACAACAAACACTCAACACCTCTTACAAAATGTGCTCTAACATTAACCCTTTAAGACCTGGGACGCATCTGTGTCACTTTTTGATTTGAGCTAAAAAAAAAAGCATTATTTTACACTTTGGCTATTCAAAAATAGCAGATATACAAGCTCGTAGCGCGGCACCGAGTGCCGCGCTACGAGCTTGTAGATCTGCTATTTTTGAGAAATCGAGAAAATGTGTGCAAATTAATATATTTATATTATTTTAAAGCGAAAATGTTTAACTCAAATCCTTGCTTCTCCGTGTCCGTGGTGAAATACATATAATTTTGGGGGTCCTTGACCTGAAAAGGTTTGAGCACCACTGATATAGAAACAAACGTTTATCAGAAAACTGTTGGGATTTATAGGAGACATTTGTAGAATCGGCCTCAGGTCTTAATTGGTTAAGCAAATACGCGTCAGGGGGGTAAATACTGTACGCCTAGGTGTTTGTATCAGAATAGAGCGACGTGGCAGTTGTGTGTCGAGTACGACGGAGGTTGAACTGATTAATCCTCAAATAGGATGATGTCTCCTTGAAATCGCAGTGATTTTGGTTCTTATGTTTGCCATTTTTCTTTATGCAGGTTAGAATCCTGGATCCGGCTGTAATCGCTTTAATTCTGTTTTTTCTTATTTAAGGCTAATCTGTTTCTTTGTTCCTGTCTCTTTTTTTTTTTACAGTTAACACTACAGAGCACCAAGTCCAGAGTGGCCTTTTTTGAGGAACTTTAAAAAACGTGCATGCATGCATACACGTGCTACAAGCCTGTTACTTCTACATTCCCCAGTCAGTTCAAAATGACTGACCGCACTACTGCAAGGCCTTTTACGCTTCACTTCCTGGGAACCACTGGTGCAGCATTACGCTCATGAAAACCCCGGGATTTAGTTGCCTTGGTCTGCGCCAACCATCACCTGGGGCCTCGTGTATTGACATTGCAATGGCAACCGAAAGGGTACATGCATATTGCATGTTTAAATAGCGCTGTATATAAGATGATAGCAACCACCTGTGTGAGTGAGGAGCTGTACCATGAGAGTAAGACGCACACACACACACACACACACACACGCGCGCACACGCATACACGCATACACACAATGCTGATTCCCCACTGCAGTGGTGTAATTTTGTGTGGTCACTATGAGGGCCTGACACTCTGAAAGCGCATCAGTGACGCTCGTGTCAGTGATGCTTTCAGTGCGTCAGGGCCACGGAATGTTCCATGAGTTGCATTTTAATACCTAGGTTTGTGAAGTACTGCTTCAGTGCAAAAGGCTGCGAATGACTCACATTGGTGATAGTCTATCTGTTTTTTTTGTAATTCCAAATAGTAATGAATAACCATGGGCTGTAATTTAATACGAGAATGCTTTATTTATATGCCTGATTTGTTCATTTAACCCATTAAAACCTGGAACGCATCTGTGACACTTTTGATTTCTTTGGCTATTCAAAAATAGCAGATATACAAGCTCATAGCGCGGCACCAAGTGCCGCGCTATGAGCTTGTAGATCTGCTATTTTTGAAAAATCTTGAAACATTTTTTTTTTTTTTTTTTTTCCTTCAAAAAATTGTTAGGATTTAGAAAACATTTTTAAGAATCGCTTCAGGTCTTAATGGGTTTACAGTCGACGGCTATGTACCGTGCAGACTGTGGTTTAGACGTCTCATTCTGTGAACCCTTTTGGGCTTTGATAACATGGTCCACAGCATTGAATGCTTTTCAACAGAACCACGTTGAAAAACTACTTCCCTGATTTATTTAGGTCCCATTAGCTGCCTCACATGGCAATAGCTATTCTTCCTAGGGTTCACACATTAAAAGTAAATGTCCATTTACTTTTCCATTTTAACAATAACCCTTACATAAATTGTGCAAGGGTATATGCAAAACCTGCCTAAAGCCGCGTCACAAATCCCCACCATCCAACCATCCCACCCACACCCCTATTAATCTTTCACAGAGAAGACATTTTATTCAGCGTTAACCGTAACACCATTAGCACGATACCGTTCAACTACTAAAAGTCAAAGCACATATATAAATAACAAAAAACTAACTTTGATCCAAACCATAATTTAAGTGCAATATAGATAGTGGATTTTCACAGGCGGTGAATGTTCAAGGAAAGCATTTTGATTATAATAAATCTACGGGGGTGGGAGACAGACAATATTTACCATACAAGGCATACTGACAAAGTTGCCCTTTCTGTTTATTTCGACCGTGCTCTGTTCCTACACTTCCCATTATGCATTTGGCAGGCAAGAACCGGCCGTCCACCCCCATACTGTCTATGGCCTCCTTTAACCAGTTAAACCCTATATACTAAACCCTATATACTTCCTTGACTGGAGTCCCCTGCAGCCTGTACTGTACTAGGCCCCATTCCTTTTTTCCCTCTACACCAAATCTCTTTGCCGAAAATGGCCGAACTACAAGCTCACAACGTTGTGACTTTGTAGATCTGCAATTTCTGCGTACGGTATTCGCCCCAGAATAGGGACGCTAGGGTTCATTTGATAATAATATGAATTAATGTTTTTATTTTTTTATTTCACTTCCACGGTTTGTTGACCAGGAACATTAGGCTTCTTTTGGTTCCATTTGTGAACTTTCCAAGCTAGAGACCCATACGGGTCTATTTGTTTCCATTTGAGATAAATTAACACTCAAGAATTTTACACTATAGAGGTCATATTGAAAAATGTGTTTATTTATGTTTAACTCACACATGCATAATGTTGTATCTGTGTGTGCGCACGCACGTGTGACTGCGTGTATGTGCATGAAGATTTCTGCCTTTCCACACTCAGCTTTTAGCTGGGAATCTATGCAAAGTTTAATGCACGAGGCCTCTGAACACTAACGTTTACATCTGGTATAACCAGAGACATCATGTTACATATCTCTGGCTACCTCAAGCTACTCATCGGGTTGATCTTCTGCACGAAGATCTTCTACCCTTGAAGGTACGAAGGGCCAGTCCTTTAGACTAGCTGATGCTTTGAACTGGATGACGGAACTGTGAATCTTGCATGGATGTCGTGGGCTGCATCTGACGTCTGACTTTGGGAGCCTTTTTTGTATTTTTTCTTTTTTTTTATCAGGGTTTTGATTTGCAGTATGAAGATGTGTTTTGAATGAATTTGTCATTTTGGATCAATATGCTTTCTTCTGTGAGAGCAATTTATTTTGGGAATACTAATGTGTGGAAAATATAGATATATATAATTTTGTTCTTCCTGTCTTAACTCTTTCAGTGCCACAAGACGTCAAATACGTCATGAGGCCTGACGCCCCGTGTGCCACAACAAGACGTCAAATACGTCATGAAAAAAACTCAATTTTTTTTTTTGGAAAAACATGTTCAGAACCCATGATATGATGATTTGAAGATTTGCTGCTCCATTCACTTCTTGTTTAACTTTTTACTGAAAGAGGCTGTATCTCGGCTCCTAAGCACATTTTTTTTTTAATTTTGGTTGTGGCACTCGGAACCAAAATTCCATAAATAAGCATGGCACTGAAAGAGTTAAGTAATTAGTGAGCAGTATTTTTTTTTACTTTGGGTTACTTTTTTTTTCTTAAACACATTTTTTATAGAGGTAAGGAAATGTATTTTTTTGTGTATAATAAATGAATATGGCGTGTTATGGTTGTTGTTTTCTTTATGATTTTCATCCTGAAATACCCCATGCAAATTGGCATTTAATTTGTTTTACATCCTCTGTCCCAAAATCGTCTTCCCTCGGCCGCCCATCGACATAAATATGTAGACGTCACATTGTAAGGCAGTACGTCAACGCCGCCCCCATCAGTGTTGCCATGTCCCCTTATTATAAGCTTGTAAAGTCGCTTGTAAATATTGGTAGTTGCAGGTTGTGTTTTTTTTGGGGTTTGTTTCTAAAGTGTAGTTGCTTAATTTGGCTTGCTTCCTAATGTTTAAATCAGTGGTTCTCAAACAAATGAATATGTGGAGAGACTTCTTGCTTCCATACACATACATGGGGCATACATGCATTAGGAGTGCTTTGCTCTAACCATTATGGCGGCCCGGTTGAAGCATCGCTCGAATGAGCAGCAGTAGCCAATGAGGTGGCCAATCACAGCGATTGGGGGCAGGGTTTGAGGACGACTGGCTTGGGAATGCCAGACACGAGGGGACAATTAGCACATTACATTACAGCTGGCGGCATACAGTAGTCTCATTATCCATATTGCTGTGGCTTCGCTCTGAGTTCTCAACATTAGACCCAGCTGTACAGCACTGAAATGATGATTTTACTATGGATCTCCACTGTTTGTTTAACCTGCTTTTTTGACATTACTCTCTACGAGATTTCTCAATTTCTGGTGACAGAACTAGAAACTAGAAACTAGAAAAGTGTGCTCCTCAGAGCACAGATCTCCGCCAGGCCAGGTAGCTTATTTTGGGCCAGCAAGCTTAGCCAATCAGGATGGAATATGAAAAATCGGACAGTACCGTCTTGATCACATGACTATAGAGATAATGTCTACCGATTTCGGACAAAATCTGTAATATTAAAAGAATCTGCCTCCTGGTGTGTGATGTGAAAGATTTGGGGCAGAGGTTTTCCTCTCACACTCTAGGGAGTGTGTGTGTTCAAAGTTTCATGCCAATCGGGCCAACAGTGCTGGAGATTAGCTGTACGCAGACACAAGGACGAACGGACAGACCGGGTCGGAAACCGTCTCGGCCACGCCTTCGACCTGGCGGAGACAGTTATGAGCGCATTGAGTAGCTGACCAGTCATTTGGAGTATGCTGCCAGCAGCGTAAGTCATTGTATTTGGAGTAATTACCTCTGCGATATCCTCCAGATCGAGGCGAAGGGGATTGCAATATTCAGTGGAGGGATATTCATAATATTGAAATGAACAAGGAAGGAAGGGGACACAACAATGCCAAAGCATACAGATCTCTCTCAATCAAAGAATAAACTCATCCTAAAATGCAACCAGCACAACCCTGTAAATCAGTCATGCTCTTGCACAATGTTTCTCCATTTTGTGAAAGCTTGAAAGACCTAGCAACCGGTTGCTAAGGTAGGTTTAGACTTTTTCGGGCACGACGGGCAGGGTTTTGCAAAAGGTCAATTAAACCAGTGAAAGTAGTCAAGTGTTACGTAAGCAACCCTCCACCTCTCGGCAGATAGTGCACCCTGCTTGAGTGACGGGATCTTTGCATGTGTATACCCTGTGCACTTAACAGGTGTGTGTGTGAGCGTGCGTGCGTGCGTGCGCCCGAGCGTATGTCTCTGCATTCCCTTGGGGATTTTGAGTCCTTATCCGCGGCGACGTTTCCACAGAGACTGACAGTTCTCTTGACAGTGACAGAGTGAGTGGCGCTGAGGTCACGGGGCCCGTCGACAGCTCCGCGACCTCTCAGGGCCGTAGGTGGAGACGAGCGAGTGCCCTTTGGCTCGTCAACAGCGTGACGCAGAGAGAGAGAGAGAGACACCTCCATGGAGTCGGCCATATCCCCGGGGGACCTGGGGGGCAGTGAGGGGGAGAGAGAAACGGAGATGTCAAGAATCTGCCCAACCCCCCCCCACCCCCCCTCCGATGCCACCTTCAGGGTTGCCAGATCTGCTTATTATAATTTCCCCGCAAGATTTTATTTGAAAATAGCCGATCTACAAGCTCACAACGCGTCGCATGCGCGACGCGTTGTGAGCTTGTAGATCTGCTATTTTCAAATAGCTGATGTATATGTTAAAGTGCTCATGTGGCCCATAGTTGCTTCTTTTGGGCTGGTTTTCCTAGACCTGGTTGCTTGTTTCTCTCACAGAATCTGGCAACACTGGCCACCTTCCACTCACCGCAGCCCCTGGAGGAGAAGCGGAGGAGGCAGAAATCACAACCCTTTGTCATTCATCTGTCCTCAAGGGATGGCAGTAGATGTCACCACATGCGCACGTGCTCCGCACAGAGGGGTGGCACTGGCAGCAGATGGGAAGTGGTTCATGTTTTGCTGCAGGGGGTCAAAAGTGGAAGCTGATGAGAATGTACCGGCCTTGCATTTTAGAATAAGGAAGACGGGGCAGAATATGCTTATCATAATCTTGACAAATGAACTTGGTGGCTTTTATGCGTGGCAGACAGGAGAGGCCATTTTGAAGCAATAGTGAGCGACGCATTATAGCATTTTAGTATGTCTGCAAAATGTGCATGTGTGTGTCAGCATGTGCACCTGTTCCTAATTAACCACTTGGACCACGTGTCCCTATTGTGGGGCGTACAGTCGCCGAAAACAGACGATCTCCAAGTGATTCCCTATTCTGTTGTGCGTATTCGCCCAAAATAGCGTTGCTGTGCGTTGTGAGCTTGTAGATCGGCAATTATCGGCAAAGAGACTTGGTGTAGAGGGAAAACAAGAGGGGGCCATAGTATAGATCAGTGGTTCCCAAACGTTTTAGCTCGAGACCCAAAACAGAGATTTTGTGTTTCCCCGGCACCCAAACTATAGTGAAAAAATTGTAGATCTACAAGCTCACAACGCGGTATTTCAATGACTGAGAGCATGACTAATTTACAAAGCTGTGAGCTTGTAGATCAGCTATTTTCACTACTTCTTAAGACATTTTTATAATTCCTGGAATTTCTTAGACTTTTTTAAAATGATAACATTATTTTTAAAACCGTTTGAATTTGTTTTTACTTTATGAAAAAAAATCGCTTAATTCTTATTATTTTAATCTTTTGAAATAATAATTAAAAACAAAGTGACGGAAACGAAAATTACTCGTGACCCATAAGAATTGGTCCGCGACCCAAAAATGGGTCCCGACCCACTGTTTGGGAAACAGTGGTATAGATCCCTGGGGGACTTCGGTCAACAGTATAGGGTTTAAATGGTTACGTTGGATTCTAAATAGCACCCCCGTAGAACTCTCTTTCTCTCTCTGTGGAGCATTTTCGGTGTTAAATTCCTCCAGAGTTAAAACGACTGCAGTCTGGGTTAAAATGCTGCAGCCAGTCTGTTCCTTGGGGATGTGTCTTTGTTACTCCTCAGCCTTTCTTTGTGCCGATATTGGATTTCATTGGGGTGAGGGCACATGCTTAGAGTGTGCTTAAGGTTTCTTATTCCCCCGGGGTGTGGGGAGGAGCAGGCCTATAGGCTAGTATTTGGAAGCTTGGGAACCTTTTGGCCGCACTGCAGCAGGACGGTGGTATACCATGGGAGAATTACCTCGCTCACAAACACTCACTCTCTGTCTCTGCCACACTTCCCAACTGTCTTGGGAGGAGACAGACAACATGCAAAATCCGTCTTTTCTCTCATTGCGGGAAGATTAGTACCTCCCTTTCTCATTCCGGTATGCAGATGTGTCTCTGGGTGAGGTTCCTTTAGGTCAGCATGATTGTGTTCATCATGTTTCCTGTATTTGGTAGGAATGGAAATGAGGTCGGTGTTTTGGTCTGCAAGTGAGGTGTGTGTGTGCGTGCACCCGTGCGTGTGTGTGTGTGTGTGTGTGTGGGGGCAGGACGCCCACACACACACACGCACACACACACCATGTTTGAATTGAGAGTTGCTGCAATCTTGTCTTAATAGAAACTTCCTCCCTGTTTCTCTCCCATCTCCATGTGGATCTGTCTTTTTCAATAATGTCAGTCCACTCCCCTCCCTGCCTCTTTGTTGTATTAGTTATTCTCCTTTATTTTTTCAACCAACGATGTAAGTTCTCTCTCTCTCTCTCTCTCTCTCTCTCTCTCTCTCTCTCTCTCTCTCTCTCTCTCTCTCTCTCTCTCTCTCTCTCTGGGTTAGCTGTGAATTATTAATTAAAAGAACACTGTTTGGGAATATTTAGGACAGAGTGGAGTGAAAAAAAACATGACTGATTCTTGCCCCTCACCCATCCTCCTAATATTTAAAACTCATTATGCATGCACATGGAGTATTTCCATGCACCTCGACCACAGTTCCTCGCTTGTTACTTCTCAAATTAGCTACTCTTGGCATGGCCCGGGCCTGAATCTTCTCATCTGGTGCCGTGACAGATGGGTCTCCGTCCGAAAGCTATCTCCACCTCAGACTAATGATCCAGCTGCTTGGGGTGTGTGTGTGTTTGAGGGTTGTTAGTGTGAGGGGGGACAGTCTGGTTTTAAATCCAAATACCGGCAGAGAGTAGCCCTGGAGAAACTCAACCTTATTTATAGCCATTCGCTATGCAAGAAATACATTTAAATATGTAAATCCAGCTGGACCCCTTCAGGATAGGTGGAGAGAGAGAGTCTCTCTACCTAAAAAGAGGGAAGGGAAAAATAATACAGTTGTGGAAAAAGTACTCAAATGTTTTACTTAAGTAAAAGTAATACTGTAATATAGAAGTACTCTGTTACAAGTAAAAGTCCTGAATAAAACATTTAAGTACCAAGTACAAAAGTATTGGTATCAAAATTTACTTAAACTACCAAAAGTAAAAGTACTAAAATGTTTGAAAATAGCAGATCTACAAGCTCACAACGCGCCGCGATGGGACGCGTTGTGAGCTTGTAGATCTGCTATTTTCAAATAGCCTAGGTATAAAATAGGGCTAAAGTGGTTAATGTATGTTTTATAATGTAATAATGTATATCTGCAAAGTAACTAGTAACTAAAGTTTTCAAATAATTGTAGTGGAGTAAAAGTACAATATTTGCCTCTGAGATGTAGTGGAGTAGAAGTAAAAGTATAGACAATTGGAAATACTCCAGTAAAGTAAAAGTACCTCAAAATTGTACTTAAGTACAGTACTTGAGTAAATGTACTTAGTTACTTTACACCACTGAAAATATAGCTATATCCGTCTTGGTGAAAGGTCTTGGAGGTATTAATTAAATAATACGACGACTGTCACTGTCATCCCCTCCCCCATCATTCTTGACCTGTTTTACTGACCCAGTTTTTACACCCCTACCTGCCTGTCTTAGTGCACGTCTCACAGCCCAGGTGCTTAGGGAGACCAGATAAGCATGAGGCTTTTTTGTTTCCCTGTCGGAGGCTTCCCCCTCTCTTCCAGTGCATCCCCTGCTCAGTCACTTAAACATCTAGGCCATTGAAAATCCTGTTTTCCAATCTCGTATTCTTGGTTGACCTCATATTTTTGACCAGCAGGTCAGCCTATATAGTGTACTCATATATCTTTGACCGACTGACTGGCTGGCTGGCTGGCTGGCAAGCCTATTAAAATAAGTAAAACCACTCCAAATTAAGGACAATATTGACCCCCCTTGAAACACTCGCCTTGCAGACATTGCTGTCAGATTGCTTTCCCTTTCGATCACTGAATTACCTGTTATTTTCAAACTTGTCATGCTTGGTCTGCAACGCTACATTTTGTTACAATCGCTATGATTAGAAAAACATAGACAAATGAGGGTTGACTTGAGTCCCTGCACTACAGACATGAGACACTAAACAGTAGCACACTTCTAGTGAGGCAGAAATGATTGCACACCTGTGCAATGGCATAAAGATATACAGGACTGGAATTTTTGTTAACTAGATTTTCTTCAAATGTAACTAGCTAGCTGTAGTGCCCCATGTGTGTGCAATTCAGGCTGTTTGGTGTGACTAGTCTCATGGCCGACCAAGTTTGGTGTAGATCGGAGGAACTATCGCCTCATTACCTGGCTGGCAAATCTATGTTCTTCTGGCAATTAAGCCATTTCTCCTGGTATTCTGGGGTTTGTTGAATCAATTAATAATAATTTGGTCCTATTCTACTGTCACTCAGTCATTTGTTGTGGTAGAAGCTCAGACTACAATATGCATTTTGAGTGGATGCTTTTCACAAAGATGAAATAACTTGTAAGCAATGGCTGACGCAATTAGAGGGAAGAGTAGGCTTAGCTAATAGCTACTTCCTTATGATATCGTCCAAAAAACAACTGTACAACAAAGGATAATCTTTGCCCACATAGTGTAATGGAGCTCGCCCACTCTCCGCTCCCAATTTCTGCTGCACTCAATTTGCTAGTATTATCTTACATTAATCTAAATTAAAATGTCTCAGTGTTTTGCTTCCAACTGCAGACATACAATGAAGATGCTGCTTCTACTGATATCCTAAAGACCAGGAAACAAGTGATGTAATGTTTTTTTCTTTATTTCTTTATTTTATTTTTTACAATATTGTCTGTCTCTTTGATATTCTGATATGCGAGACACATCATTTGTAGTGTTAAGTGCTAGGTACAGTACTTGGTATATTGTTAACGTTTTCGGCTTAACTGCCGCTTTTGTTGGTGATTGATTGCAAATGTTGCCTTCGCCTCCATGTCCACCTATTGGTGGCCCATACACTATGAACATCTGACCAGCCCAGGTGGCGCAGATGGCAAGGTTTTATGTTATCTCGTTAACCTTTTTGTTACTAGTGTCTCTGTACTTTTTCTCTACCCTTGCCTGTATCTTTGTTTCATCCCTAATGCGGCGCTGCTAGGATGATTGAATTTCCCTCTGGATTAATCAAGGTCTGTCCTATATACTGCAGAGGGCAGAGGGCCAGGGAGCCTCAGCCCACAGAGAATTGAATGTGCTCGGAGAGGGAACTCTAAAATCGAATCAAATAATACATCTTGTCTCCTTGGAGAGCCAAATACAAGGCATCTCCTCCAAGGGGTCAGCCCTTATGCCTAGAGCGTATCACTAAAGCTATGGCTGTTTGAACCCCTTTCAACCTCGCACCCCAATCTTTGACACAATAGGCAGAAATGTTCAAAGATGTTTGAAAATAGCAGATCTACAAGCTCACAACGCGCCACGTTGTGAATCGATGCACTGTGAGTTGTCATATCGTTACGACAACCGGTAAAATGGGGCTTTGCTGGTTTAAGATGGACTCATGACTTCTAACTACCTATATCTCTTGATGCATTCCCTGCTTACTCCCTAAATGCAATTCCCAGTGACCTATACAGTTTAGGATCACATCAGTTAAAGATAGCTCCACAGGAAATATATTTAGCCAAGTATACTCTTACTCCAAGAAATATTAATGGCTATAGAGCCTCGAGACATAGACAGAGTCTGACAGACTGACCCGCAGACAGACAGATACATGCAGACATCCTTGTTGGATTTTTGGTTCTGAACAACTGTCAGTCCGTCTGAATTCCCACTTGGCACAACACATCTCCGGATCATTGGCGACACTCACACACCAAGTTTGAAGTCGATTGGTCGGACGGTGTGTGAGTCATGCCTGGGAAAGACAGACAGATAGACAGACAGACAGACACGCACACATAGATTCCATGAATTTATATAGATGTAAGTTTCAAACTAAATTAAAGAATGAAAACAAATTGCCATATACCATAGTAAAAAAGAGTTAAGATATTACCTTAATTTGGACAGAACAAGAGCAGATGGCCAATCCCACTATAATTCCCTTTCAGCTGACCTGGTCGACCCCATGCTATAATAGCAGAGAATGAGAATGCCCTTTTTTCAAGCAAAGAGGAACCAAGGACCTCACTAGAGATTACAGAGCAGCCAGGGAGCTGGGAGGGGGATTGAGGCCAAATAATTCGAGGGATGTTGGGCTTTCGGCATCCAGACGAGCAATCCCTGTACATCTCTATTTTGCAGTTTCCAACTCTCCACTTTCTAGGTCTGGTCCAATGATTTATTTTTCATAACACATCATACTCAATACAATCTTACAGAAGATTACATTTCTATACTTCAAATCAGTCCCCGGTGAATCATATCCCCTAACTTTGAACTCATGGCTGGTTTCACAACCTCCATTGTTCAGGTACATCTCTATATTCAGTAATATCATAATTATACTGTCGGCTATGTCCATGTTGGGTAACATCCTATACGGCTACTTGGTTCCTGTTTTTATTAGCTCTGTTTAGATTTTAGCTATAACCATTATTTTATACTTTGGCAAAAAATAGCAGATATACAAGGTGCCGCGTTATGAGCTTGTAGATCTGCTGTTTTTGAAAGATCTTAAACATTTGTGCAAATCTTTGAATACATATATTTTTTTAAACATTTTTAACTCAAATCTTTGCTTCTGGGCGGTCCCTGGAACAAAAACATATAATTTTGGGAAACCCCATCTCAAAATATGCTGTTCCAGGTACCCCCCCAAAATTAATATCATTCAATTCAGATTTCCAAAATAAACACAATTACAGTATTTTCACATTACATTAAGTGGTTTACTTCTTCATGTTCTATACCAGGCCAAAGGCCAGGGATAGAGATGATGTTTTTGGCCCTGAGTGTGAGTGTGTGCGTGTGCGTCTGTCTGTACGTCAGTCAGTCAGTCTGTCTGTCCGGGAATAATCTCAAAAGCCATTGGACTGATCAGTGACAACGTTTTTTGAGCACACTGCCAAGGAAGTGATTCCTCGAATGTGTATTTCAATCCGTCAACGACAACAATGTTATTTTATATTTTTTGTGTACATGAAATAACATTACATCAGACCCACCGTTCCTTCGTCCATTCCAGGCTATGGGATCATGGCCATCGAGTGGAACTAGCCAATCGGGCGCAAGCTGTCCGTCCACTTCCAGCATGCTCTGAAGTAGGGCACAGAGACACTGTGACATGCACAAGAGATTGATGGACAGAGAGACTGCAGCACCTATACTGTATTATTCACGTGCATGTGCACACGCATATGGGGCAGACTCACCTTGAGTTAAAACCCACGGAATGTAACATGCTAATGCGACAACATACCCTATGCGCCTGTCACACACACTCGTTACATGCAAGGATATCATTTCTGCCACCTAATGCTTGCCACGCCAAACCGTTGCTTTTATTCTGCCTCTCTGTAACTTTTTAAGCTCCATTACTTAAATGCCACTATCGTAGGCCAGCAGCTTTACGCTCCAATTTTACAACACATCATCAAGTAAAAAC
This sequence comes from Gymnoscopelus braueri, assembly GCF_963280865.1. Lineage (NCBI taxonomy): Eukaryota > Metazoa > Chordata > Actinopteri > Myctophiformes > Myctophidae > Gymnoscopelus > Gymnoscopelus braueri. Next base: position 46,125,514 of record NC_137608.1, on the reverse strand, counting down.
ACATTAGCACTATATACGCCTACACCTAGTACAGATTATAATCAACGCAATCCTGCCATGACATATCCAGTCCATTATACCTTCCTACACAATGTTCACTCTATGCAATTGCATGTGTCACGCATCAACATACAGTACATGCTTTTTGGGTTGACGCAATGCCACACATCATCCATGTCAATGTCACTTTCTGCCTCTTACCACCAGTGACTAAGTACATGTACTCAAGTACTGTACTTAATTACAATTTTGAGGTATTTTTTACTTTACTGAAGTATTTCCAATTTTCTGTACTTTTACTTCAACTCCACTAATCTCAGAGGCAAATATTGTACTTTTACTCCACTACAATTATTTGAATACTTTAGTTACTAGTTACTTTGTTGATTTGCATTATTATTACAAAACATACACTAACCACTTCAGCCCCATGTACAAGCTCACAATGCGTCGTGATGCGACACATTGTGAGCTTGTAGATCTGCTATTTTCAAAGGATTTCTAGACATTTTATACATAGGAAAACTTGTGAAATGGGACCTTCAGCATAATGAGTGCTTTCTACTTTTGGGACTTTAAGTACATTTTGATACCAATATTTTTGTACTTTTACTCAAGTAAATGTTGAATTCACAACTTTTACTTGTAACAGAGTATTTCTTACATTGCAGTATTGATACTTTTACTTAAGTAAAACATTCGAGTACTTTTTCCACCACTGCTTACCACATACTTTCACCTAA